>NC_041393.1:382961678-382997770 GCF_002162155.2 Triticum dicoccoides | reverse complement strand
CCCCTGCTTATAAAGAGGGAGGGGGCGGACGTTTCTCCCTTCCGAATAAAGAATCTACCCACGATCTCTCCCACGATGCCGCATTCGACGCGTGCCATTGGGGAGGGCGCGGTGGATACGGAGTAAGATATGGCGTGGCCGAGGCCGCATGTGCCCATGCCCTGTTTTGGGCCTGGCCCAACAACACTCGGCACCGTGTATGGCCCAGGCCCGGGGGCTCCTGTCGATGTACTAGAATAGGGGTACCCTAGTACCCCGAACTTGTGCACGGGCAGTTGCAGCACCTCGCGGCAAGGCTTGCCGGGCGACCGCCAAGATCCTCCATGGTTCCTTTGGAGCCATTCAAGAACAAAGTATTTAAGCCCAGGAGACAAGGCCCCGGCAAGAGGAGCTTGCCGGGAAGGCCAACCAAGGCATTTCAAGGAACTTACCGCGACGCGCCGCGCGTCCCGGCAAGGCCCGATGAGCGACATGCTTCCGAACCCGAGAAGGCAACGGCCGCGGCAAGGCGCTTGCCGCGGCAGGCGGCCACTCTGTGCCCACGCTCCAGCGCATCCACCAACGTGTCGCTCTGGGGGCCTTTCCAGGTGCGCGTGGCAGGAGGCTGTGCAGCCAGCGGTGCGCGGTGGCATGTGAAGCTGACAAGATCGCCATCGTGGCGAGTGGTGGTGCCCCTGACGGTCCTTTTTTGCACTGTTTGGGCTACACAGACGGGCATTTAATGCCCTTGTCCCCTGCCGTCAGGGTTAGGTAGGAAATACTGTACAAGTAACTATACCAACCACCTCTCTTTTTACATTTGTACCCTTCTCTGCGTTGCCACCTGTCGGTGACCCCTTTAGCATATAAAAGGAGGCCCATGCGTAACAGAGAGGGGGTTCGGATCATTCGGAAGCCAGAAAAACACTTAGCTCTCTCTCGAGCAAGAACACAATAGAATCAAACAAGCAACAGTAGGAGTATTATCTCTCCGGAGAGCTCCGAAGCTGGGTAAACTGCTCGTGTGCTTCGCCTCGATCCACTCTTCGTGCGACCTCCGCCCCCCGCCGTACCGAAAGGGGCCCGGTCTGCCGGCCCCATAGGTGTTCGTGGATCAGTTTCCCGGACAGCAGTATATGTAACATCTGGGGGTTTATATTGTGATAGGTGAACAATATCTTTAGTCCACCGACTGAATATTCCCTTAAGAACGCTAGCTTTCGGCTTCACCCAGTCTGAGGTACACGTCTGAAGTACTCGGCAGTAACAATCGTAGATGTGCTCCCTTTATGCCCTGGCCGAAGTAACGGGAACGTAGGGCATAAGCACAGGAGCCAGGCAACCCAGCTTGGCCAAAACTTAAGTCATATCGATGCATATAATGGCGAAGAAAAGGTACATATGGAAAAAGGACGCATATGTGGGCTTGATGCCCGGAAGATAATTATATTAAGCTTCTATGTAAGAAGCCCCCAGGTATAATGAGCGCATGTACTTGAAGATTAGTGCGTCACAAGTGTGTAATCTAGCAACACTAAAGCTTTAGAGCTTTTCAAAAGAAAAGGCGAGAAGAGAGCTGAAAAGTAAATAAAAAGGAATGGAGGGAAGGAGACAAACAGGGAGTTCAGTGCTAGGCATAGAATCTTCGGAGTCTGGCCGCGTTCCATGGGTTCGGCTCGAGGCGATTATCGGATGCATCACGCAGTCAGTATGCTCCTCTGGCAGAACTTTGTCAATAATGAAGGGACCCTCCCACTTGGGCTTAAGTTTGTCCTTTTTCTTCTCTGGTAGACGTAGAACGAGTTCGCCAATATTATAAGGCTTGGCCCGTATTTCTCTGCTTTGATACCTGCGAGCCTGTTGTTGATAAAATGCCGAACGAGCTTTTGCGACATCGCGCTCCTCTTCCAGGGCATCTAAACTGTCCTGCCGATTGAGCTCGGCCTCTCTCTCTTCGTACATGCGCACTCGAGGTGAGTCATGAATAATATCGCAGGGCAGCACAGCCTCTATGCCGTACACCATGAAGAAGGGTGTGTATCCGGTAGTGCAATTTGGTGTGGTCGGCAGCCCCCAAAGTACAGAGTCAAGCTCCTCAACCCAATGCGTGTCTGATTCTTTTAGGGATCACACTAGTCTAGGTTTGATGCCGCTCATAATAAGACGATTGGCTCATTCGACTTGACCGTCTGTTTGAGGGTGATAGACAGAGGCGTAATCGAGCTTAATGCCCATGTTGTCGTACCAAGTTTTCACCTCATCGGCTGTGAAATTGGAGCCGTTCTTGATGATGATGCTGTGGGGGACACCATAATGTTGCACAACACCCGATATGAAGTATATCACGGCTCCAGATTCGGCTGTTTTAACTGGTTTGGCTTCTATCCATTTGGTGAATTTATCCACCATGACCAACAAGTATTTTTTTCTTATGGCTTCCTCCTTTAAGGGGTCCAACCATATCAAGCCCCCAGACCACAGGAGGCCAAGTTATGGGGATTGCTTGTAGGGCGGTGGGTGGCATATGGCTTTGGTTGGCGAAAAGCTGGCATCCGACGCAATGTTGGACAAGGTCTTGTGCGTCAGCTCGGGCCATCGGCTAGTGGAAACCTGTACGGAAGACCTTACTTACAAGGGCCCGAGCTGCGGCATGGTGACTGCCAAGGCCGGCATGAATTTCAGCCAAGAGCTGTCGTCCTTCCTCCTCGGAGATACATCTTTGAAGTACCCTGGTAGCGCTTTTCTTGTAAAGCTCTCCCTCATGGAATTTGTAGGCTTTAGAGAACCGAACAGTGCAGCGTGCCTCATTTTGATCCTGGGAGAGTTTGTGCCTATGAAGGTAGGCCAAGAAGGGTTCGGTCCATGGGGCGATAACAGCCATGAGATGGGCTGAAGGTGTTATTTTGGTGGCAGAGCCCCTGATTACGTCGGTGTGTTCGGAATCTGGGGTTGTGGTTGGATCCGGACTGATGTTGCTAGTCTCCCCTGGCCACACCACGGATGGCTTGAAAAGCCTTTCCAGAAAGATGTTAGGTGGGACGGGGTCGCGCTTAGCGCCAATGCGAGCGAGGACATCCGCCGCCTAATTGTTTTCTCGAACCACATGATGAAATTTGAGCCCCTCGAACCGAGCTGACATCTTAAGGACGACATTACGATAGGCCACCATTTTCGGATCTTTGGCATCAAAGTCTCCATTTATTTGAGATATTGCGAGGTTTGAATCCCCACGCACTTCTAGGCGCCGAATGCCCATGGAGACGGCCATCCGTAGACCATGCAACAGAGCCTTGTATTCAGCTGCATTGTTGGAGTCTGTGTATAATATTTGGAGTACGTATTGGACTGTATCTCCAGTGGGGGATGTGAGGACAACACCTACTCCCAGACTACCACTATTTTAGAGCCCTCGAATTGCATGATCCAGTTGGAGTATGTGCCGTACTCTTTAGGGAGCTCGTCTTCTGTCCATTCGGCGACGAAGTCTGCCAGTACATGGGATTTAATGGCTCACCGTGGTTTATATGTGATGTCGAGTGGGAGGAGCTAGATGGCCCACTTGGCAATCCGGCTCGTGGCATCGCGGTTGTTTATTATGTCATTGAGTGGTACTTCAGAGGCCACCGTGATTGAACACTCTTGAAAGTAGTGTTGTAGTTTCCGGGATGCCATGAAGACCGTGTATGCTATTTTTTGATAATGTAGGTACCGAGATTTGCATGGTGTGAGGACAGTAGATACATAGTATATCAGCTTCTGAACCGAAAATTTGTGTCCGTCCTCCTCCCGTTCGACGACGAGCACCGCACTCACAACTTGGTGTGTTGCAGCTATCTATAACAACATGGGTTCACCAACATTCAGCGCGGCCAGGATTGGGTTGCTTGCTAAAAGAGACTTTATTTCCTCTAGTCCGGCCGTCGCCGCGTCCGTCCACTTGAAGTGTTTGGTTCGTCGAAGAAGGCGATAAAGTGGCAATGCCTTTTCTCCCAATCTGGAGATAAAGCGGCTTAAAGTTGCCACACATCCAGTTAGTTTTTGGATTTGTTTGAGATCTGTTGGGGTAGCCAACTGTGACAAAGCTCAGATTTTAGCTGGGTTTGCTTCAATTCCTCTATTGGAAACGATGAAGCCCAGCAGCTTTCCGGCGGGAACACCGAAAACACATTTTTCCGGATTAAGCTTAATGTTATATGTTCGGAGGTTATCGAACGTGAGCCTTAGATCGTGTATTAAAGATTCGGCATTTCTGGTCTTGATGACTACGTCGTCGACATATGCTTCAACTGTTTTGCCGATTTGTTTCTCTAGGCATGTTTGAATCATGCGTTGGTAGGTGGCACCAGCATTTTTGAGCCCGAAAGGCATACTTTTGAAGCAAAATGGCCCGTATGGGGTGATAAATGCCGTTGCAGCTTGATCGGACCCTGTCATCTTGATTTGATGGTATCCGGAGTATGTGTCGAGGAAATACAATGAGTCGTGTCCCGCAGTAGCATCGATAATATGATCGATGTGCGGGAGAGGGAAGGGATCCTTAGGGCAAGCCTTGTTGAGGTCTTTGAAATCGACACATAGGCGCCAGGATTTATCCTTCTTTGGTACCATCATGACGTTTGCTAGCCAATACGGGTGTTTTATTTCTCTGATGAATTCACCTTCAAGTAATTTGGCTAGTTCCTCTCCCATAGCTTGTCATTTGCATTCTGAAAAGCGCCGTAGTGTTTTCTTGACCGGCTTATATCCCTTCATTATGTTGAGACTGTGTTCGGCCAGCCTGCGTGGGATCCCCGGCATATCAGAAGGGTGCCAGACAAAGATATCGCAGTTCTCGCGTAGGAACGCCCGCAGTGCGACATTGATTGTGGGGTCCAGCTGTGCCCCGATGGATGCTGTCTTTGTGGAGTCCATTGGGTGGACTTGGAATTTGACTATTTCGTCTCCTGGTTTAAAGGAGGTGGACTTGGATCGCTTATCGAGTATCACGTCATCCTTATCCACTGTGGAGCGTAATGTAGTTAATTCTTCCGCTGCGAGGGCTTCAGACAATGCTTCGAGGGCCAAGGTGGCTATTTTATTTTTGGCGTGGAGTGATGTGTCCGGATCACTGGCAAGAGTGATAATTCCATTGGGCCTAGGCATCTTGAGCTTCATGTACCCATGATGGGGTATAGCTTGGAAGCTCGCAATGCATCCCGCCGTAACAAGGCGTGATATCCACTAGTGAAAGGGGCCACCTGAAAGGTTATCCCTTCGGATCGATAATTCTCCGGCGTGCCGAATACCACATAGAGTGTGATATTTCCCGCACATCATGCCTCCCGGTTGGGAATAATTCCTTGGAAGGTTGTGCTGCTTTGCTCAATGTGGCTCCTGTCTATTTCCATTTTGTTGAGAGTTTCCTCGTAAATGAGGTTTAGTCTGTCGGATTTTGGGTTCCGGCAGACCCTTGAGGTTCGAACACTGGGGTGCGCGCGGAAATCACACCCTCAGCCTACCCATGTTTCACCGCCTCGCTAGGATCTAAACTACACGACGAACAACACAAGGGACTCAAGATTTATACTGGTTCAGGACATCATTGTGGTGTAATACCCTACTCCAGTTTGTGGTGTGTGGATTGCCTCTGGGCTGATGAGGAACAATACAAGGGAAGAACAGCCTCGCGAGGGTCTGTTCTTGGTTGGTGCGGTGAACTGCTAGGGGAGTTCAGTCGCCTCTCTCTCTCTCTCTGTCTTGGGTGTGAATCCAATCCGATCCCCATGCAGCTGCCTTGCCCTGTGGGTGGTTAGTCCTATTTATAGGCGAAGGCCCCGGGCCTCTTCCCAAATATTGAGTGGGAAGGGTGCCAACAATTGGCCAATTTGAAGGGGAACATCTAGTACACTCATCCTCACTAAAGTTGGTCCTCGCCTGCCAAAAGACCCTGACGATGACGCTGGCTTGGGCTCCACGATGACCTCCGTTCTGCCATCCTGCTGGTCTTGGTCTTGTTGCACCAAAATGGTTGCCTTTGCTTGATACCCTTGCCTGCGCTTGCCCCCTTTGCACCAAAGGGGAAACAAGGACTCTGAACAAGCCGGCGCCCGCCTGGCCTTGGTCGTCATGGCTTGTGTCATAGGCACCTCGTGAGGTACCCCGCCTTGATCTCTCCGCCTCCTCGTGAGCCAGCCTGACAAGGTCGTGCTTGAGGAAGCCTCCTGTCGTCCGCCCCGCGAGGCTTGGCCCCTCACGAGGGTCTTGAGCATGTGTTGATGTAGATGGGCCGCGCTGGGCCACGCCGCAGGCCGCAGGCAGGTAAGTCTGGGAACCCCCGTTCCCAGAACGCCGACAGTAGCCCCCGGGCCCAAGGCGCGCTTGGACTTGGTTTAGCAGAGAAGCGAAGAGGCAAGTGCGAAGCGCCGCAGGCCCCAATAGCCTGCGGCCTTGGGTGCCGCGTGGCGGTTGATTGGATGTGGGCGTCCTGGCTCTCCCACGACGCCTCTGCAACTGCACAAGCTGATAAGGGAGCGGTACCTGTCCAGGCTTACCTTCTTTGCCTTCTCCTTCACCGCCCAGATCTCCTTTCTTTCTCCTGTCCTTCTTGCTTCCGAAATCCTTAGATCCACTCCAACTCTGCATCCTAGCAAGGCATGGCACCTCGCCAGACCCCAGTCGGAGCGTGGTACTCGCCCGCCTTGGATCCTCCAAATGTGTTAGAGAAGAATCTTGCTTGGACGCGCCAGATGATGGCGACACAAGGCCATGATGGGGCGGCCGTGCTCAAGGCCGGCACCGCCCTTCCTGAGGGCAGAGGAAGCACCTTCTACCCGCTCTTCGTGAGTGCCATCGCCGCCGGTCTGGTGCCCCCTTTATCCGAGTTCTTCCTTTCCGTTCTTAACCATTACAATCTGCAAGCCCTGCACCTCCATCCTAACTCGGTCTTCTCCTGGCGATTTTCGCCTACTACTGCGAGGCTCATGTTGGGGTGAGGCCTTCGGTGGCCTTTCTGTGCCATTACTTCTACCTCCGGGTCACCCGCGGCTCCACCACCGCGTGCGCGAGCTTTATCACGCATGAAAGCTCTAACGCCATCTCGAAGCCCGGGAAGAGAATTGAGGGCTTCAGGAGCAAGTGGGTCATGGTGGATGCTGGGAGCACCCACTCTCGGCTGATTCTGCCCACGGGGCAGCCCAAGTCTCCTGACGATTGGTCCCACGTGGAGCTCGTCGATCCCCGCGCAAGGCTGGTGCTGGAGAAGATGGACGCGGACCTGTGGCCGGACAACATGGCGACGGCGAAACTGACCAGGGCGTCGCTCCTGATGGAGTTCCTGGAGCATCGGGTGGCCCCGCTCCGGGAATACTCACTCCCGCTGTGGAAGCTTGGGAGGGCCGATGCCGCCCTCCGCTCGAACCCCGAAGCCCTCGCCGACGAGGATCTGGCCGCGGTCCTCCAATCCTTGGTTGGGGGGATCGTGGCGAGGTTGTAGGATGCACCCGTGCCCTTGTTCCTTCGGGATGACTGGGAACAGGTGGTGAACTCCATGTCCGCTTTCCATGAGGGCGGACCTGTGCCCGCGGAGGTTCCTGAGGCCCCAGCGGCCCTGGCGATGGTGAATGTGTCCTCCAGTGACCCCAGCGGAGAGGAGGAAGAAGATGAGGAGGAGGACGAGGAGCTCGATTCGGAGGCGACCGACGGGGAGTCGAGAACGCCCCTTCCTCGGCGTAGGTCCCGCACTCTTCGCCTCATGCTGGATGACGACGAGGATGGTGATGAGCGGGATGGTGAGTGCTCGCCCCTGATCCTGAAGAACGACAGGACGGGGTTGGTTCCCCGCGGGTCTGCTCCGGCTCCGAGGCGATCTGCTGACGCGCCTCCTGCTCCCGAGCCTCTTGAAGTTGACCCCATCGTCCGGCTCTCGGGCTTCAAGTTCGGCCGGAGGTTGCTTGAGCCCGCTGGCGGCGACGAGTAAGTGCTCGATTCTCGTTTTTCTTCCTGCTTTGTTGTTGAGGCTTGACGTCCATATTCCTTGGCTAGGCTGGTGCCTGCGGCGAAGAAGCTGAAGGGGGCTCCCGAGGCTTCGTCTGATGCAGCACCCCCATCCGCGGGAGAAGGGGACGACAAGACGCGGGCCTCTCCTGCCCGGTCATCCTCGCGAGGCCTGGCGGGGCTAGCTGGAGCGAGCTCAGCCCCCATGGCCCAAGCGACTCCCGCGGTGTCTTTGCTTGACGCCACCGCCACAGTCATTGGGGCGCATAAGGTCCTAACTCATGGCGCCGTGGTTACGCTGCCGTCTTCACCTCCTACTTTGCCGACCGCTGCCTCCCCGGCTCCTCCTACTATTCTGGATCGTGCCGCTGCTGAGCTGGACCAGCTGCGGAAAGATCTTCTAGGCTCCGACCCTCGCTTGGTGGCCGGGCGCCTGGAGATGGTCTCTGGTTGGGTCTATTCTGATGCTTCAGTCCGAGCGGCATTGGCTCAGGCCGCGACAACCTACGACGAGGAGAAGCAGGTCGGCCTTGAGGCAAAGGCCGCTCACGACGCCGCCTTGGGTGAGGCTGCGGATGTCCAGGGCCGCTGCAAGGTGCTGGAGAGCGAACTGCAAGGCCTGCGCGACCAGCTTGTCGAGGAGGCCCGTGTCTGCAGGAGAAGGAGGAAGGTATGAAGGCTCGCGAGGCTGTCGCCAAGGACTGGGATGCCGAGCTTGACAAACGCCAAGGCCGCCTGGATGCGCTGGAGCAGGCGTTGGAGGCGAAGAAGATCGAGCTAGACGGCAAGGCGCGGGTTCTGTCCGAGGACCGCGTGGCCTTCATGAAGCTGGAGGTGAAGGCTCGCACCCTGTTGAAGTCGCTCTATGACAACGGCTTAGATAGCCCGCTGGCTGGCACTGAGGAGGGCCCCGCCAAGCTGCTTCCCTTCCTGGTCCGCACCCTCGAGGATGTCACCCTCGGCCTTGGCCCCACGGCTGAGGCTGAGGCGCGTGCCCTATCTTCTGCGGTGCTAACGCGCGTCTTCACCCACGTCTACCTCTGCGACCCCAGCGTTGACTTCGACAGCCTGCTGGAGCCTATGAGCGGTGAGCTTGCCGCCGTCGCTGCTAAGGCCGTGAAGGGTCGCGCGGAGGCTCTGCTGGCGAAGTTCCGGGCCTTCAGCACCAAGTCGAAGCTAGGCGCTGCCGGTCTTGAGGCTCCTCGAGGCGAGGCTGCCCAGCGTAGCACCGTCACCAGCGATGGCGCCGCCAAAAAGTGACTCCTTTGCGGCTCCCATCCTGCTTTTAATCCCTGCAACATGCATTCTACCTCGTGGAGGCGTTTAAACTTGTGTTTGGCATTGTCAAAGTACTCTATGGACTGTAATATTTGCTTTTGAATTTCTTGAGATTTGCGTTTTTCCTTCCTACTTGCTTGTGTTCTACGTCGGCAGAGCCCGGCCCCGCGCATACCTCAGCCACCGTTAGCCCCGACCGGAAACAAGGACGGGACCAAGGAGTGAGGGGCTACATGACAAGTTAGGATCCTGAGTCACGATTCTCAGGAGTCCCTCTTGACGCACGAACAACAAGTAGGGAGGTGAAATGTATGGGTGAGATTACCGTTCTACGTCGGCAGAGCCCGGCCCCGCGCATATCTCAACCGCCGTTAGCCTTTCGGAACTAAGGGGTGAGGGGCTACGTGACCAGTTAGGCTCTTGAGTCGCGATGCTCAGGAGTCCCCCATGACGTTCAAACGGCCTTCGTACCTTGGCTCCGCTCGGGGACAGGCGTGCGACGAACCAGGCCCGAGGGGCCTGGCTGGGTGGTGTGCAACTGGGCGTGACCCGGGAGCAGCCCTCGTGCCCAACCCCCTCACGCGGCACTCCCGAGGGGAGGCGTTACGATGAGGCCGGACATTGAGCTCTGGGCTCCCTGAGGTTGATGTAGCCGGGGGCCACCCTTAGTTGTTTATCACCAGCGCAGAGCATAGCGCTTCCGTATGTGTATGGGCATAGCCGCTCCTCAGCAGTGTCGTCAGCCAACGCGGAGCATGGTGCTTCCACTGGTGCGTGGGAGGGGGCTCCCCTCCGGGAGGAGCCCCCGGCGCATATACAACCCTGCCCTGACACGTGGCTGGCATGGTAGGGCCTGGCGAGGTGTATCTGGGCACCCGTGAGCCAGCGCGGGACTCACGGGGCCCTACCTCAAGGCGGGTTGCACCTGGCTTTGGGCCTTTACTTGTGATGTGTCCCTGCAAATTTGGTTAGATGTCGGTGCTCTACGTCCTCGGGTCCCGGCCCTCGAGCGGGGATCAGCCATCGCTGGTATGCCAGGTCGCGATGCCGTGGACAAGGCCAGAGGGTGAGGGCTGGAGACCCAGTAGGAGCCCATGAGTCGCGATGCTCAGGTACCCCCCTTTAACGTGCAAACAGCCGACATGAGGAAAGAAGGGTGCCATAGGCAAGCATCAAACAACGATCACGATGGGTCAAACGCACGACCTGAATAAACGCGAGAGGGATACGTGCCACCGGGTCTGGCCCGGGTGGCTTGGGGATAATGCAGCCCGAGGGGAGCCCCCGATAAAGTAAGCTGAAAACATGAACTAAAGGGGATACACGCCGCAGGGATGGACCCACGCGGCCTAGGAATGTTGCAGCCCTGGGGGGGGGGGGCGCTCCTAGCTGAAAATGAAACTTGAAGGATGTCACCTGTCACGCCCAATATGCGACCCTATCCAAAAGGAACTCGAAGGTCCCACCAAGGATAGACCCGCATATTGAAACGCTTTTGCAAGGTGGATATCATTACATCAACATTACATAATAGATGGGGATACATACATAAGGCATACAATGCCACATCAATACAACATCGCAATACATAAGAGCATCATCCGACTACGGATGAAACACAAACAGAAACTCAAACGACATCCACCCTGCTAGCCCAGGCTGCCGACCTGGAACCTATCCCCTGATCGAAGAAGAAGCAGAAGACGAAACTCCAAAACAAGCAAGCATCGCTCTCGCGTCATGATCATCGCATAACCTGTACCTGCAACTGTCGTTGTAGTAATCTATGAGCCACAAGGACTCAGCAATCCCATTAGCATGGGTATCAAGAATAGCAAAGCTTAAAGGGAAAGGAAGGGGTAAAGTGGTGAGGTTGCAGCAACGACTAAGCATATATGGTGGCTAACATACGCAATAAGAGCAAGAAGAGAGAAAGCGGAATGGTCGTCAACTAGTAATGATCAAGAAGTGATCCTGAACTCCTACTTACGTCAAACATAACCCAAAGACTGTGTTCACTTCCCGGACTCCGCCGAAAAGAGACCATCACGGCTACACACGCAGTTGATGCGTTTTAATTCGTATCTGGTGTCAAGTTATCTACAACCGGACATTAACAAATTCCCATCTGCCACATAACCGCGGGCACGGCTCTCGAAAGTTTATACCCTGCAGGGGTGTCCCAACTTAGCCCATGATAAGCTGTCGCGATCAACGAAGGATATACCTTCTCCCAGGAAGACCCGATCAGACTCGGAATCCCGGTTTACAAGACATTTCAACAATGGTAAAACAAGACCAGCAAGACCAATCCCGATAGGAGCTGCACATATCTCGTTCTCAGGGCAACACTGGATGAACACTACGTACAACTAAAACCAGATCTCATGTTTCCCCGAGGTGGCGCTGCAAGTGGCTCTGGTTCGGACCAACACTTAGACAAGCACTGGCCCGGGGGGGCTATAATAAAGATGACCCTCGAGAGAGCGACTCCCAAGGGAAAAGTAGGTGGTGGTGAGGCAAATGGTAAAACCAATGTTGGGCCTTGCTGGAGGAGTTTTATTCAAAGCGAACTGTCAAGGGGGTCCCATAAATCACCCGACCACGTAAGGAATGCAAAATCTGGGAACATAACACCGGTATGACGGAAACTAGGGTGGCAAGAGTGGAACAAAACACCAGGCATAAGGCCGAGCCTTCCACCCTTTACCAAGTATATAGATGCATTAATAATAATATAAGAGATATTGTGATATCCCAACCAAAATCATGTCCACCATGGAGCAATCTTCAACTTCACCTGCAACTAGCAACGCTATAAGAGGGCTGAGCAAAGCGGTAACATAGCCAAGCAACGGTTTGCATAGGAAAGGTGTCAAAGGTTAGAGGTTCATGGCAAAATGGGAGGCTTGATGAGCAAAAGATAGGTAACGCAGCATAGCTATAGAACAAAGCAACTAGCATAGCAATGATAGTAGTGAGATCTAGGGTAGCGGTCATCTTGCCTGAAATCCCGCTAGGAAGAAGAACGAGTCCATGAAGAAAGATGAACGGATGAAGCCGAACCAAGCGCAGACGAACGAATCCTCACGATCGCAACGAAACAGGAACTATCGAGAAGAAGCACACAACATAGTAAACACACCACCCATGAACAAGGCATGATGCACGAACAAGCATGATGCAAGACAAGACTACATGAACTTACTCATGGCAAGAGATGATGCAAACAAGAGCAACACGACAAGGCAAGTTTAAATGAGGCCGGGAACAACATATAACAATTCCGGTAAGTCCTCATATGCATATTTCGAAATTGGTCCAGATCTGAATAAACCTTATGTTCAAGTTGTTAAAAAGCAAGTTAAGATGCACCAAGATGATCTACACGAGATTCTAGTCAAGTTACATATAAAGTTCATTAGATTTGGAGCTACGGCCTAGAAGATATGAGCAAGACAAGATAAACATGGCATTGATGCAAAATGCACCCAAACATCAAGCAAACACCTCAAAACAAGGATGCAACATGATAATATGAAACTACATGCAATTCTAAGCAAGTTTCATATAAAGCACACTCAAAACGGAGCAACGGTTCAACACACACACTATACAAGTTATAGCAACAATCTGTCCGAAACAACAACTAGGCATATTGCAAGCATCAAAACAACATGCTACAGGACCTCAACAAGAAAACAAAAGGCATGGGCATGATGTACATGTAAAGAATAACAAAACATGAACACTGAGCTATCTCCGGAAATCACTAGAACATGCTCAAACACACATGGCAAGATTGCAAGTAATAACAATTCAGACTTTGCAGAAAATAACATCAGGTTACAATGTTTAGAGCTATCAAACAACATGTTACAGGAACTTATCATGGCAAACAAAGGCATGGAATGAACCTACTAATTGCATAGAACAAAAGTCCCTTACTGACCATGAGCCAAAAAGGATTAGAAAATATGATGGCACCCATGTAAACATGGCAAGTTATATTACAGATTTAAACATGGCAGAAACAGAATTATGAAGCCATGTAGATGAGCTTGTGCAACTCACTACAGAGCAATATATGGCATGGCAAGGCAACCAACAGTAAGAAGACATGTTTGTGAAGCTAAGCATGGTAATACCAAGTTCATAGGGTGCATGGAACACTAGCAACAATCATGGCAACAACTGAACTTAATGTTAACAGGCTGACAGCAACATTATCAAGCAACTTTGAAGCAAGATATGAACAATCTACAACAGGCTATAAATGCAACCAGGGGCATGGATGGATAGAGCATGACATGTAGAACAAAACACATTTAGTGAACATCTCCAGATTATGCATAGAATGATTAGTAGCAACATGTTTACATAGCATCACCAAATAACAGATTCAGCCTAGCAAACCAGCAACAGCAAGTACACTACTTAACAAGCTTGATTCACTCACCACAAGTCATTGAATGACAAGATAAGCATAGCATCATCAAGAAGACATGTTTGTGAAACAAACCAAGGCAAGAACAAGTTCATAGCATGCACGAATCAACTACAACAACCTTGGCAAAATTGAATAACATGTAAACAATCTGCGAGGAAACATTTTGAAGCAAAACTAGAGCACCAAAATGACATGCTAGACTACTCCATAATTGCAAACAAGGGCATGAATGGATATAGGACAACCATATGTTCAAAACATCATTACTCGAGTATCTCAAAATATGCATGGATCTCTCTGTAGCAACATGTTTACATGGCATCAAAATAACAGCAGAACAGGGACTAAAATCAGCAACATCACGATGCCTAGTTTGCATGCTTGTGCTAGTCACCACATTGATCACAAAAATACATGGTAAGCACCTCTGTAAAGAAGACATGGCATAGTTCAAAACACATGTAGAGATCAACCTCATAGGATGCACACATCAATCATGGCAAAAATAACAAATGAGCAAGTTCTGTTAACTGACAGCAGACAACATCATGAAGCACTCTTGCAACGATGATTCAGGCATCAAGATGACCTCAAATGAACATGATGCAGTGGAATGAAATGAAGTAATCCTTGAGACGAACAATTTGACATATTACACGCACAAAACGGAGCTACGGATGCAGAGATATGATGCGATGAACATGGCATGATAATGTCAGGGACTTAGTCATTTTACTGAAAAAAAACAGGATGCGCGCTAGATAACTATACGTCGCCCGGGGCGGGACTTCGTGGATTCTCACCTAACGGGCCAGGCCCAGGTCAGAGAGGAGGAGGCCTGGCTTGGCGGGGCTGGGCCGGTGGATCTGCGCTGGGGCGAGGCCGACTGGGCCGGCGCGGAGCCCACGAGGGGGTGTCGAATGGAGGCATCGTCCTCCAGGATCGGATCGGCCATGAGCGGGACCAGGGGCGGCGGCGGCTGGCGTTCAACAGCGATGGGGAGGTGCTCCGACGAGGGGCGGAGGCCGGGGAAGGCCGGAATGGGGAGATCCGGGGTCGGGGATCCCGTATCCGGCGAAGACCCGGGCGCGGAGGTCAGTGACGAGCTCGGTGGCGGGGATGGCTTACTCCAGCGATGGGGCCAGTGACCCTGTGCGAGAGAGAGAGAGACGGGGTCAGGGAGAGAGAGGAGGAAGCCGGACGGGGGCGGCGCGAGCTGACGTGGTGGCGTCAAGGCTTACCGGCGACAGGGATGGGAGGCAAGGAGACAGGGACGCGAGGCAAGGCGACAGGGCGCCAGACTCCAGCGACGGCGGCGTTGGTCCGGCGAAGCCTGTGGGTCGGAGCTGGAGGCGGCTCGGGCGGACGGAGGAGCCACGGGTCTCGGGCGCGGGGCTGCTGCGGGCTGTGGTGGCGCGACTCAGGCTTCGCGCGGGCCCGCGATGGGCTCGGCGGGCTGCGGCCGCGGAGGAAGGCTGGGTGGCGACGTGGCGGCTGCGGGTTGGCCGGGACGGCGGCGACGATGACGTGGCAGGCCGCGATTGGCCGGAGTGAGGTGGCTGGAGGCGGTGGACACGTCCGGAGGCGCGTGGACATGTCCGGCGGGCGAGAGGGAGGCTAGGCTAGGGTTTCATCCGCGAAAATGGAAGGGGAGGGCCTTTATATTGGTAGAGGGAGCTAGGAGACTCCAAATGAGGAGCGGTTTTCACCCACACGATCGTGATCGAACGACCGAGAGCATGGAGGGGAGTTAGATGGGTTTTGGGCCACTTTGGAAGGGTGTTGGGCTGTAAGATGAAAGAGGCTTTTACGGTTACCCGGTTAACCGTTGGAGTATCAAACGACCTCCAAATGGCACGAAACTTGACAGGCGGTCTACCGGTGCTATACCAAGGCCGCTTGGCAAGACTCGATCCATTCCGAGAACGTTTAACACCCGCTCACAAGGAGAGACAAAAGGGGAACACCGGAGGGCATAGGAGTGCCGGATTGCAAAATGGACAACGAGGAAAAGGCTCGGATGCATGAGACGAACACGTATGCAATGCAATGCACATGATGACATGATAAAATGCAACACGCAAGCAAATGACATGGCAACAACGACGAATAACTGGAAGACACCTGGCACATCGGATCCGGGGCGTTACAACACTCCTCCACTAACAAGAGATCTCGTCCCGAGATCTTAGGACCGTGACGGAAGGGAAAAAGGGATGAGGTGAAACAAGAACTCAAGAGAAGAAGCAAAGAATCGAGAGCACTCGAGAATAAGAGAGGAACGACGAGAATGATGAGAACCGAAAGCTCACGGAATCAGATAGACTATGAAACCACTCCGGTTAGAAAGAGATAAGAAACGAATAAGACTAAAAGGATTTAGGCAGCACTCCTGCTGAAAATGGAAGGAATAGAACATGAACTTCACAAGCTGGAATGACACTTGACGACATAAGCGATGCAATGCCTCCGGAAGAACTGAAAGAATCGAATGAAAAGAACTTAGAAGGAATGATTTAACGGAGTTGTTGAGAAAATCAACAACGAAAGAATAAGCTTGTTGTGGTCTTATAAAAAAACAACTCAAAACTTGAGGTGAAATTATGCTACAAGCAAATGCTTGAATATCTGGGAATAACAAAGAAATGCAAAACTCCACTTCAAAAGAATATGGAGAATTAATTGCACTTCGAGATGCAAGAAGGAAGGTACTAGAACTCCACCGACAAGAATCTTGATGAACACTTGAAGAAAAAATTAAATCATGAAGAACCACCATGAAGAACTCCGATAACAAAAGGATGATGAGATAGAATGAAGGAAAAGAATAAGATGAGCCTTGCGGTGATTTAGATGGGGTTCCGACGAAAAAGGCCGAGGAAATTTGAACTCCAGAAAAGAAAAGAAGAAAACACTTGGACCTAGAATTTATTCATCAAGAACAAACTCCGAAGGAAAGGATTAATCACTTGGATGATATAAGAATAAGATTTATTGTATGCTTATCCTTCATCAAATTAAATTGATGACCCACAATGGATCTTGCATACTACTTATTCTTCTTGAAAAAGGATTGAGAAGGGATAGCATAAAACTTGAGAAGGTCTTCATGAACCACCAGAAGGATTGGAAAGAATGAATGAATTGATATGATAAACATAGAAAAGAATCTTGAACAAACCACCGTAAGAATTCGAAAATGACTGATGAAAGAGACTGAATCACCGGGAAGAAACAATATGTTTGAGGGGGATTTAGATGCAAAAGAACAAATAGATCAAGAGCTTATTAAAGAACACTTGAACGAAGCACCGGGATAATTGGATAACGATAACTGGAATGATGGCCTCTGGTGAAAAGAAACGGGAAAAGAACTTCTGACATACTCTGGATGGATAAGAAAAGAATATCTGACGATTGAAAAAATATGAGAGGATAATATGAAGCTGGAACCACGAAACTTCAAGAGAACGGACAAGGTTTAAGAGGAACTCTTCTTCTTCGGTCTTCAAAAGACGACGGGAAACACCACCAAAAATAACTGAGGTACTCCGGTAGAATGAAAAGAAGAAAGGTTGAGCCAACAATGAAATGATTTGAAATCGATCTTGACAAGGCATCTGACTGATGAAATTCATTCTTACGTCAGACTTGAAAAGAATTGAGAATAACTCCGGGGAAATTAGAAGAGTCAGGTAAGATCTTGGGAAAAGACCTGTGGGTTAGGGCCCACTGAAGAGAAAAAACACCGTTGTAACCTCCGGAAGGATAAACTGGCGAGAGGCGAACGAGCAGGGAAAACACTTGAGCTGAGGAAAAAAAAATTCAACACCGAATACTTGAATTGGCTCCACCGGAAAAGAGATGAAGAATGTCAAACGAGACGAGAATTCACCGGTTGAAACAATTGACGAAAGATTGAAGAGGCTCCACACGAATGAAATTGATGGTCGAAAGAGACTCGGACTCCGAGAAGAGAAAGGGTGGGAGGGCAGGAAAACAAAAGCAACTTGGAAGGAGAAATAATGAATATCTTGAAGAGAAAACACCGGTTGAAATGATTGAGGAAAGAAAGCAAAGACTTCGCACGAGTAGGATGGATACTCGATTACGGACTCCGGCTTCGAGAAGAAAAGGGTGGCCGGGTGGGAAAAGAAGACAACTAAGGATTGAACTCAAGGATGAAGAGGCTCGAGTCGACTTGACGAGAAATGCACCGGATGAAAAGAGCTGAGGAACAACGATCGGAAAACCCACTGTGTGATCCTAAAGAAAATTTGAAAGGGGAGAGGAGTAATCCAAAACACCTACGTCAAGATTCCTTACCAGAGCGACGAAGGGGCTGAGGAGTAAAAAGAATTCCTACTCTCCGATATAACTAGACTCCAAAAAACAGTTTATTCTAGACTCAACATCGGCCGAACTACACGATCAAACAAGGGGGCTCCTAGGGTCGGTCGAGGCTCTGATACCAACTTGTCACGCCCAATATGCCACCCTATTCAAAAGGAACTCGAAGGTCCCACCACGGATAGACCCGCATATTGAAACGCTTTTGCAAGGTGGATATCATTACATCAACATTACATAATAGATGGGGATACATACATAAGGCATACAATGCCACATGAATACAACATCACAATGCATAAGAGCATCATCCGACTACGGATGAAACACAAACAGAAACTCAAGCGACATCCACCCTGCTAGCCCAGGCTGCCGACCTGGAACCTATCCCCTGATCGAAGAAGAAGCAGAAGACGAAACTCCAAAACAAGCAAGCATCGCTCTCGCTCATGATCATCGCATAACCTGTACCTACAACTGTTGTTGTAGTAATCTGTGAGCCACGGGGACTCAGCAATCCCAATAGCATGGGTATCAAGACTAGCAAAGCTTAAAGGGAAAGGAAGGGGTAAAGTGGTGAGGTTGCAGCAGCGACTAAGCATATATGGTGGCTAACATACGCAAATAAGAGCGAGAAGAGAGCAAGCGGAACGGTCGTCAACTAGTAATGATCAAGAAGTGATCCTGAACTCCTACTTACGTCAAACATAACCCAAAGACCGTGTTCACTTCCCGGACTCCGCCGAAAAGAGACCATCACGGCTACACACGCGGTTGATGCGTTTTAATTCGTATCTGGTGTCAAGTTATCTACAACCGGACATTAACAAATTCCCATCTGCCACATAACCGCGGGCACGCCTCTCGAAAGTTTATACCCTGCAGGGGTGTCCCAACTTAGCCCATGATAAGCTCTCGCGATCAATGAAGGATATACCTTCTCCTAGGAAGACCCGATCAGACTCGGAATCCCGGTTTACAAGACATTTCGACAGTGGTAAAACAAGACCAGCAAGACCGCCCGATGCGCCGACAATCCCGATAGGAGCTGCACATATCTCGTTCTCAGGGCAGCACCGGATGAACACTACGTACAACTAAAACTAGACCTCGAGTTTCCTCGAGGTGGCGCTGCAAGTGGCTCTGGTTCGGACCAACACTTAGACAAGCACTGGCCCGGGGGGCTATAATAAAGATGACCCTCGAGAGAGCGACTCCCAAGGGAAAAGTAGGTGGTGGTGAGGCAAATGGTAAAACCAATGTTGGGCCTTGCTGGAGGAGTTTTATTCAAAGCGAACTATCAAGGGGGTCCCATAAATCACCCGACCGCGTAAGGAACGCAAAATCCGGGAACATAACACCGGTATGACGGAAACTAGGGCGGCAAGAGTGGAACAAAACACCAGGCATAAGGCCGAGCCTTCCACCCTTTACCAAGTATATAGATGCATTAATAATAATATAAGATATATTGTGATATCCCAACCAAAATCCTTTCCACCATGGAGCAATCTTCAACTTCACCTACAACTAGCAACGCTATAAGAGGGCTGAGCAAAGCGGTAACATAGCCAAGCAACGGTTTGCATAGGAAAGGTGTCAAAGGTTAGAGGTTCATGGCCAAATGGGAGGCTTGATGAGCAAAAGATAGGTAACGCAGCATAGCGATAGAACGAAGCAACTAGCATAGAATGATAGTAGTGAGATCCAGGGTAGCGGTCATCTTTCCTGAAATCCCGCTAGGAAGAAGAACGAGTCCATGAAGAAGATGAACGGATGAAGCCGAACCAAGCGTAGACGAACGAATCCTCACGATCGCAACGAAACGGGAACCATCGAGAAGAAGCACACAACATAGTAAACACACCACCCATGAACAAGGCATGATGCACGAACAAGCATGATGCAAGACAAGACTACATGAAGCTACTTATGGCAAGAGATGATGCAAACAAGAGCAACACGACAAGGCAAGTTTAAATGATGCCGGGAACAACATATAACAATTCGGGTAAGTCCTGATATGCATATTTCGAAATTGGTCCAGATTTTAATAAACCTTATGTTCAAGTTGTTAAACAGCAAGTTAAGATGCACCAAGATGATCTACACGAGATTCTAGTCAAGTTACATATAAAGTTCATTAGATTTGGAGCTACGGCCTAGAAGATATGAGCAAGACAAGATAAACATGGCATTGATGCAAAATGCACCCAAACATCAAGCAAACACCTCAAAACAAGGATGCAACATGATAATATGAAACTACATGCAATTCTAAGCAAGTTTCATATAAAGCACACTTAAAACGGAGCAACGGTTCAACACACACACTATACAAGTTATAGCAACAATCTGTCTGAAACAACAACTAGGCATATTGCAAGCATCAAAACAACATGCTACAGGACCTTAACAAGAAAACAAAAGGCATGGGCATGATGTACATGTAAAGCATAACAAAACATGAACACTGAGCTATCTCCGGAAATCACTAGAACATGCTCAAACACACATGGCAAGATTGCAAGTAATAACAATTCAGACTTTGCAGAAAATAACATCAGGTTGCAATGTTTAGAGCTATCAAACAACATGTTACAGGAACTTATCATGGCAAACAAAGGCATGGATTGAACCTACTAATTGCATAGAACAAAAGTCCCTTACTGACCATGAGCCAAAAAGGATCAGAAAATATGATAGCACCCATGTAAACATGGCAAGTTATATTACAGATTTAAACATGGCAGAAACAGAATTATGAAGGCATGTAGATGAGCTTGTGCAACTCACTACAGAGCAATACATGGCATGTCAAGGCAACCAACAGTAAGAAGACATGTTTGTGAAGCTAAGCATGGCAATAGCAAGTTCAGAGGGTGCATGGAACACTAGCAACAATTATGGCAACAACTGAACTTAATGTTAACAGGCTGACATCAACATTATCAAGCAACTTTGAAGCAAGATATGAACAATCTACAGCAGGCTATAAATGCAACCAGGGGAATGGATGGATAGAGCATGACATGTAGAACAAAACACATTTAGTGAACATCTCCAGATTATGCATAGAATGATTAGTAGCAACATATTTACATAGCATCACCAAATAACAGATTCAGCCTAGCAAAACAGCAACAACAAGTACACTACTTAACAAGCTTGATTCACTCACCACAAGTCATTGCATGACAAGATAAACATAGCATCATCAAGAAGACATGTTTGTGAAACAAACCAAGGCAAGAACAAGATTGGCAAAATTGAATAACATGTAAACAATCTGCGAGGAAACATTTTGAAGCAAAACTAGAGCACCAAAATGACATGCTAGACTACTCCATAATTGCAAACAAGGGCATGAATGGATATAGGACAACCATATGTTCAAAACATCATTACTGAAGTATCTCAAAATATGCATGGATCTTTCTGTAGCAACATGTTTACATGGCATCAAAATAACAGCAGAACAGGGACTAAAATCAGCAACATCACGATGCCTAGTTTGCATGCTTGTGCTAGTCACCACATTGATCACAAAAATACATGGTAAGCACCTCTGTAAAGAAGACATGGCATAGTTCAAAACACATGTAGAGATCAACCTCATAGGATGCACACATCAATCATGGCAAAAATGACAAATGAGCAAGTTCTGTTAATTGACAGCAGACAACATCATGAAGCACTCTTGTAACGATGATTCAGGCATCAAGATGACCTCAAATGAACATGATGCAACGGAATGAAATGAAGTACTCATTGAGACGAACAACTTGACAGATTACACGCACAAAACGGAGCTACGGATGCAGAGATATGATGCGATGAACATGGCATGATAATGTCAGGGACTTGGTCATTTTACTGGAAAAAAACAGGACGGGCGCTAGATAACTATACGTCACCCGGGGCGGGACTTCATGGATTCTCACCTAACGGGCCAGGCTCAGGTCAGAGAGGAGGAGGCCTGGCTTGGCGGGGCTGGGCCGGTGGATCTGCGCTGGGGCGAGACCGACTGGGCCGCCGCGGGGGTGGCGAACGGAGGCGTCGTCCTCCAGGATCGGATCGGCCGCGAGCGGGACCAGGGGCGGCGGCGGCCGGTGGTCAACAGCGATGGGGAGGTGCTCCGGCAAGGGGCGGAGGCCGGGGAAGGCCGGAATGGGGAGATCCGGGGTCGGGGATCCCGGATCCGGCGAAGACCGGGGCGCGGAGGTCAGCGACGAGCTCGGCGGCGGGGATGGCTTACTCCGGCGATGGGGCCGGTGACCCTGTGCGAGAGAGAATGAGAGACGGGGTCAGGGAGAGAGAGGAGGAAGCCAGACGGGGGCGGCGCGAGCTGACGTGGTGGCGTCGAGGCTTACCGGCGACAGGGACGGGAGGCAAGGCGGCGGGGCGCCAGACTCCGGCGACGGCGGCGTTGGTCCGGCGAAGCCCGTGGGGCGGGGCTGGAGGCGGCTCGGGTGGACGGAGGAGCCACGGGGCTCGGGCGCGGGGCTGCTGCGGCCTGCGGCGGCTCGACTCGAGCTTCGCGCGGGCCCGCGATGGGCTCTGTGGGCCGCGGCCGCGAGGGAAGGCTGGGTGGCGACGTGGCGGCTGCGGGTTGGCCGGGACGGCGGCGACGACGACGTGGCAGGCCGCGATTGGCCGGAGTGAGGTGGCTGGAGGCGGTGGACACGTCCGGCGGCGCACGGACATGTCCGGCGGGTGAGAGGGAGGCTAGGCTAGGGTTTCATCCGCGAAAATGGAAGGGGAGGGCCTTTATATTGGTAGAGGGAGCTAGGAGACTCCAAATGAGGAGCGGTTTTCGCCCACACGATCGTGATCGAACGACCGAGAGAATGGAGGGGAGTTAGATGGGTTTTGGGCCACTATGGAAGGGTGTTGGGCTGCAAGACGAAAAAGGCTTTTACGGTTACCCAGTTAACCGTTGGAGTATCAAACGGCCTCCAAATGGCACAAAACTTGACAGGCGGTCTACCGGTGCTATACCAAGGCCTCTTGGCAAGACTCGGTTCATTCGGAGAACGTTTAACACCCGCTCACAATGAGAGACAAAAGGGGAACACCGGAGGGCATAGGAGTGCCAGATTGCAAAACGGACAATGGGGAAAAGGCTCGGATGCATGAGATGAACGCGTATGCAATGCAATGCACATGATGACATGATAAAATGCAACACGCAAGCAAATGACATGGCAACAACGACGAATAACTGGCAGACACCTGGCGCATCGGATCTGGGGCGTTACATCACCTGATGATCCTGAAGATGGAGGGATGCTGAAGTAGCGGATGGCGTGCGCTGCGGGAGACGATCTTCACGAGCCCCCAGGCCCAGGGGCCTCGGGAGGCCCCGGAGGTGCTGGCGGCTCCTTGCGGACCATCTTCATCTCCGCCAGGACTGCAGAATGCCTGACCGCCTGAGCCTCCAAGATGCTCCTCATGAGGTGCTGACGCGCCGCAGCCGCGTTCGGCAGGCCGTAAGGCATGCGAACATAGCTGTGAGGTGGGCCTTCACAGTGCCCCACGCATGAGGGCCAGAGGCGCTCCTGAGAGGCGGCTCTGTTGAGTCCTAGTATGTCTATGCAGACGCGCGGCCCACCATCCTTGCCTGGATGGGGAGCTACGGCGGGCAAGCGGCGGCTGCCACTCATGACTCTTGACTCCTGCAACTCCTGAATGATCTCGCTGATGAATTCCTGAGGGTTTGGTCCTCCTTGCCTTAATTCCTCATGAGGGAAACGTGCGTTGAAGCACGCCTCCAAGTGGTGCCCGAGCGCCTCCCTCGTAATCTTAGCAAAGTCGATGGCCCTCGAGGAGAGAGCCCCCGAGCCTTCCTCGAGGAGGGCGCCGGGAGCGCCTCCCTATGCGACAGATGGAGGTGCCCCCTGAACGGGCGCAGACCTTGAGGGGCCTTCCTCCCGAGGGGTCGGGCCAGGCGATGCCTTCTTCTTCTTAGGAGCAGCCTTGGGAGGCCTCCCCTTCCTGTGATCTGGGTCTTCAATTGACGTTGCCTGGAAGGCACGTTCCAGGGAACACACAACGTCTCTTTCTTCACAGGGCACAGTGATGACCCCACCGCTCCCTGGCATCTTGAGGACATTGTAGCCATGATGGGTCACGGCCATGAACTTGGCCAAGGCTTGGTACCCGAGGACGGCATTGTACGGCAGGCGGATGTGGGCAACTCGAAGTCAATGAGCTCTGTGCGGTAGTTGTTGCGATTCCCGAAGGTGACAGGAAGGCGGACCTGCCCTATCGGAACCGTGGAACCATCGGTGACTCCTGAGAAGGGCTTGGTTGGCTGCAGCTGATTGTATGGCACTTGGAGATTGTTGAACGTTTTGACGGATAGGACATTGAGCCCTGCTCCGCCATCGATGAGGGTCCTGGTGACTTGCACGTTGCTGATGATCGGGGAACAAAGCATCGGGAGGACTCCTCCTATGGCCGCACACTTGAGTTGGTCCGCTGAGCTGAACGTGATAGCGCACGATCACCACCTGAGAGGGCGTGTGGCCTCAAGCTTGGGGAGGACTGCATTCACTTCGCGGGAAAACTGCTTGAAGATGCGCTGAGAGGCCGGGGCTTGTGCACCGCCCAGGATGCAAGCGATTGCGCGCGGCTCCTGGAAACCTCCTGCCCCTTCGTCCTGGTGATGGTCTTCATTCCTCCTTGGCTGTGGCGGCAGAGGAGGGAGGCCCACATTGCCCTGTGGGCGATCCTCGCGAGTCTAATCTCTCCAACCCCCCTCGCGAGGTGGGTCCCTCCAACCTCCCTCGTGTGGCTGGTCCTGCCAGCGGTCCTCGCGAGGTCGGTCACGCCACCCTTGGAGAGGGCCACGGTCTTCCCATCGCCCTCCGCCTCTTCCTCCTCCTCGGCCATAGCCCCTGTCACTGCGCTCGGGGCATCGGCTGGCACGCACATCTCACACGGCTCTGAGCTCTTGGCATTCGTTGGTGTTGTGGGTGTGGAGGTCGTGGTACACGCAGTACCGACTGCCCTTGGATGACTCAGGCTGATCCCTGCCTCGCTTGGTGTCGGGATCTGCTGGAAGCACGACAGCCCCCTTGTGCTTCACGTCCTTGGTCTTGGGCTTCTTCTCTTCTGGGTCAGCGGCTGGCAGCTCGAGGAGGGACAGGCGTCCTTCCTCAGCCCTTGCGCACTTTGTCGCCAGATTGAACAGCTTTAGGGAAGAGCACAGGTGTTCATGCATCACGAGCTCCTCCTTCATCTTGACGTCACGCACGCCGTCGGAGAAGGCTGAGATGATGGCCTCCTCAGACACCTTGGGGATCTTAAGGCGAGCGCTGTTGAAGTGCTAGATGAACTTTTGCAGGGTCTCCCCTGGCTGCTGCTTGATGCGGCGCAAGTCGCTCATGGCCGGGGGCCGGTCGCGAGTGCCTTGGAAGTTGGCGATGAATCGGTTGCGCATCTCGTCCCAGGAGGATATCGTGCCAGGATCCAGGTTCAGGAGCCAGGTGCGGGCGCCGTCCTTGAGCGCCATGGGGAACCAGTTTGACATGACCTTCTCGTCTCCATTGGCGGCTTCGATGCCCAGCTCGTAGAGCTGGAGGAACTCAGCAAGGGTCAGCCGTGCCATCGTAGCGCGGGGGCAGGTCTGGCTTGAACTTGCCTGGCCAGGCCATGCTGCGCAGCTCGGCGGAGAAAGCACGACAGCCTGTAGTGGCCGCGGGAGCCCTTTGGTGACGAAGAGATTGATCTTGCGGGTAGCTGTGCGCTGCGGCGAGGTGCAGTGCGGGGTCTTGATGCGCCGGAGCAGGTACGCGCTCGTGCCGAGCCGGTGCGGGGAGGGATTTCTTGGTAGCTGTTCTCTTGCTGTGCTGGCGCCAGACGGAGTGGGTTCCGCCTAGGGGCTATGCGCCTTGGAGCCAAGGTGCCTTCTTGAGGGGGAGGCGGCTGAGGCGCCCCCAGAGCTTCGTCGTCCGTGCAGGGCGGTGCGCGGTGCAATGAGAGGGATGGTGCAGGGGAGGCCCCAGCGGTGCTGACGAGCTCGGTGATGCGGGCGAGCCACTCGTCATAGAGGTCGTCGATGGGACGGTAGTGCACGAGCTCCCGCGCCAGGAGCAGCGCGGTGTGCGCGTCCGCAGGAGCGCGACGGGCGTGGGACGAGGAGCCGGCCGGAGTCAGCAATGGAGTGGCGGTGCGGCCTTCCCGCCACACCGATGGATGCAGGGAGGACGCCTGGTGTTCCGGCACACCCCTACCTGGCGCGGCAAATGTAGGATTTCGGGTTCCGGCAGACCCTTGAGGTTCAAACACTGGGTGCGCGCGGAAATCACACCCTCATCCTACCCATGTTTCACCGCCTCGCTAGGATCTAAACTACACGACGAACAACACAAGGGACTCAAGATTTATACTGGTTCAGGCCACCATTGTGGTGTAATACCCTACTCCAGTTCGTGGTTTGTGGATTGCCTCTAGGGCTGATGAGGAACAATACAAGGGAAGAACAGCCTCGCGAGGGTCTGTTCTTGGTTGGTGCGATGAACTGCTAGGGGACTTCAGTCGCCTCTGTCTCTCTGTCTTCGGTGTGAATCCAATCTATTCCCCATGCACCTGCCTTGCCCTGTGGGTGGCTAGTCCTATTTATAGGCGAAGGCCCCGGGCCTCTTCCCAAATATTGAGCGGGAAGGGTGCCAACAATTGGCCAATTTGAAGGGGAACATCTAGTACACTCATCCTGACTAAAGTTGGTCCTCGCCTGCCAAAAGACCCTGACGATGACGCTGGCTTGGGCTCCACGATGACCTCCGTTCTGCCGTCTTGCTGGTCTTGGTCTTGTTGCACCGAAATGGTTGCCTTTGCTTGATACCCTTGCCTGCGCTTGCCCCCTTTGCACCAAAGGGGAAACAAGGACTCTGCACAGGCCGGCGCCCGCCTGGTGCCCGCCTGGCCTTGGTCGTCATGGCTTGCGTCATGGGCACCTCATGAGGTACCCCGCCTTGATCACTCTGCCTCCTCGTGAGCCAGCCTGACGAGGCCGTGCCTGAGGAAGCCTCCTGTCATCCGCCCCGCGAGGCTTGGCCCCTCGCGAGGGTCTTGAGCATGTGTTGATGTAGATGGGCCGCGCAGGGCCACTCCTTGAGACACGCCACAGGCCGCGGGCAGGCAAGTCTGGGTACCCCCGTTCCCAGAACGCCGACAAAGTACGCTACCGCCGTCCATGAGCACTTTGGTAAGCCGGAAGCCGTCCATAATTGGACTGAGCACCAAAGCGGCTGGTGCCCGGACTATTCTGAATTGCTGCTCGTCACTGGCATTGGAAGTTATGGCCGTGTCGTTCCAAGGGTTTATTGCTGTTACTTGGCAGACTTCGACAAGTCCGCGGAGTGGTCTCTTGCGCCTACTACCTGAGGCGAAAGTCTCGAAGATTGTCAATACTCTAGTGTTGTGTTCTGTGGGATGTTGCTCTGCGGTGTTTTTTATGAGGAGATCCTCACCGCTCTTGGCCATGTGCCAAGTATCCAGCATGCTCTAAGGCTGTGTGTTGGTGCTGTATCCGGTGTGGTGTGTATTTTGCATGGCCTATTGAGTCATCCTTCCAAAACGGTTGCGCGCCCTATAGTGGGCTTCGATTTCTTCGTGATTGGATCGGCCAACCTATGAGGGTACACCCTTTTTGTTCGGATGAGGGGTTTAGCGAGAGCCAGTGGATCCCAAAAGGCTGCCTGATTTTTCCTGGCACTTTCCATCGCACAGTACTTCTATACTATGATCGCCAAGTCATCAAAGTGATACGTGACAGTGATTTATGGCGTTAAGGAGTCCCTTGTTGATGCAATTTTTGTAGAATAATGAGATTGCGTCCTCATCGCAACTGTCTTTGACCTTGTCCTTGAAAAGGAGAAATCTGGCCCAAAAGTGATGTATTCTATCTTGGGACGGTTGTTTGATGCGGGAAAGATTGCTTGAGTCTGGGTAGGTGGGTGGATTTAAGTCCGAACCCTGATCCGATCTGTGACCCAGAGCTTGAGGAGTTTCCGAGCTTAATAGTTCGGGTTCCAGGATGTCAACCAATTTTTCTGACCCACAATCCGATTCTAAGTTCAGAGTTCGGGGCACGTCTTCCTGCGGGCAGGTATCCAGCTCGGTGATCTTGGAAAGCCAGACATATTTCGTCCTCAATATAGGGGAAGAGTTGCTACATTGCTCCTCCACCAGCGCTATCTGATGGGTGATCAGCGGAGATTCAATCTCTCTCTGATCGGGTTTAAGCCCAATCCGATCATAGTCCGAAGCAACTCCCAAAGAGGCGATGCGATCCAGGAGCCTGTTTAGAGATGATAACTCTGTTGGATCCATCTGCTCGGTGTATTCTAAGCAGACATGGAGACAATGTTTGATGACCCGAGAAGTCATTGTTAGCCCGAAGGCCGAACGTGCGATCAAGACGAAGCCGCCCAGCCGGAGGGTTTGGCCTGAGGCCAGAGCTTCCCCGGAGGTGATGTTGTCCTTGATAACAAGGAGAGCCATCAACCCTATCTTCGACGTCATAGTGGAACTCTCAATGAAAGCACCAATGTCGGTGTCAAAACCGGCGGATCTCGGGTAGGGGGTCCCGAACTGTGCGTCTAAGGCTAATAGTAAGAGGAGGCGGGGGACACAATGTTTACCCAGGTTCAGGCCCTCTCGATGGAGGTAATACCCTACTTCCTGCTTGATTGATCTTGATGATATGAGTATTACAAGAGTTGATCTACCACGATATCATAGAGGCTAAACCCTAGAAGCTAGCCTATGATTATGATTGTTCTTGTCCTATGGACTAAACCCTCCGGTTTATATAGACACTGGAGGGGTCTAGGGTTAGACAGAGTCGGTTACAGAGAAAGGAATCTTCATATCCGAATCGCCAAGCTTGCCTTCCACGCAAAGGAGAGTCCCATCCGGACACGAGACGAAGTCTTCTATCTTGTATCTTCATAGTCAAATAGTCCGGCATATGCATATAGTCCGGCTGTCCGAGGACCCCTTAATCCAGGAATCCCTCAGGGGGTACCCAGACTTGCCTGCCTGCGACCCAGGGCGTGGCTCCATCGACGGCCCGGTTTCTACATCGACAACTCAAGACCCTCGCGAGGGGCCGAGCCTCGCGAGGCAGGGGACACCAAGACCTCCAAAGGGAGCAGCTTCCTCAAACTTGCTCCCGAGGAGTGGAGATTTCTATGCAAGGCTCACCTTGTGAGGTTTGGGTGACGTGAGCCATGACGACCAAGGCCAGGTAGGCGCCAGCGGGTGTAGTGTACCAGTTTCCTCTTTGGTGCAAAGGAGGCAAGCAGCAGGCATAGAGTCTTGAGGAAGCAACCAAAGGTTTCCATTCTCATGCAACAAGACCAAGACCGCCATGACGGCAGGATGGAGGTCATCATCGAGCCCAGCACGGCGTCACGACCAGATGCTTTTGCAGGCGAAGACCACTTTAGTTAAGATAATATGCACTAGTTGTCTCCCTTCAAATTTGGCCATTGTGGGATCCCTTCTCGCCTTCATTTGGGAAGAGGACCAAGGCCACTATAAATAGGACCTAGCCACCATCATGGACGAGGGATGACGGATCAAGTCGACCGAATCCATTCCACCCTCACCAGCTCACTTGAGCTCAAGAACACACTTCCGGAGGTTGTTCACCACTGTACTAGTTCATCCTCAGCCCCACGAGGCAAATCCACCACAAAGAAGGAGTAGGGTTTTACACCGCAAGGTGGCCCGAACCTGGGTAAACTATTGTGTCCCCCTTCCTTCGAGTTCGTCGTGCTAGGCTGTGAGATTTTCAAGGAGGCAGAATGGGGACATTGAGATCTCCACCCGCACTCCAGAGTTCGAACCCCTCAAGGGTTTGCGGAACCCGAAATCCGATAGTGATGTAGTATGACGATATGGTAATCTCCTCTGAATTTTTCAAGTGGCTTGACTTGGCACATGTTCATGCATGTAGTTGAATCAAAACCAACATAGCCTCCACGATATTTATGCTCATGGTGCTTATATCCTACTCATGCTTGTATTCAATGTTGATTATTCATAATGCATGTTCATGACCGTTTTCGCTCTCTATCTGGTCGCTTCTCAACCTATTTGCTAGCCTTCGCCTATACTAAGCGGGAAGATAGCTTGTGCATCAAAATCCTTAAACCAAAGTTATTCTAGATGAGTCCACTATATCTACCTATATGCGGTATTATCCCGCAGTTCCAAGTAAATTTGCATGTGCCATCTCTAAATTTCCAAATGAACATCTGTTTTGTGTGCCTGGACCGCTCATGGAGCAACAGGGGGTAGTCAGTATCTTCCATGCTAAGCAGGTTTGTCGGAGTAAATGACCACGGATAGCCTAACCAGCTCCCCCTGGCTCTTCAAAAAAATATCGGGCCAACTGAGCCCTCAAACATCCAAGACGCAGGACCGCCTTCTCCTGGCCGGCTGTCCCACCGGTCGGCTGCTGGAAGGTGGCAAGGCTCTAAGAGCTCTCTCGAAGAGGGCCGACTCCTAGCAGCCAGCCACCAGATGGCCGGTTCCTAGCAGACGGCCTGGCTTGCGCCCTCAAAGTTTGCACCCACATAACGGCAAGGAGACGGGGCGTGGCTACAGTGAAGCCTGCCACTCCTGAATCCTGGAGCAAGCGTGGCCACAGTGCACCGTACGGGACGGCCACTCCCCATCCGGCGCGGCACTATTGCCATGTCGACCATGACGTCACCCATGATAGACTGTCAGTACAGCCTGCAGGCAGCGGGCCCCTCTTGCCAGAGAGATACCAGAAGGCGGCCAAGCTTCACCAGTCGCCTGGGGGAAGGCCGGCTCCCAACAATCGGCCCACCCCCACCCTGGAAGTTTGTGCACCATTAAGCAGATAAGATGGGGTAAGGCTATAGTGACAGCCCGCCAGGCGGCGACACTGTAGCCATGCTTACCCCGATAAAGCCGTCATCACCAGGAGCAAGGCTACAGTAACCAGCAGCCGATAAGAGCCCCAGGCGGTGGGCCCAGCCTGTCGGCCAAGAGGCCGGCAGCCGGCGGGACCCACCAGTCGGCGGGCCCCAGCGGCCGGTGGAGAAGCCGGCGACTACAGACACTAACGGCCTGGACCCACATCCAGCCGGATTACCATTGTACCCCTGGGGGGTAGGCCTATATAAACCCCCCAGGGGGCCCATGCAAAGTGTTGATATCGTAGAGTTTTAGACACCATATAGAGAGAAGAAGAGAGCTAGCCTTGCCCTTCTTCTTCCTCTAGAAAAACAGCTCAAGGAGCCTCTTGTAGCTACTTGTTTTGATCTAGTGATCATGCGGAGACCCCGTAGAGCAGGACTAGGGGTGTTATCTCCTAGGAGAGCCCCAAACCTGGGTAAGATTTGCCGGCGTGCATGTCTTCGCCTTATCCCGTTTCCAGGCACCTGCGATGTCTTACTGGCTCCCACAATGATATGCCACACGTTGGCATATGTCGCACCTACCACCCAACATTTGGCGCCCACCATGGGGCCAGGTGCACCGTCGTCCGGAGACCTGCTCTGGATGGGAACCCTTTTCCTCCCCAGCAAGCGTAGCCAGCCCGGCACGCCCGATGGTGCTTGCCTGACATGCTGCATGACGTCGACGATGGCTATGCAGCAAGCTGCCTTGCCGATCTCCTCGGCGAGGTCTACCTCCTCGACAAGCCTGCGTCCGACGCGTGCACAGATTGCCCCGACAGCCGCCACATCAGCCTCCTCGACCACCTCCATGTTGCCAGCGAGCCTACTGTAGACTTGGAGTCGGTCGGCTCCACCGACCCGATGCTTGTCGACTCCGACACGGCCTCGCTTTGACACCTTCCCCACCAACGTGGTGGTCATTGACGACCCTATTCCTCGAACCGACAGCAGCAGCAGCACCTTCACTGAGGTGCTGGTCATCAGTCACGGTAGCACCTCCGGCGAAAACATCCACAACACCCTATAGACGGTGCTACATGACCTATCCGCCCCCATCCCTGCCGACACCGACGCCGAAACGCTGGAGGCCCACTGCCTTGCCCTCATCGAGAACGGCAAGAAGATAGCCTCCATGAGACGCCTCACCGAGGCTTACCAACGCGAGGTTGATCGTGCCACCTCTGCCACGCCGCCTACCAGCGGACCCAGCCGGATAGGCGCCATCAAGAAGCATGGCGTGGCCATCGCCAGCAAGCTAGGTGTTGACCGCAAAGTCTACGCCACGCCACTCGAGAACCTGTGCGCCGCCCAGCCGGCCATAGACGAGCTGGACGGGCTGGACGGTGATGAGCTTCACTGCATGACCAGACGTGTCCAGCAGCTGATCGACGCGGCCATAGAGCGGCATGAAGCCGGCACCCATGCTGAAAGTCCTCCCCCATGCCGAGAGCATGGCACGACATCCTGGACACCGACTGCAGGCGGCGCCCGTGAGCTAAAAGACAAGGGGCCGCCTGCTAGCCGCAGTCGGACCAGCCTCACCATCGAGCGTGACGCAGAAGGCCGCCCCCGAGCAGTAGAGCGACGAGGCAACCCGCCTCCTCCTCCGCCTCGGCGACCGACTGGGCCGCCGTGAGGGAATCGGCGAGAATGATGCCCGCCATCGGATCGACCGCCTGGCGCAATCCCTGGCGCTGGAAGAAGAAGACGATGTCGGCCCGCCCTGTTTCAGCCCCTGCATCCGCGACGAGCCCTTCCCCAAAGGATTCTCGCTCCCAAGAGACACATCAAAATACAACGGCTCGGTGAAGCTGGAAGACTGGTTGATCGACCACTCCACTACAGTCAGCATAGCATAGGGCAACAGGCGCATTGCCGTGAAGTACGTCCCCCTCATGCTTCAAGGCATGACACACACCTGGCTGAATAGCCTCAAGCCCTGCAGTGTCAACAGCTGGCTAGATTTCACGGAAGTCTTCATCCGCAACTTCACCAGCACGTACAAGCGGCCTCCCAAGCCCTGCCAGCTCTCCTTGTGCGTCCAAGGCCCCAGCGAATCGACTCACGACTACCTCACGCGCTAGGCCGAGCTGTGCAACTCCTGCAAAGGGGTGCACGAGGTGAAAGCAATAGAGTACTTCACCGCCGGGTGCCGAGAGGGCACCCTCTTCAAGCACCGACTTCTCTACGACGAGCCGGCTACACTCGACGAGCTGCTGATCATACCATACAAGTATGCCATGGCCGACTCCTCGATGAAGACCGACCTCCGAGAGGACGCCTCTGGAAAGGTGCTTCCTCCGGCTCCAAAGACGCCGGCTGGCGACTCCAATCGACGCCCACATCAGAACAAGAACAAGCGCAAGGCTCCCATGCCACCTTCCACCAGTCGGCAGGTGGCCACGGTCAAAGACGAGCAGCCTGAAGGGCAGCCCATGCCCAAGCGACCGAAGGGCGGCAGTCCGGCTTGGCAGCGGACTTTCTCCTACGAGCAAACCCTTGATGCCCCCTGCAAGTTCCACAGCGGCATGAAGCCGTCCAACCACATAACCCGGGAGTGTCATTGGCTCACACGGATCTCCAAGGGCGAAGGACTGTTGCCCCCTCCGCCTGCTGGCCAGCCGCCTCCGGCTCCTGAGCAGCTCGCCGCTCGCCCAACAGTCGGAGACATTCCAGACGAGTTCCCTGGAGAGCATGCAGCCTACGTCATCTTCACAAGCCAAGCCGAGGACAGGCGCAGCCGGCGCCGACAGCACCAAGAAGTCAATGCAGTCTCCTCCAAGGACCCAGAATTTATGCATTGGTCAAAAAAGCCTATCAGCTGGAGCCGGGCTGATCACCTAGAGGTGATGTCGTCTCCAGGCTCTTATGTGTTGGTGTTGGATGCCACCTTAGCAACAGAAAGGCGAGTTGCTCGTTTCTCCCGAGTTCTGATTGATGGTGGAAGCAGCATCAACATCCTGTACTGTGACACCATGGAGAAGTTGAACATGAAGACGAAGCAACTTTTCCCCAGTCGGACCGTGTTCCATGGCATTGTATCCGACCTGTCATGCTCACCAATAGGCAAGATCAAGATAGATGTTCTCTTTGGGGATAAGGATCACTTTCATCGTGAAGCAGTCTGGTTTGAAGTGGTGGATCTAGAGAGCCCTTACCATGCTTAACTTGGCCGACCTGCCCTGTCCAAGTTCATGGTTGTGCCCAACTGTGCTTACCTCAAGATGAAGATGCCGAGTTCAAAGGGCATCATTACTATAGTCGGAGACTACACGAAGTCCTCTGCATGTGCTGCAGCCAGCAGCCGGTTGGCCGAGTCCCTCGTGATTGCTGCTGAAAAGAAGCTCCTTGACCGGGTTGTGGCAACGGCTGGCAAGCAGCCGGACCTATCGCCTAACCCCAAGGAGTTGGAAGCTCAGGGCTCATTTCAGCCGGCCAAGGAAACAAAGAAGATACCTCTGGACCCAGAGCACTCGGAGAGATTTGCTGTTCTAGGGGCAAACTTGGACAACAAATAGGAAAGCGAGCTCGTCGATTTCCACTGTCAGAACCGGGATATCTTTGCATGGTCCCCCAAGGACATGTCGGGTGTCCCGAAAGATTTTGCCGAGCACAAGCTACATGTCCGAGCAGATGCAAAACCAGTCAAGCAGCCCCTCCGCCGACTGTTGGAGGAGAGTAGAAGAATTGTTGGTGAAGAGATAGCCCGACTCCTGTCAGCCGACTTCATTATGGAGGTGTTCTTTCAGAATGGCTTGCCAACCCGGTCCTTGTACTGAAGAAGAACAAGAAATGGCACATGTGTATTGATTATACCAGCCTCAACAAAGCTTGCCCCAAAGATCCGTTTGCCTTGCCCCGGATTGATCAAGTGATAGACTCCATAGCCGGATGTGAGTTGTTGAGTTTCTTGGATGCCTACTCAGGTTACCATCAGATCAAGTTGGATCCAGCTGACCGCCTGAAGACCGCCTTCATCACACCATTCGGAGCTTTCTGCTACCTGACTATGACATTTGGCTTAAGAAATGCCGGTGCCACTTTTCAGCGTTGCATGCAGAAGTGCCTCCTCAAGCAACTCGACAGAAATGCCCACGTCTACATAGACGATATTGTGGTGAAGATGGAGAAGCCCGGCACCCTGCTATAAGATCTCAAGGAAACATTTGATTGCGGCGATTTCAGATCAAGCTGAACCCTGAGAAATGCCTGTTCGGAGTACCAGCCGGCCAGCTCCTAGGCTTCCTGTGTAACGCCCCGGATTCGATGCGCCAGGTGTCTGCCAGTTATTCGCCATCGTTGCCATGTCATTTTCTTGCATGTTGTATTTTATCATGTCATCATGTGCATTGCATTGCATACATGTTCGTCTCATGCATCCGAGCATTTTCCCCGTTGTCCGTTTTGCAATCCGGCGCTCCTATGTCCTCCGGCGTTCCTCTTTTGTCTCTCATTGTGAGTGGGTGTTAAACTTTCTCGGAATGGCCCGAGGCTTGCCAAGTGGCCTTGGTATACCACCGGTAGACCATCTGTCAAGTTTCGTGCCATTTGGAGGTCGTTTGGTACTCCAACGGTTAACCGGGTAACCGCAAAAGCCTCCTTCTCCTTGCAGCCCAATGCCCCCTCCAAAATGGCCCAAAACCCATCTAACTCCCCTCCATGCTCTCGTTCGTTCGATCACGATCGCGTGGCCGAAAACCGCTCCTCATTTCGACTCTCCTAGCTCCCTCTACCTATAAATATGCCCCTCCCCCGAAATTCGCGGATCAAATCGCCCCTAACCCTAGCTTCGTCCTCATCCCGCAGCCGGACACGTCCGGTGGTGTCGCCCCCGTCCAACCGCATTCTGCCACGTGGCGCGCCGCCGTCGTCCGCCGCCCGCGGCCCGTCCGGCCCGCGGCTGGCCCACGTAGCCCGCGCGCGCCCGCGCCGGGCCCGAGCCGCCCCGCCGCCTGGGCTCCTCTGCACCGCCGCTGGCGTGCGCCGCGCCCTCCGCCGCCTCCTCCTGGTCGCCCTCAGACCCCGCCGCCGCCAGCTCGTCGCCGGTGCCGCCCCGGACGAGCGCAGTGCCGCCCGACGCCGCCCGCCCGGCTCCCTCCGCCGCCTCCGCC
>NC_041393.1:382903188-382961127 GCF_002162155.2 Triticum dicoccoides | reverse complement strand
TCCGTCGCGGCCACGGCGCGCCTCCTCGCCTACCCCGAGCTGACCTCGCCGCCAGCGGGCTACGCCCGCCCCGTGCCGGCGGCCGCCCCCTCGCCTCCGGCCGTGGAGCGCCGCCGCCTCCCCGGATCCACGCCGGCCGCACCTCGCCGCCCCTCGCCGTCCTCCTCCGCTCCGGCCGGAGCCGGAGCTCGCCGGAGCCACCGTGCCGTCGCCGGATATGGGGAGTGGGATGAGATCCACCACTCCCCCGATCCAAACGCATCCCCCCGTACCTGGATCCCTGCGTCCTGATCCGCGTCGTCCAGTTTTCGGAGGTCTAAATTCTGCCAAGTCCCTGTTTTTTTTGCAATAATCATGCCATGTTCATCATGCTGTATCTCTGCATCCGTAGCTCCGTTTTGTGCATGTAATATGTCAAATTGTTCGTCTCTACGAGTACATCATTTTATTCCATTGCATCATATTCATTTGAGGTCATCTTGATGCCTGAATCATCGTTGTAAGAGTGCTTCATGATGTTTTCTGATGTCTGTTATCAGAACGAGCTCTTTTGTCATTTTTGCCATGATTGATGTGTGCATCCTATGAGGTTGATGTCTTCATGTGTTTTTATCTATGCTATGTATTATTTACAGAGGTGCTTACCATGTTTTTTTTGATCAATGTGGTGACTAGCACAAGCATGCAAACTAGGCTTCGTGATGTTACTCATTTTAGTCCCTGTTTTGCTGTTATTTTCATGCCATGTAAACTTGATGCTACAGAGAGATCCATGCATATTTTGAGATACTTCAGTAAGGGTGTTTTGAACATATGGTTATTGTCTATCCATTCATGCCCTTGGTTGCAATTATGGAGTAGTCTAGCATGTCATTTTCGTGCTGTACTTTTGCTTCAAAATGTTTCCTGGCAGATTGTTTACATGTTATACAATTTGGCCAAGCTTGTTGTAGTTGATCCTTGCATGCTATGGACTTGGATTGTTTCACAAACATCTCTTCTTGATGATGCTATCCTTATCTTGTCACGCAATGACTTGTGGTGAGTGAATCGAGCTTGTTAAGTAGGGTTCATGATGTTGCTGTTTTGCTAGGCTGAATCTGTTATTTCGTGATGCTATATAAACATGTTGCCACTAATCATTCTATGCATAATCTGGAGATGTTCTATAAACATGTTTTGTTCTACATGTTATGCCTTATCCATTCATGCCCCTGGTTGCATTTATAGCTTGCTGTGGCTTGTTTATATCTTGCTCCAAAGTTGCTTGATAATTTTGCTGTCAGCCTGTTTACATTAAGTTCAGTTGTTTCCATGTGTTTTGCTAGTGATCCATGCACACTATGGACTTGCTATTGCCATACTTAGCTTCACAAACATGCCTTCTTACTGTTGGTTGCCTTGCCATGCTATATATTGCTCTGTGGTGAGTGGTACAAGCTCATTAACATGCCTTCATAATTCTGTTTCTGCCATGTATGAATCTGTAATATAACTTGCTATGTTTACGTGGGTGCCATCATATTTTCTGATCCTTTTTGGCTTATGGTCAGTAAAGGACATTTGATCTATGCATTTAGTAGATTCATGCCATGACTTTGTTTGCCATGATAAGTTCATGTAACATGTTGTTTGATAGCTCTGAACATTGCATCGTGATGTTATTTTCTGCAAAGTCTGAAATTGTTGTTACTTGCAATCTTACCATGTGTGTTTGAGCATGTTCTAGTGATTTCTGGAGATAGCTCAGTGTTCATGTTTTGTAATGCTTTACCTGTACAGCATGTCCATGCCTTTTGTTCTCATGTTTAGGTGATGTAGCATATAGTTTTGATGCTTGCAATATGCCTACTTGCTGTTTTGGGCAGATTGTTGTTATAACTTGTTCCATGTGTGTGTGTTGAACCGTTGCTCCGTTTTGAGTGTGCTCTATATGAAACTTGCTTAGAATTGCATGTAGCTTCATATTATCATGTTGCATCCATGTTTTGAGGTGTTTTCTTGATGTTTGGGTGCATTTTGCATCAATGCCATGTTTAACTTGTGTTGCTCATATCTTCTAGGCCGTAGCTCCAAATCTAATAAACTTCATATGTAACTTGACTAGAATCTCGTGTAGATCATCTTGGTGCATCTTAACCTGCTGTTTAACAACTTGAACATAAGGTTAATTCAGATCTGGGCCAATTTCTAAATTTGCATATGAGGACTTGCCGGAATTGTTATATGTTGTTCCCGGCCTCATTTAAACTTGCCTTGATGTGTTGCTCTTGTTTGCATCATCTCTTGCCATGAGTAGCTTCATGTAGTCTTGTCATGCATCATGCTTATTGTGCATCATGCCTTGTTCATGTGTGGTGTGTTTACTATGTTGTGTGCTTCTTTTCGATAGTTCCTGTTTCGTTGCGATCTGAGGATTCGTTCGTCTACGCTTGGTTCGTCTTGTGGCTTCGTCTTCTTCATGGACTCGTTCTTCTTCCTCGCGGGATTTCAGGCAAGATGACCGCTACCCTGGATCTCACTACTATCATTGCCATGCTAGTTGCTTCGTTCTATCGCTATGCTGCGCTACCTATTTCCAAATTGCCATGAACCTCTAACCTTTGACACCTTTCCTATGCAACCCGTTGTTTGGCTATGTTACCGCTTTTGCTCAGCCCCTCTTATAGCGTTGCTAGTTGCAGGTGAAGTTGAAGATTGCTCCATGGTGGACAGGATTTTGGTTGGGATATCACAATATCTCTTATATTATTAATGCATCTATATATTTGGTAAAGGTTGGAAGGCTCGGCCTTTTGCCTGGTGTTTTGTTCCACTCTTGCCGCCCTAGTTTCCGTCATACCGGTGTTATGTTCCTAGATTTTGCGTTCCTTACGCGGTCGGGTGATTTATGGGACCCCCTTGACAGTTTGCTTGGAATAAAACTCCTCCAGCAAGGCCCAACCTTGGTTTTACCATTTGCATCACCTAGCCCTTTTTACCTTGGGAGTCGCGCTCTCGAGGGTCATCTTTATTTTACCCCCCCCGGGCGAGTGCTTATCTAAGTGTTGGTCCAAACTGAGCGATGTCCGGCGCCCCCTGGGCAATCAGGGTCTATGCCAACCCGATGTCTGGCTCATCCGGTGTGTCCTGAGAACGAGATATGTGCAGCTCCTATCGGGATTTGTCGGCACAGCGGGAGGCTTTGCTGGTCTTGTTTTACCATTGTCGAAATTTCTTGTAAACCGGGATTCCGAGTCTGATCGGGTCTTCCTGGGAGAAGGTCTATTCCTTCGTTGATCGCGAGAGCTTGTCATGGGCTAAGTTGGGACACCCCTGCAGGGTATAATATTTCGAAAGCCGTGCCTGTGGTTATAGGCAGATGGGAATTTGTTAATGTCCGGTTGTAGATAACTTGACACCAGATCCGAATTAAAACGCATCAACCGCGTGTGTAGCCGTGATGGTCTCTTTTCGGCGGAGTCAAAGAAGTGAACACGGTTTTGGGTTATGTTTGACGTAAGTAGGAGTTCAGGATCACTTCTTGATCATTACTAGTTGACGACCGTTCCATTTGCTCTCTTCTCGCTCTTATTTGCGTATGTTAGCCACCATATATGCTTAGTCGCTGCTGCAGCCTCACCACTTTACCCCTTCCTTTCCCTTTAAGCTTTGCTAGTCTTGATACCCATGGTAATGGGATTGCTGAGTCCTCGTGGCTCACAGATTACTACAACAACAGTTGCAGGTACAGGTTCATGCGATGATCATGACGCGAGAGCGATGCTTTCTTGCGTTGAGTTCTTCTTCTGCTTCTTCGATCAGGGGATAGGTTCCAGGTCGGCAGCCTGGGCTAGCAGGGTGGATGTTGTTTGAGTTTCTGTTTGTGTTTCATCCGTAGTCGGATGATGATCTTATGTATGATGATGTTGTATTCTTGTGGCATTGTATGCCTTATGTATGTATCCCCATATATTATGTAATGTTGATGTAATGATATCCACCTTGCAAAAGCGTTTCAATATGCGGGTCTATCCTTGGTGGGACCTTCGAGTTCCTTTTGGATAGGGTCGCATATTGGGCGTGACATCCTGGTCTCTGAACGCGGCATTGAGTGCAACCCAGTAAAGATCAGGGCCATAGAGAGGATGGAGATTCCCACCTGGCTTCAAGATGTCCAAAGGTTCACCGGGTGCCTAGCCTCCCTCAACCGCTTCATCAGCCGGCTAGCGGAGAAGGCTCTCCCCCTGTACCAGCTCATGAGAAAATCTACTCACTTCGAGTGGAACGATCAGGCGGACGAAGCTTTTCACAAGTTGATGAAGATGTTGACCACGGCGCCTATCTTGGTGGCACCGACTGAAAAAGGGCCCATGCTCCTTTATATTGCCGCAACTAGCCGGGTGGTCCGCACTGTCATTGTGGTTCAGAGCCCAGAAGAAGGCAGAGCTCAGCTGGTCCAGAGGCCGGTGCACTACCTGAGTGAAGTACTGTCAACCTCAAAGAATAATTACCCCCACTACCAGAAGATGTGCTATGGCGTGTACTTTGCTGCCAAGAAGTTCAAGCCCTACTTTCAAGAGCACCCCATCACGGTCATTTGCACTACCCCGCTTGCCGAGATCATAGGCAGCCGGGATGCATCCGACCGGGTGGCCAAGTGGGCCATTGCGCTGGCTCCTTACACCATCTTCTACCAGCCTCGCACCGCCATCAAGTCCCAAGTGCTGGCCAACTTCCTTGTCGACTGGGCCGAAACCCAGTACCTGCCACCAGCACCCGACTCCACTCGTTGGCGGATGCACTTTGACGGATCCAAGATGCGCACTGGCTTGGGAGCCAGCATCATCATCACCTCTCCCAAAGGCGACAAGCTCAGATACACATTGCAAATCCATTTTGCCGCCTCCAACAACATGGCCGAGTATGAGGCGCTTATACATGGGCTCCGGTTGGCCAAAGAACTCGGCATCCGATGGATCTTGTGTTATGGCGACTCGGACTTGGTGATCTACCAATCATCTGGTGATTGGGACCCCAAGGACGCAAACATGGCGAGCTACCGCGTCCTCGTTCAGCAGCTCAGCGGATACTTTGAAGGGTGCGAGTTTCTCCACGTGCCACAGGCCGACAACGAGCAAGCAGATGCCCAGGCACGAATCGGCTCCACCCGGCAAGATATACCAACCGGCGTCTCCCTCCAACGCCTCCTCAAGCTGTCTGTCAAGCCGTCTCGAGAATCAGACTCCATCTTCGTGCCACCTGACCCTGACGCAGTCGGATCCGACTTGAGGAACCCAGCAGGCAGCACTAGGACTTCCGCAGGCAGCTCGGGGACTACTGTAGTCGCACCCGGCTTGGGAAACCCAGAACCCAGCCCGGGGACTGCAATAGTCGGCCCGGGGACTACAACGACACAGCAGGCGGTGGCCGACTCCAACTCTTCACCACCCAGCGCACCCACCCTGGTCGCAGTAGCCGTGTTGGCAATAGAAGAAGTCGCAGCTCCATCATGGGCCCAGCCCATCCTCAACTTTCTTGTGAACAGAGAGCTACCGACTAACGAGATCTCGGCAAGACAAGTTCAACGCCGAGCCGGAGCATATACAATAGTGAACAGAGAACTCGTTAGGCGAAGTGTCACTGGCGTCTTCCAGCGCTGCGTGAAGCCAGAGAAGGGCATTGCAATCCTCAAGGACATCCACCAAGGCGAGTGCAGCCACCACGCGGCCTCAAGATCACTCGTCACCAAAGCTCTCCGCCATGGGTTCTTCTGGCCGACTGCTTTGGAAGACGCCAAAGAATTGGTCAAATACTCCAAAGGGTGCCAAGTTATCAGCTCCAAGTAACACCTGCCGGCTTCCGCACTCAAGACCATCCCTCTCACCTAGGCTTTTGCCGACTGGCGGGCTGGATATGGTGGGCCCATTCAAGACAGCACGCGGTGGCATGACTCACCTACTCATCGCCGTGGACAAGTTCACCAAGTGGATCGAAGTGAAGCCAATCAAGAAGATGAATGGGCCGACTGCTGTGACATTCATCGCAGACATCACCACCTAGTATGGCATACCACACAACATCATCACCGACAACGGCATGAATTTTTCCAAAGGAGTATTGGCACGTTTCTGCGCGACACAGGGCATCCGACTGGACTTAGCGTATGTTTCCCACCCATAGTCAAACGGCCAAGTCGAGCGAGCAGACGGCCTCATCATGTCCGGCATCAAGCCCCGACTGGTTGTACCACTAGAGCGCTCGGCCGGCTACTGGTTCGAGGAGCTGCCAGCCGTCCTCTGGAGATTGCATACCACCCCGAACAAGTCAACTGGCTTCACTCCTTTCTTCCTTGTATATGGTGCCGAGGCTGTCATCCGAACTGACATCGAGTTCGACTCACCTCGAGTCACCATGTACACGGAAGCGGAGGCAAAGGAAGCACGAGAAGACGACGTTGACCTACTGGAAGAGGGACGGCTGTTAGCACTCAGCCGGTCCGCCATCTACCATCATGGTTTGCACCGTTACCACAACCGGAAGGTCAATCAAAGATCCTTCCAAGAGGGTGATCTTGTGCTCCGGCTGATCCAGCGAACAGCCGGCCAGCACAAGCTCTCAGCCCCTTGGGAAGGCCCCTTCGTCATCAGCAACGCTTTGGGTAATGATTCCTACTACCTGATCGACGCACAGAAGCCCAAGGCGCACAAGAGAGATGATTCCGGCAAGGAGTCGGAACGACCATGGAACGCCAATCTCCTCCGAAGATTTTACAGTTAAATGCAGTATGTACCACGCTATCTTTTGTATTAAGTACAAGACATCGGGGTCCCCGAGGAGCACTCGGGGACTACCCTCTTTTATCTATATGATGAGTATCATGCCTATGAATGTGTTACTACATTTGTTCTTCTGTCCGGCACCGGGTTCGACCAGTCGGCCCGGGGACTTGCCGCCTTGAATCATGTTAAGTACCACCTGCAGTCAGACAAGTAGTGTGCCGACACCTATGAAGGAAATATGCCCTAGAGGCAATAATAAAGTTATTATTTATTTCCTCATATCATGCTAAATGTTTATTATTCATGCTAGAATTGTATTAACCGGAAACATGATACATGTGTGAATACATAGACAAACTTAACGTCACTAGTATGCCTCTACTTGACTAGCTCATTAATCAAAGATGGTTGTGTTTCCTAACCATAGACATGTGTTGTCATTTGATTAACGGGATCACATCATTAGAAGAATGATGTGATTGCCTTGACCCATTCTGTTAGCTTAGCATTTGATCGTTTAGTATGTTGCTATTGCTTTCTTCATGACTTATACAAAGTTCCTACAACTTTGAGATTATGCAACTCCCGTTTACCGGAGGAACACTTTGTGTCCTACCAAACGTCACAAGGTAACTGGGTGGTTATAAAGGAGCTCTACAGGTGTCTCCAATGGTACATGTTGAGTTGGCGTATTTCGAGATAAGGTTTTGTCACTCCGATTGTCGGAGAGGTATCTCTGGGCCCTCTTGGTAATGCACATCATTATAAGCCTTGCAAGCAATGTGGCCAATAAGTTGGTTACGAGATGATGCATTACATAATGAGTAAAGAGACTTGCCGGTAACGAGATTGAACTAGGTATTGGATACCGATGATCGATCTCGGGAAAGTAACATACCGATGACAAAGGGAACAATGTATGTTGTTATGCGGTTTGACCGATAAAGATCTTCGTAGAATATGTAGGAGCCAATATGAACATCCAGGTTCTGCTATTGGTTATTGACCGGAAACAGTTCTAGGTCATGTCTACATAGTTCTCGAACCCGTAGGGTCCGCATGCTTAATGTTACGATGACAGTTTTATTATGAGTTTATAAGTTTTGATGTCCTGAAGGTTGTTCGGAGTCCCGGATGTGATCACGGACATGACAAGGAGTCTCGAAATGGTCGAGACATAAAGATTCATATATTGGAAGCCTATATTTGGATATCGGAAATGTTCCGGGTGAAATCGGGATTTTACCGGAGTACCGGGGGGTTACCGTAACCCCCCCGGGGGTTATTGGGCCTACATGGGCCCTAAGGGAGAAGAGGAGGGCCGGCCAGGGCAGGCTGCGTGCCCCCTCCCCCCTAGTCTGAATAGGACAAGGAAGGGGGGGGGGGCGGCGCCCCCCTTTCCTCTTTCCCCCTTCCCCTTCCTTCTCCAACAAGGCAAGAGGGGGGAGTCCTACTCCTGGTGGGAGTAGGACTCCTCCAGGCGCACCCCTAGAGCCGGCCGCACCTCCCCCCTCCCTCCTTTATATACAGGGGCAGGGGACACCCCATGACACACAAGTTGATCTTCGTGATGGTTCCTTAGCCGTGTGCGGTGCCCCCCTCCGCCATATTCCACCTTGGTCATATCGTTGCGGTGCTTAGGCGAAGCCCTGCGTCGGTAGAACATCATCATCGTCACCATGCTGTCGTGCTGACAGAACTCATCCCTGACACCTTGCTGGGTCGGAGTCCGGGGATCGTTATCGAGCTGAACGTGTGCTGAACTCTGAGGTGCCGTACATTCGGTACTTGGATCGGTCAGATCGTGAAGACGTACGACTACTTCAACCGGGTTGTTCTAATGCTTCCGCTTTCGGTCTACGAGGGTACGTGGACAACACTCTCCCCTCTCGTTGCTATGCATCACCATGATCCTTGCGCGTGCGTAGGAATTTTTTTGAAAGTACTACGTTCCCCAACAGTGGCATCCGAGCCAGGTTTTATGCGTAGATATCATATGCACGAGTAGAACACAAGTGAGTTGTGGGCGATACAAGTCATATTGCGTACCAGCATGTCATACTTTGGTTCAGCGGTATTGTGAGATGAAGCGGCCCGGACCGACATTACGCGTACGCTTACGCGAGACTGGTTTCACCGTTACGAGCACTCGTGCTTAAAGGTGACTGGAGGGTGTCTGTCTCTCTCACTTTAGTCGAACCGAGTGTGGCTATGCCCGGTCCTTGCGAAGGTTAAAACAACACTAACTTGACGAACTATCGTCGTGGTTTTGATGCGTAGGTAAGAACGGTTCTTGCTCAGCTCGTAGCAGCCACGTAAAATTTGCAACAACAAAGTAGAGGACGTCTAACTTGTTTTTGCAGGGCATGTTGTGATGTGATATGGTCAAGACGTGATGCTATATTTTATTGTATGAGATGATCATGTTTTGTAACCGAGTTATCGGCAACTGGCAGGAGCCATATGGTTGTCGCTTTATTGTATGAAATGCAAACGCCCTGTAATTGCTTTAATTTATCACTAAGCGGTAGCATAGTCGTAGAAGCAATAGATGGCGTAACGACAACGATGCTACGATGGAGATCAAGGTGTCGCGCCGGTGACGATGGTGATCATGACGGTGCTTCGGAGATGGAGATCACAAGCACAAGATGATGATGGCCATATCATATCACTTATATTGATTGCATGTGATGTTTATCCTTTATGCATCTTATCTTGCTTTGATTGAAGGTAGCATTTTAAGATGATCTCTCACTAAATTATCAAGAAGTGTTCTCCCTGAGTATGCACCGTTGCGAAAGTTCTTCGTGCTGAGACACCACGTGATGATCGGGTGTGATATGCTCTACGTTCAAATACAACGGGTGCAAAATAGTTGCACACGCGGAATACTCAGGTTAAACTTGATGAGCCTAGCATATACAGAGATGGCCTCGGAACACGGAGCCTGAAAGGTCGAACGTGAATCATATAGTAGATACGATCAACATAGGTGATGTTCACCATTGAAAACTACTCCATCTCAGGTGATGATCGGACATGGTTTAGTTGATTTGGATCACGTGATCACTTAGATGACTAGAGAGATGTCTGTCTAAGTGGGAGTTCTTAAGTAATATGATTAATTGAACTTAAATTTATCATGAACTTAGTACCTGATAGTATTTTGCTTGTCTATGTTTGTTGTAGATAGATGGCTCATGCTCTTGTTCCATTGAATTTTAATGTGTTCCTTGAGAAAGCTAAGTTGAAAGATGATGGTAGCAATTACACGGACTGGTTCCGTAACCTGAGGATTATCCTCATTGCTGCACAGAATAATTACGTCTTGGAAGCACCGCTGGGTGCCAGGCCTACTGCAGATGCAACTGACGACGTTAAGAATGTCTGGGAGAGCAAAGCTGATGACTACTCGATAGTTCAGTGTGCCATGCTTCGGCTTGGAACCGGGTCTTCAACGATGTTTTGAACGTCATGGAGCATATGAGATGTTCCAGGAGTTGAAGTTAATATTTCAAGCAAATGCCCGGATTGAGAGATATGAAGTCTCCAATAAGTTCTATAGCTGTAAGATGGAGGAGAATAGTTCTGTCAGTGAACACATACTCAAAATGTCTGGGTATAATAATCACTTGATTCAACTGGGAGTTAATCTTCGTGATGATAGTGTCATTGACAGAATTCTTCAATCACTGCCACCAAGCTACAAGAGCTTCGTGATGAACTATAATATGCAAGGGACGGACAAGACTATTCCCGAGCTCTTCGCAATGCTAAAGGCTGCGGAGGTAGAAATCAAGAAGGAGCATCAAGTGTTGATGGTCAATAAGACCACCAGTTTCAAGAAAAAGGGCAAAGGGAAGAAGAAGTGGAACTTCAAGAAGAACAGCAAACAAGTTGCTGCTCAAGAGAAGAAACCCAAGTCTGGACCTAAGCCTGAGACTGAGTGCTTCTACTACAAGCAGACTGGACACTGGAAGCGGAACTGCCCCAAGTATTTGGCGGATAAGAAGGATGGCAAAGTGAACAAAGGTATATGTGATATACAATGTTATTGATGTGTACCTTACTAATGCTCACAGTAGCACCTGGGTATTTGATACTGGTTCTGTTGCTAATATTTGCAACTCGAAATAGGGACTATGGATTAAGCGAAGATTGGCTCAGGACGAGGTGACGATGCACGTGGGAAATGGTTCCAAAGTCGATGTGATCGCGATCGGCACGCTACCTCTACATCTACCATCGGGATTAGTTTTAGACCTAAATAATTGTTATTTGGTGCCAGTGTTGAGCATGAACATTATATCTGGATCTTGTTTGATGCGAGACGGTTATTCATTTAAATCATAGAATAATGGTTGTTCTATTTATATGAGTAATATCTTTTATGGTCATGCACCCTTGAAGAGTGGTCTATTTTTATTGAATGTCGATAGTAGTGATACACATATTCATAATGTTGAAGCCAAAAGATGCAGAGTTGATAATGATAGTGCAACTTATTTGTGGCACTGCCGTTTAGGTCATATTAGTGTAAAGTGCATGAAGAAACTCCATACTGATGGACTTTTGGAATCAATTGATTATGAATCACTTGGTACTTGCGAACCGTGCCTCATGGGAAAGATGACTAAAACGCCGTTCTCCGAAACTATGGAGCGAGCAACTGATTTATTAGAAATCATACATAATGATGTATGTGGTCCAATGAATATTGAAGCTTGCGGCGGGTAACGTTATTTTCTCACCTTCACAGATGATTTGAGCAGATATGGGTATATCTACTTGATGAAACACAAGTCTGAAACATTTGAAAAGTTCAAAGAATTTCAGAGTGAAGTGGAAAATCATCGTAACAAGAAAATAAAATTTCTACGATCTGATCGTGGAGGAGAATATTTGAGTTACGAGTTTGGTCTACATTTGAAACAATGCGGAATAGTTTCGCAACTCACGCCACCCGGAACACCATAATGAAATGGTGTCTCCGAACGTCGTAATCGTACTTTATTAGATATATGGTGCGATCTATGATGTCTCTTACTGATTTACCGCTATCGTTTTGGGGTTATGGTTTAGAGACGACCGCATTCACGTTAAATAGGGCACCATCAAAATCCGTTGAGACGACGCCTTATGAACTATGGTTTGGCAAGAAACCAAAGTTGTCGTTTCTTAAAGTTTGGGTCTACGATGCTTATGTGAAGAAACTTCAACCAGATAAGCTTGAACCCAAATCGGAGAAATGTGTGTTCATAGGATACCCAAAAGAGACTATTGGGTACACCTTCTATCACAGATCTGAAGGCAAGATTTTTGTTGCTAAATTCGGATCCTTTCTAGAGAAGGAGTTTCTCTCGAAAGAAGTGAGTGGGAGTGTCGGTGTCAAAACCGGCGGATCTCGGGTAGGGGGTCCCGAACTGTGCGTCTAGGCGGATGGTAACAGGAGAAAAGGGACACGATGTTTTACCCAGGTTCGGGCCCTCTTGATGGAGGTAAAACCCTACATCCTGCTTGATTAATATTGATGATGTGTGTTACAAGAGTAGATCTACCACGAGATCAAGGAGGCTAAACCCTAGAAGCTAGCCTATGGTATGATTGTTGTTCGTCCTATGGACTAAAGCCATCCGGTTTATATAGACACCGGAGAGGGCTAGGGTTACACAGAGTTGGTTACAATGGTAGGAGATCTACATATCCGTATCGCCAAGCTTGCCTTCCACGCCAAGGAAAGTCCCATCCGGACACGGGACGAAGTCTTCAATCTTGTATCTTCATAGTCTTGGAGTCCGGCCGATGATGATAGTTCGGCTATCCGGAACCCCCTAGTCCGGGACTCCCTCAGTAGCCCCTGAACCAGGCTTCAATGACGACGAGTCCGGCGCGCATATTGTCTTCGGCATTGCAAGGCGGGTTCCTCCTCCGAATAATTTATGGAAGATTGTGAACACCAGGATAGTGTCCGGCTCTGCAAAATAAATTCCACGCACCACCGTAGAGAGAATAATATTTACACAAGTTCAATATGCTGACGTATTTGGTGGCGTGACGTCACACCACTACCAAGCCTTTACTTGAATTGTTTTTATTGTACCACCTCAGCGTGTTTAGCGAAGTGGTTTCCTTGTCACGTCTTGTCGAAGCAGAGATCGTGTTCCCCTTATTCCGGGATTCCCATCAATACGGACGTGGGTAACCCAACTGCGCCATTGATTGCGGCGCTTGGGAGATAAGCGAGTTTTATTAGGACGGTGGGGACACATGTTTTTGTCCGCCCATATAAGGGGATAAAGATCCTACCCTTTTACCTGCACCTTCTTCCTCCTTGGCTTATCCATCTCCGCGAACTCGAGCTCCAGCGCCCAAGTCCGCACATCTCACCTCAACCTTCTCCAACTATGTCTGGAGAGGGAGGCAAGTGGATGGCCTCCTCCGTCACGGAGGAGCACATCCAGAAGCTGCGCAGCGCCGGATATTTGTCCAGCAACATCGCGCATCGGCTCCCTGACGAGGGAGAGCTCATCCCCACCCCCAGGCCCCATGAGAGGGTAGTATTTCTTCCCCATTTCCTCCGTGGACTGGGCTTCCCACTCCATCCCTTTGTCCGGGGGCTCATGTTCTACTACGGCCTGGATTTGCATGATCTGGCCCCGAATTTCATCCTCAACATCTCGGCGTTTATCGTCGTGTGTGAGGCCTTCCTCTGCATCCAGCCCCACTTCGGCTTGTGGCTCAAGACCTTCAGTGTCAAGCGGAAGGTTGTGATGGGCAGCCAAGCGGAATGCGGAGGCGCCATGGTGGGCAGGATGTCCAACGTTACTTGGCTTGAGGGCACTTTCGTGGAAACCATTAAGGGGTGGCAGTCGGGGTGGTTCTACATCACCGAGCCGCGTGACCCTGAATGGGAAGCGGCCCCCGAATTCAGATCTGGCATCCCCACACGGCTCACCTCCTGGAAAGAGAGTGGCTGGACATGGGGTGATTCGGAGGAGTTGACCGGACTCCAAGCCTGCATCCAAAAGCTAGTGGACAAGAAGCTCAAGCTTGTCAACGTAGTCCAGGTCATGCTCATCCGCTGGATTCTCCCGTGCCAACGACGGGGCTTCAACATGTGGGAGTTCGATCCGGCGCAGCACCAGACTTTGAGCGGGCTCTTCGACACTACGTACGAAGATGTCTGGAAGGTGTTGTTCAAGGGTGCCGAGGCTCCCGCATCCGCTACCAAATATCGCGGATTCAGCTCGCAGCGTCCGGCTGACGAGGTAAGTGATTTTGTCCAGTACGGGATGCTTGTTTTCCATAGTTTGACTCTATGCGGGATCTAAACTCCCTCTCCTTTGACAGGACTGGCTGGCGAAGGCCGAGCAGACTATCTGTCAGGCCCCATTGCCAGAGGACCCAGCGGACGCCCGCTTAACGGGGCTGCTGGCTCCGGCACCCCATGTGGTGCCGGAGAAGAAGGCCAAGAAGAAGGCCACGGGGACTCGGAAGAGTTCCCGTTTTCAGGTGTTATCGGATGATGACTCCGAGGCCAACTCCTCTCAAAAGGCGAGGAGGAGAAGAAGAAAGCCTCTCCCCCAGCGGGGGGAGGGAAGAAAAGGAAGGCCTCCCCAACGAGAGAGGCCGAAGGGTCCAAGAAGGGAAAAATTCTTTCCCCGGACTGCTCCGCCAATGCCAGTGACGACGACAAGGACTGGCCCCCAAGGGCCAAGCCCCTGGCGAGATCGTAAGTATCCAGACTCTCGAATAACTTCATGGTTTTTCTTTTCGCCGCATAATGTCTTTCTAATGCCGCATACAACCCTGCAGTCCGCCCAAGGATGATCTTCCCGCTTCGTCGAGCGGGTCCTTAGGTGCGTCGAATATGGATTCTCTCCCGACCGCCTCCACCCCCCGTGATGCGGATGATGCCGAGGTGGGATCCCGGGAAGGGACCCACCCGGAGGAGGAGGCCCCGGAGGTGTCGCAGAACAACCTCTCGGACTTTATACCGGACTCGGCCCCGGAACCCGTAGCGGTTCCAGAGTCCGGCGGGCGGCCCCTTTGTAAGAAGGGCAAGACCGTGACGCCGGCAGCCTCCGTCCAACCGGAGGCGCCGGATAGCTTGTTGGAGGCGCTCAATGGCGCCTCCGTCAAAGAGGAACACCACACTGTTATGAGTGCGGTGATTCAAAAGGTTCAGCTCGCCAAGAGCGGGCTGACCGAAGCCTGCAGCAGCCTTCTAACAGGCTTCGAGGTAAGAATTTTGATATATGTAAAATAGTACCGCATAGACAGTAGCCCCTGATGCTCAGTTCGGTGTTCGAAAAAAAGGCCGGACTGAGGATCTAAAAAGATATACGCGGGAGTCATAAAAAATATGTCAATATGGGATTGCAGGCTGTGCTGCTGACCTCTGCCGCACTGACTACGGAGGTCAATACTTTGAAGGAAAGCCTCGAGCGGTCCGAGAACGAGCTCGGCCGTGCAAGAAGCATCTCAAGGACAAGGAAGGTGAGTAATACCTTATTAAAATTGTACCTTATAGAAAAGGATTTGGTTGCAAGAAAAATGACAAGGATAACGTGGATATAGCAGGGGCCATAAACGAGGTGGCGACCCTGAAGGAGGCGGTGTCCGCGGCCGAACGTAAAGCGGCCACGGAACGCACCGAGCGAGAGAAGCAGAAGGCGCGGGTGGAGGAGGTACAGCAAGAGCTCCAGGTTCTCATGGAAAAACATGAGATTTTGGAGCGTGACTCGAAGACTCGAGAGTCCGAGCTTGCGACGACTCTTGAGAGTGCCAAATCCGCTAAGGCCGAAGCCTATAAGGCCCTCCAGGAAGTCGAGGCGTTGAAGAAAATAGCGGCGGGTAAGGCGTTTTTCATGCAAAGTAAGCATGTGAATGTGAATTACATATCACTTACCCGAATTCGGAGCTCTCCAGGAGTGTTCGCAGATCTGCCCCGCAGCGTGTCCGATGCTGCCGCTTTCTACAGGGCCAAGGAGGGGAGCTCGACGGAGAAGGTCTTCTGGTCTCAGTATGCTGAGGCCGGACATCCGGTGCCCCTTAGCGACCAGCTGAAGCAGCTGGTCGAGCTCCACAAGGTGGCCGAATAGGCCATGAAGGGCCTCATAGTTCGGCTGTGGCCTAAGGAGGCCATGCCTGGGAGCTACTTCGGCCTGGTGCGGCGGCTGGTGGATGCGTGCCCGTGGGTTGAAGTCATCAAGCACTCCGCCTGTATTGAAGGTGCCCGTCGGGCCCTTGCCCGCGCAAAGGTGCACTGGGGCAAGATGGATGCCCAGAAGCTTGTGACGGACGCGCCACCGCAGGGCAAGGAGCATCGCACGCCCGGGATGTATTATAAGAGTGTCCTGAAGGGTGCCCGCATTATTGCGGGTGAGTGCTCCAAAGATGTAATATTTGAGTAGACTCGCATTTTGTTATCCTGTGCGCTGAAAACTTAGTTCATATGCGCTAAGCAACGCTTGTTAATTTAAAATATTACCTTATGTGCGGCTGTTTATCAAATCTGAGAGATGGCAAGTCGTCGGCTTCAGCCCCCATGCCACGAGTGCTCGGGTGTTCGGGATAAACTTGAGCACTCTTGTTCCCATTTTTGGGTCCATCTAGGGAGGCGCTTAACACAACGAACAAGGCAACCAGACTTATAATGCTTGAACACTCTCACTTAGCCATAGAATTCTATAATTTTAAATTTCGGCGAAGCCCCTAGTCTTCGGAAGGCCGAATTTGGGGCGCTATCCACGCCTGGGACGGACAAAGCTGGCTCCTCACTCTAAGCGGCCTAAGTCTTTAGGGACTCGCAAAAAACCTCTCAAACAGTGACTGGCTCTCGCCTCATCATGACGATCAGTTTTAGCTTTCTCCACTGAAGCGCTCGCCTAGCTCAACTGGGGTGCAATCGCAGTGGTTCTCCCAGTGCTACCTTAGCCGATACAACGGAACGTAAGGTACCAAAACATGGGAGCCGGGCAAACCCAACTATTGACCCAAGACATGATTCGGAGCCGATGCATATAATGCTATAAGTTCGGGGTGCCGCACTTGTGAAAGTGTTCGGACTTATCACACCATGATGCGGGAAACATAAGCCCCTGGTGTATTTAGCCGTACCAAAATGTACGGATGCAACATGTCATAAATGAACATATGTATAAGAAAAAATGCAATTGGAAGCAAAAAGGTGCTGCATTACTTATTCAAGAAAAACTGTTGTAAATGCACAACGATACAAATGGTGCGATAAGCAAGGGATGGGACTGTTAAACATGTCCCCCTCCAGGGGTAGGCTACGGAATGGTGCATAAAACAAATTTAATGCTCGTAATGGATACCACCTGGATATTCGTTGTAGCCTTTCTCCTTCCCTGGCTGTTGCATCGTGAGTTCGGCAGGTGTACTGCCGGACAGGGCCTCGGACGAACGGAGTCCTGTGGGAAAAAATAAAAAGAAAAAAGAAAAAAGAACGACACACTTGAGAGCCCCTGGTGTGGTTGATCCGCATTCTGGGCCTATCGTGGTCGTGCCCCTCTCCCCATGCCCATGGTATCTTCAGAGCGTAATGGTGTATGCGAAGGACCGGTCTTGACGTTTTGCAGGGGCTGGGGTTGGGGCCGCACTGCTACGCGTGCTCGGAACGTGCCAGGTGGTCTTGTAGTAGGTTACTCCGGGCGCGTTTAGCCGTGTCCGACTGCTTAACGGCCGGACTCGAGAATTGCCTTAAGAGGCTGCATTGTACTTCTGCCGCGAGAGCCGCTGTATGTTCCTCCGTTCGGAGAGAGCGTTTAGTGTTTCCGCTGACCGTGATGACTCCTCGAGGGCCTGGCATCTTGAGCTTGAGGTATGCGTAGTGCGGCACGGCGTTGAACTTTGCAAATGCGGTACGTCCGAGCAGGGCATGATAGCCGCTGCGGAACGGAACTATGTCGAAGATTAACTCCTTGCTTCGGAAGTTATCCGGGGATCCGAAGACCACTTCCAGTGTAACTGAGCTTGTACAATTGGCTTCTACACCTGGCATGACGCCTTTAAAGGTCGTCTTGGTAGGTTTAATCCTTGAGGGGTCTATGCCCATTTTACGCACTGTATCCTGATAAAGCAGGTTCAGGCTGCTGCCGCCGTCCATCAGGACTCTGGTAAGGTGAAATCCATCGATGATTGGGTCTAAAACCAATGCGGCGAATCCACCGTGGCGGATGCTGGTGGGGTGGTCCCTTCGGTCAAAAGTGATCGGGCAGGAGGACCATGGATTGAACTTAGGTGCAACTGGCCCCATCACGTAGACGTCCCTGAGTGCATGCTTCCGCTCCCTTTTGGGTATGTGTGTTGCGTATATCATGTTCATCGTCCTCACTTGTGGGGGGAAACCCTTCTGTCCTCTATTGTTCGGCTGTCGGGTCTCTTCCTCGTCATCGCTATGCAGCCCCTTGTCGTTGTTTTCGGCAATTAACTTGCCTGCCTGCTTGAATACCCAACAGTCCCTGTTGGTGTGGTTGGCTGGCTTTTCGGGGGTGCCGTGTATCTGGCACAAGCGGTCGAGTATTTGGTCCAAATTGGACGGACCCGGAGTAGTTCTTTTGAATGGCTTTTTCTGCTGATCGGGTTTAGAGCTTCTGAATCCGGCATTGACTGCCGTATCTTCACTATTATCGCCGTTAATGTGGCGTTTGTTTTTGTTGCGACGCGACCTGCCATTATGGTCCTTGATATCCGGACTGCCAGAATTTTTGCTGAGGTTGTTGCTGCGTGCTAGCCAGCTGTCCTCACCCGCGCAGAAGCGGGTCATGAGTGATGTGAGGGCGGTCATGGATTTCGGCTTTTCCTGTCCCAGGTGCCGGGCAAGCCACTCGTCGTGGATGTTATGTTTGAAGGCCGCGAGGGCCTCCGCATCCGGATAGTCGACGATTTGGTTTTTCTTGGTTAAGAACCGTGTCCAGAATTGTCTGGCCGATTCGTCTAGCTGCTGAATTATATGGCTTAGGTCATCAGCGTCTGGTGGTCGCACATACGTGCCTTGGTAGTTATCAAGGAATGCGGCTTCCAGGTCTTCCCAACTCCCGATTGACTCTGCTGGTAGGCTGTTAAGCCAATGCCGGGCTGGTCCTTTAAGTTTGAGTGGGAGATATTTGATGGCGTGAAGATCGTCACCGCGGGCCATGTGGATGTGGAGGAGATAGTCTTCGATCCAAACCGCTGGGTCTGTTGTGCCATCGTAAGATTCAATATTCATGGGTTTAAACCCTTTGGGGATTTCATGATCCATTACTTCATCTGTGAAGCATAGTGGGTGTGCGGCGCCTCTGTACTGGGCGATATCACGCCGGAGCTCAAAAGAGCTTTGTCAATTTTGTTTGGCCCAGCCGGACTTACTGTGTCTGGCGCGGCGGTTGTCGTCGCGTATCATGGGGCGCCCACGCGATCCATAGAGCGATCTTGATTGTCTTGCCTTATCCTCCAATATATCTCGCAAGTCCGGAGCGTTCCCCTGTGGCCTTGTGCTTTTCGAGCGATGCCGGGGTACGGTTCTAGTGAAGGGCCTAGAGGCCTCTTTGTCGCGACCACGGGGTGGTCGGTCAGCCGTATTGTCTGCGGGTGATGCATGTTCATACACCTCCTCCTCTAATCGGGGAGCAGCTTGCGTTTAGGGTAGTTTTTGGAGGGGCGTTCGAGCTCATGCTCTTCGGCCGCGAGGACTTCGGTCCATCTGTCGGCTAGAAGATCTTGATCAGCTCTAAGCTGCTGCTGCCTTTTCTTGAGGATGTTCGCCGTGGCCATAAGCCTGCGTTTAAAACGCTCTTGTTCGACGGGATCCTCAGGCACGACGAATTCGTCGTCGTCGAGGCTTGCCTCGTCTCCGGAGGGAGGCATATAATCCTCTACCTCTTCTTCTGCCGCTCTCTCATGAGGGCTGGCGTCTCCGTCCTCCTGTGCTGAATCTTGCTGGAGTGGGTTGTCTTTGGCACTGTCTGGGGTGTTATTATCTCCGGTGCCAGAATCTTCATTCTTGCTGTGGCAGGATTTAGAGCGGCGCCGCTGACGCCAGCGCTTGGGCTGTTTCTTGGAGGGGTCATCCTCCGCTGTTCCTTCGCCATTCCCATCATTTGGGATATCCACCATGTATATGTCATATGATGAGGTGGCTTTCCAGTGCCCGGTAGGCGCTGGTTCTTGGTCATCTCCGGCATCGTCGTCCATACCATCGTTGTCTTCGGAGTCGTAGTCTAGCATGTCGGTTAGTTCGTCGACAGTGGCTACTAAGTGGGTGGTGGGTGGGCTTTGAATTTCTTCGTCGTCTGCATCCCAACCGTCCTGACCGCAGTCCGGCCAGTGCTCTCCTGATAACGAGAGATACTTTAGCAAACTCAAGATGTCGCCGAAAGGTGAGTGTTGAAAGATGTCCGCAGCGGTGAACTCCATGACCGGCGCCCAATCAAATTCGATTGGAGGGGACGCGGGAGGTTAGGAGTCCGGCAAGGAGTCCGGCACCTCGGAGTTACGAGCTTTATGAGGGACAAGGTCAGTGTTCGGCTCTATCTCCGTAGAGGTTGCAGCCCCTGAGGCGGTGTCTATCCATCCGTCCTTGATCTGCGCAGCCGGCTCCGAAATGAAGATCGGAGCGGGCTCGAGTGCGGCCTCCAGGGTACTGTCCGGCTGTAGAGCTAATTCATGCCCGTCGTGACAGTGCGGCGCGCTTGGTTGTGGCTTGAATCCCTCGAAGATCTAGTCCCCGCGAATGTCAGTCGTGAAGTTCAAACTTCCAAATCTGACCTGACGGCCAGGGGCGTAGCTTTCGATCTGCTCAAGATGGCCAAGCGAATTGGCCCGCAGTGCAAAGCCACCGACTACGACGATCTATCCGGGGAGGAAGGTCTCACCCTGGACTGCGTCGTTGTTGATGATCGAAGAAGCCATCGAGCCTGTCGGTGACGACATAGAGGAACTCTCAATGAAAGCACCAATGTCGGTGTCAAAACCGACGGATCTCGGGTAGGGGGTCCCGAACTGTGCGTCTAGGCGGATGGTAACAGGAGACAAGGGATACGATGTTTTACCCAGGTTCGGGCCCTCTTGATGGAGGTAAATCCCTACGGCCTACTTGATTAATATTGATGATGTGTGTTACAAGAGTAGATCTACCACGAGATCAAGGAGGCTAAACCCTAGAAGCTAGCCTATGGTATGATTGTTGTTCGTCCTATGGACTAAAGCCATCCGGTTTATATAGACACCGGAGAGGGCTAGGGTTACACAGAGTCGGTTACAATGGTAGGAGATCTACATATCCGTATCGCGAAGCTTGCCTACCACGCCAAGGAAAGTCCCATCCGGACACGGGACGAAGTCTTCAATCTTGTATCTTCATAGTCTTGGAGTCCGGCCGATGATGATAGTTCGGCTATCCGGACACCCCCTAGTCCAGGACTCCCTCAGGGAGGAAAGTAGAACTTGATGAGGTAACTGTACCTGCTCCCTTGTTGGAAAGTAGTTCATCACAAGAACTGGTTCTTGTGACAACTACACCAATCAGTGAGGAAGCTAATGATATTGATCCTGAAACTTCAGATCAAGTTACTACTGAACCTCGTAGGTCTACTAGAGTAAGATCCGCACCAGAGTGGTACGGTAATCCTATTCTGGAAGTCATGTTACTTGACCATGGAGAACCTACGAACTATGAGGAAGCGATGATGAGCCCAGATTCCGCGAAATGGCTTGAGGCCATGAAATCTAAGATGGGATCCATGTATGAGAACAAAGTATGGACTTTGGTTGACTTGCCCGATGATCGGCAAGCCATCGAGAATAAATGGATCTTCAAGAAGAAGACCGACGCTGATGGTAATGTAACTGTCTACAAAGCTCGACTTGTTGCGAAATGTTTTCGACAAGTTGAAGGGGTTGACTATGATGAGACTTTCTCACCCGTAGTGATGCTTAAGTCTGTCCAAATCATGTTAGCAATTGCCGCATTTTATGATTATGAAATTTGGCAAATGGATGTTAAAACTGCATTCCTGAATGGATTTCTGGAAGAAGAGTTGTATATGATGCAACCGGAAGGTTTTGTCGATCCAAAAGGTGCTAACAAAGTGTGCAAGCTCCAGCGATCCTATTTATGGACTGGTGCAAGCATCTCAGAGTTGGAATAAATGCTTTGATAGTGTGATGAAAGCATATGGTTTTATACAGACTTTTGGAGAAGCATGTATTTACAAGAAAGTGAGTTGGAGCTCTGTAGCATTTCTGATATTATATGTAGATGACATATTATTAATTGAAAATGATATAGAATTTCTGGATAGCATAAAGGGATACTTGAATAATAGTTTTTCAATGAAAGACCTCGGTGAAGCTGCTTACATATTGGGCATCAAGATCTATAGAGATAGATCAAGATGCTTAATTGGACTTTCAAAAAGCACATAGCTTGATAAAGTTTTGAAAAAGTTCAAAATGGATCAGGCAAAGAAAGGGTTCTTGCCTGTATTACAAGGTGTGAAGTTGAGTCAGACTCAATGCCCGATGTCGGTGTCAAAACCGGCGGATCTCAGGTAGGGGGTCCCGAACTATGCGTCTAGGCGGATGGTAAGAGGAGACAAGGGACACGATGTTTTTACCCAGGTTCGGGCCCTCTCGATGGAGGTAAAACCCTACTCCTGCTTGATTGATATTGATGATATGGGTAGTACAAGAGTAGATCTACCACGAGATCAGAGAGGCTAAACCCTAGAAGCTAGCCTATGGTATGATTGTTGTTCGTCCTACGGACTAAAACCCTCCAGTTTATATAGGCACCAAAGAGGGTTAGGGTTACACAGAGTCGGTTATAATGGTCGGAGATCTACATATCTGTATCGCCAAGCTTGCCTTCCACGCCAAGGAAAGTCCCATCCGGACACGGGACGAAGTCTTCAATCTTGTATTTTCATAGTCCAGGAGTCCGGCTGAAGATGATAGTTCGGCTATCTGGACACCCCCTAGTCCGGGACTCCCTCAGTAGCCCCTGAACCAGGCTTCAATGACGATGAGTCCGGCGCACATATTGTCTTCGGCATTATAAGGAGGGTTCCTCCTCTGAATACTTCATAGAAGATTTTGGACACAAGGATAGTGTCCTGGCTCTGCAAAATAAGTTCCAAATACCACCGTAGAGAGAATAATATTTACACAAATTCAATCTGCTAACGTATTCCGTGGCGTGACATCACACCCCGGCCAAGCCTTTATTTGAATCGTTTTTACTGTTCCACCTTAGCGCGTTTAGCGAGGCGGTTTCCTTGGCACGTCTTGTCAAAGCAGAGATCGTGTCCCCTTATTCCGGGATTCTCATCAATACGGGCGTGGGTAACCCGACCGTGCCCGTTGGCACATCTCCTCTATCGAAGGCGAGTCCCGAACAGTCACGGGGGAGGCTCTTGGTATTCAACCACTTTATAAAGAGACCAAGGCCTCACTCCCTTCTTTCAATCCCAATCGAATCCGCCCCTCGCCTCGAGTTCCAACACCCAAAGCTCCAGATTCAGGCGCTTCGGACCTTCGATGATGTCCGGCTCCGACCTGGAAGGCTGGTGGATGCCTTCCTCCCTTATGGAAGAAAACGTGCTAAAGCTAAGAGATGCCAGGTATTTAACCGACGAAATTTCGCATAGGCTGCCTGCCCAAGGGCAGGTTATTCCCACTCCCAAGCCCGGTGAAAGCGTGGTGTTCGCGTCTCACTTCCTTCGGGGGGCTAAGCTTCTCGACGGACCACTTCGTGAGGGGACTCATGTTTTACTATAGGTTGGAATTTCACGACTTGGATCCGGAGTCCATCCTCCACATCTCATTGTTCATCGTCGTGTGCGAAGCCTTCCTCCGCATTACCCCTCACTTCGGATTGTGGCTCAAGACCTTCAAAGTGGAGCCGAAGATGATCAAGGGGCAACAGGCAGAGTGCGGAGGGGCTGTTATAAGCAAGAATGCTGATGCTCCGTGGCCCGAGGGCTCTTTTCAAGAGGAGCTCAGTTTATGGCAACAAGAGTGGTTTTATATCACAGCTCCCAGGGGCACCAAAGGGGTGGCGCCACCTACCTTTCGCTCGGATCCTCCACCACGGCTGGCGTCTTGGGTCAATAAAAGGCTTGACTGGGGGCCGTCCAAGGACGTGCCCTTGCTACGGGGCCGCATTCGAGACCTCCTAGAAAGAGAGATCACTTTGGTCATAGTAGCGCAGGTCATGCTGATTCGTCGCATCCTGCCTTGCAGACGTCTCCCCCTCCACCTGTGGGAATTTAACCCGGAGGGACCACGAGCTCTCCAACATTTTATGGGTGCGACGCCCATGGAGATGTACAAGCTTTTCTTCGGATCACAAGAGATGTGTCCGGACTTGACCAAGGACGCAGGTCTGAGCTGCAATCACCCGGATACTCAAGTAAGTAGCCCTATACCCGGACACGCTATCCTATATTTATCACAAACTTGCCCTTTAAAAGACTTGTCCCTTGAACAGGAGTGGATAGCAAAAGCAAAGTTAATCAGGTGTCCGGCCCCCCTCCCTGAGACCACGCCGGATCCCGTGTTAACCAGGATGCTAGAGGTTGCGCCTTCAGAAGAAGGTGAAGGGGGGAACAAGGAAGCTACCGCCTCCGCGAAGGAGGCTGCCAGGAAAGGAGGGATCGAGAATCCCTCCAACCAAGGGAAGAAGAGGGTGGCCCCTGAAGACCCGGAGACCATGGTCTCAAAGCGGGGGAAGAAATCTTCGTCAGAGGGTCTAGCGCCGAGAGATGCCTCGGACGCATTATGCCCCCAAGGGGATCAACCCTCCACCGAGCCGTAAGTAAAAAGGGGAGTTTTCATTAAAATAAAGGATATCCTTGCCCTATTTCCGATGAAGATAACCGGAGTTTTACCTTGTAGTTCGGATCTCAGCCCTTCTCAGCAGAGCTCATCTTCGGGGGATCTTCGTCCGGAGATGATAGAGAGCGAAACGCCTCCCCCTGCCGTACCGTCGTGTGAGGCGGGCGGCCCTGAGGTGTCATCACGGAGGGTTTCTCCGAGTCCGGCGGGGCCAGAAGGCAGTCGTATTTCCCCTTAAAGCCCTCCGCGTCCGGCCTTCGAAAAAGGCCATCGGACGAGTCCCACACCACCTGGTGTACGGTTGGAGGAGCTGAAGGATCTGCTCGGGCGAGCATCTATCTCAGAAGATCACCCTGCCTTAATGGGTACGGTGATTGAAAGGATTTCATCCGTTTAGAGCGGATTGCACGAAGCCGTCAGAAGTTTACTGACAGGTTTTGAGGTACGCAAAATGATGTACCTTCTGACAGTTCCGTATATAAAATGCGCCCTGTGTAGATAGTAGCCCCTGAGGCTCGGTGTGTTGTCAAAAATGACAGTGCGCCGAGCATCATAATCCCAGGTATAATGTGTCGCCCTTCCTATGCAGGTGGCGAAGGGTCCGGTGGCTGGCCGGACTGATGAATTTGCCGAACTAAACCGGTAACTTGATGTGGCGGATGTCGACATCGCGCTTGTCAATAGGCGACTTGACGAGTCACAAGGTATGCAATTTCCCCGCGGACACCTGGTAAGGGAGCTTGACGCCCGTGCCTTACAACCAGTATGCTTGACGCAGATGGTGCCGCTGCCATGGAGAACCTGCGGGCGGAGCTCGCCCAAGCCAAGGAGCAGGCCAGAAAGAGTGACGCGGCTGCCTTAAAGGTGGCCGAAGAGCTAAAATCCGAATAGGCTGCTCACTGCCGAAGCAAGAAGGAGATGGCCGAGATGGCCGTGGAGTTGAAGAATGCTACCGACCGCTGCAAGCTTCTTGAAAAAGAAGATCGGGTGGTACGAGAGGACCTGAAGAAGGCCAGTGCCGAGGCCAAGGATGCTCGCTCTGCGATGAGAGCTATGAAGGAGGAGCTGCGTCAGGCCGGAGATATCGCGGCTGGAAAGCCCTTTCTACTGTGGAGGAAATTCCTGGACCCTAATTATGCTCAGTTGGACCGGCTGTGGAGTGCGGAAGATGCTTATCTGGACTTGGCGGCAAGTGCGGCGGACGCGGCCGAAGACTTCCGAGATCAAGAGGATCACGAAACGGGAAAGGTTTTTTGGTCGGAGTTCCATAATCCAGAATGCCCGCTTCCATTAACCGATCGCTTGGCCGAATGGGCGGAGCTGAATAGGTTATCTGGACTTGCCATGAAGGATGCCATGAGACTTTTGTGGCCGAAGAGGCCTGAGCCGAAGAGTTATTTTGGCTTGGTGCAGCAGTTCCTTGGTGCGGTGCCACATATCAATGCAATGAGGAGGTCGGCATGCATAGAGGGTGCGCGGATGGCTCTTGCTTGTGTCAAGACATACTGGGCGGAGATGAAGGCCACCGATGTTGCAACCCAAGATTCGGACGGAAGCCGAGTACCTGTCGAGCACTATTTTCAGGAAGTTCTGCCGGGCGCTCGTTTAATAGAGACGCAGTGCTCGAAGGATATTATGTTCGAATAACATGTATTATTGTGAAACAATGTTTCGATGAAATATAAAAGCTTTTTATACCTGTGCTTCAAGAATTAAAATACCTCTTGTGCGACCGTTAATGTATATGTGTATATAACCTGAAAGATGGCAGTCTTCGGCTTCAGCCCCCACGCATATAATGCGGGGGTGTTTGCAAAAGGCGCATTTTCACACTTGATCCAACGTCTTCATCCTATAAAGGAGGTGGTAGCGTCACAAACTAGGCAACCGGACTATAATGCTTTATCACTTTCACTTAGCCATAGGACTTTGACAATGGGGCTACTATATAGCCCCTAGGGGCACCGCGCTCACCCGAATTCGGGGCGCGTATGTGCCTGACCGGGAAACGGCCCTTCGTCAATGCGGAGGAATCCTATAGATTCCAGCGTGTCGTCGAGTGGTTGACCTGTCTCACGCTATATCATGACAGTCAGTTTTCGGCTTTCTCTACTGAGGTGCTCGCCTGGCCGAACCGGGGCACAATCGCAGTAGTTCTCCTATTGCCGCGTTAGCCGATAGAGCGGAACATAAGGCAGCAAAACACAGGAGCCGGGCAAACCCAACATTTGACCAAAGACATGATTCGGAGCTGATGCATATAAGGCCTAACTCGAGACGCCGAACACTGGGCCGAACAATGCACTTTGTAGTAAGCCCCTGGTGTCCACGTACGCGCAAAATTCTGACGTGGCCTATGCCAAAATGCCAGCCTCCTCCTCGGCTATAATAAGAAACCAGGGGATGTGTATCAACAAGAGACAGTAAAAAAGGTTTACACAGGGTGTTGGTGTCAAAACCGGCGGATCTCAGGTAGGGGGTCCCGAACTGTGCGTCTAGGCGGATGGTAACAGGAGACAAGGGACACGATGTTTTTACCCAGGTTCGGGCCCTCTCGATGGAGTAAAACCCTACTCCTGCTTGATTGATATTGATGATATGGGTAGTACAAGAGTGGATCTACCACGAGATCAAGGAGGCTAAACCCTAGAAGCTAGCCTATGGTATGATTATTGTCCGTCCTATGGACTAAAACCCTCCGGTTTATATAGACACCGGAGAGGGCTAGGGTTACACAGAGTCGGTTACAAAGGTAGGAGATCTACATATCCGTATTGCCAAGCTTGCCTTCCACGCCAAGGAAAGTCCCATCCGGACACGGGACGAAGTCTTCAATCTTGTATCTTCATAATCTTGGAGTCCGGCCAATGATGATAGTTCGGCTATCCAGACACCCCCTAGTCCAGGACTCCCTCAGTAGCCCCTGAACCAGGCTTCAATGACGACGAGTCCGGCGCGCATATTGTCTTCGGCATTGCAAGACGGGTTCCTCCTCCGAATAATTCGTAGAAGGTTGTGAATGCCAGGATAGTGTCCGGCTCTGCAAAATAAATTCCACATATCTCCGTAGAGAGAACAATTATTACACAAGTTCAATCTGCTGAGGTATTTCGTGGTGTGACGTCACACCACGGCCAAGCCTTTACTCGAATCGTTTTTATTATTCCACCTCAGCGCATTTAGCGAAGCGGTTTTCTTGGCACGTCTTGTCGAAGCAGAGATCGTGCCCCCTTATTCCAGGATTCTCATCAATACGGACGTGGGTAACCCAACCGCGCCCGTTGCCACTTCCCCTCCATCGGAGGCGAGTTCCAAATGGTCATGGGGACGGCCCTTGGTATTCTACCCCTTTATAATGAGACCAAGGCCTGTTCCTTTTCTTCAATCCTTAATCGAACCCGCCCCTCGCCCCGAGTTCCAACACTCGAGGCTCCAGATTCGAGTGCTTCGGACCTTCGACAATGTCCGGCTCCGACCTACAGGGCCGGTGGGTGCCCTCTTCCATCACGGAAGAGGACGTGCTAAAACTGAGAGATGCCAGGTATCTAACCTGCGCGATTTCACATAGGCTGCCCGCCCAAGGGCAAGTCATTCCCACCCCCGAGCCTGGTGAGAGTGTGGTGTTCATGTCTCACTTCCATCGGGGTTTAGGCTTCCCGACGGACCCCTTCGTGAGGTGGCTCATGTTCTATTATGGGCTGGAGTTCCATGACTTGGCTCCGGAGTCCATCCTCCACATCTCATCTTTCATCGTTGTCTGCGAAGCCTTCCTCCACACTACCCCTCACTACGGATTGTGGCTCAAGACTTTCAACGTGGAGCCGAAGATGATCGAGGGGCGGCAGGCAGAGTGCGGAGGGGCTGTTATAAGCAAGAGGGCCGATGCTCCATGGCCCGAGGGCTTTCTTCAAGAGGAGCCTGGTTTGTGGCAACAAGAGTGGTTCTACATCACCGCTCCCAGGGGCACCAGGCAGGCGGTGCCACCTGCCTTTCGTCCGGGTCCTCCATAGCGGCTGGCGTCGTGGGTCAACAAACGGCTTGACCGGGGGGCGTCCAAGGACGTACCAATACTGCAGGGCCGGATTCGAGACGTCCAAGAGAAGGAGATCAATCTGGTCGTAGTGGCGCTGGTTATGCTGATCCGGCGCCTTCTGCCCTGCAAATGTCGCCCTCTCCGGCTGTGGGAATTCAATCTGGAGGGACCACGAGCTCTCCGCCACCTCATGGGTGCGACGCCCGTGGAGATGTACAAACTGTTCTTCGGATCACAAGAGATGTATCCGGACTTGACCGAGGATGCCGGCCTAAGCTGCAATCGCCCGGATACTCAAGTAAGTAGTTCCTGTGCCCGGACGTGCTATCCGTATATTCATCATAATTCTTGCTCTTTTAAAAAGTTGTCCCCTGAACAGGAGTGGATAGCAGAGGCAAAGCTGATAAGGTGTCCGGCCCGCCTCCCTGAGACCAAGCCGGATCCCGTGCTAGCCAGGATGCTGGAGGCTGCGCCTTTAGAAGAGGGCGAAGGGGGAAACATGGAAATTACTGCCTCTGCTAAAGAGGCTTTCAATAAAGTGGGGATCGAGAATCCCTCCCTCCAGGGGGAGAAGAGGACCGCTTTCGAAGATCCGGAGGTCAAGGCCTCAAAGCGGGGGAAGAAATCTTCACCGGAGGGTCCTGCGCCAGGAGAAACCCCGGCCGCACTATTTCCCCAAGGGAATCGGCCCTCCAGGAACCGTAAGTAGAAAAGAGGAGTTTTATAATAAAAGGACATCTCTGTTTTTATTTTTGAGGATAACCGAAGTTCTTACCTTGTAGTTCGGATCTCAGCCCTTCTCAGCAGAGCTCCTCTTCGGGGGATCTTCGTTTGGAGATGATGGAGAGCGAGACGCCTCCATCTGCCGCACCGTCAGGCGGGGCGGATGACCCTGAGGTGTCATCGCGGAGGGTCTCCCCGAGTCCGGCGGGGCCGGAGAGTTCGGCACCAACTGGTGTACGGCCGGAGGAGTTGAAGGATCTGCAGGAGAGAGGGCGTCTATCCCAGAAGATCACCGTACATTAATGGGTACGGTGATTGAAAGGATTTCATCCACTGAGAGCGGGTTGCATGAGGTCGTCATAAGTTTACTGACGGGGTTTGAGGTACGTAAAAACGACCATACTTTTTGACAGTTTTGCGCTTAGAATGTGCCCTGTATAGATAGTAGCCCCTGAGACTCGGTATGTTGCCGAAAAGACGACAGTGTGTCGAGGATCATAATCTTAGTTATAAGGTGTCGCTCTTCTTGTACAGGTGGCGGGGCGTTCGGTGGCCAGCCAGACTGATGTACTTGCCGAACTGAAGCGGCAACTTGACGTTGCGGATGCGGACATCGTGCTAGTCAATAAACGGCTTGATGCGTCACAAGGTAGGTGGCTTCTCCTCGGTCACCTAGTAAGGGAGCTGATGCCCACGCCTGACAATATGTATGCTTGATGCAGATGGCACCGCTGCTATGGAGGAGCTTCGGGCGGAGCTTTCCCGAGTCAAGGAGCAAGCCAGAAAGAGTGATGCGGCTGCCTCGAAGGCGACCGAAGATCTAAAAGCCGAAAAGGCTGCTCACTGCCGAAGAAGGGAGGAGATGGCCGAAATGGCCGTGAAGCTGAAGGATGCTACCGACCGCTATGGGTTTCTTGAAAGAGAATGCAGAGCGGAGCAAGAGGACCTGAAGAAGGCCACTGCCGAAGCCAAAGATGCCCGCTCGGCGATGAGGGCTATAAAGGAGGAGCTGCGTCAGGCCGGTGATATTGCGGCTGGAAAGCCCTTTCTGCTGCGTAGGAAGTTTACGGACCCGAAGTATGCTCAGTTGCGCCAGTTGTGGGGTGCGGAGGATGCTTATCTGAATTTGGCGGCAAGTGCGGCGGATGCAGTCGTGCACTTCCGAAGTCAAAAGGATCCTGAGATGGATGAGCGTTTTTGGTCTCAATTCCATAGTCCGGAGCGTTCACTTCCGTTAACCGATCGATTGGCTGATTGGGCTGAGCTGAACAGGTTGTCTGGACTTGCCATGAAGGATGTCGTGGCTCATCTGTGGCCGGACAGGCCCAAGCCGAAGAGTTATTTGGCTTGGTGCAACAGTTCTTTGATGCGGTGCCGCATATCAAGGTGATGAAGCGGTCGGCATGCATAGAAGGTGCATGGATGGCTCTCGCCCATGTCAAAACATGATGGGCAGAGATGGATGCCACCGACGTTGCATCCCGGGATTCGGACAGAAGCCGACTACCCGCTGAGCACTATTTTGAGGAAGTCCTACAGGGCGCTCGCTTAATAGAGTCGCAGTGCTCGAAAAACATTATGTTCAAATGACATGTATGATTTGTAAAACCATATTTTTAATATAAGGGCTTTTTATACTTGTGCGTTCAAGTATTGAAACATCTCCTGTGCGGCCGTTAACGTATATGTATATATAACCTGAAAGATGGCAGTCTTCGGCTTCAGCCCCCACGCACATGGTGCGGGGGTGTTTGCAAAAAAGCGCATTTTCACACTTAATCCAACGTCTTGGTCCTGTGAAGGAGGTGATAGCGTAGCAAACTAGGCAACCGGACTATCATGCTTTATCACTTTCACTTAGCCATAGGATTCGATGGTGGGGCTACCATATAGCCCCTAGGGGCATCGCGCTCTCCGAACTCGGGGCGCGTGTGTGCCTGACCGGGAAGCGGTCCTTCGTCAAAGCGGAGGAATTCTAAACATTTCGGTGGTCGATCGAGTGGTTGACCAGTCTCTCGCTATATCATGACAGTCAGTTTTCGGCTTTCTCTACTGAGGTGCTCACCCGGCCGAACCGGGGCACAATTGTAGTAGTTCTCCTGGTGCCGCGTTAGCCGATAGAGCGGAACGTAAGGCAGCAAAACACAGGAGCTGGGCAAACCCAACATTTGACCAAAGACATGATTCGGAGCTGATGCATATAAGGCTTAACTCGAGACGCCGAACACTCCCTAAGGTATTCGGTCTTTATGATGACGGGCAGAACAATGCCCTAAGCCCCTAGTGTCTAGGTACGCGCAAAACTTCTGAAGCGGCCGAAGCCAAAACGCCAGCCTCCTCCACGGTTATGGTAAGAGATCGGGGGATGTGTATCAACAAGAGACAGTAAAAAAGGTTTACGCAGGGTCTTAATTTGAAAAGAATCCTTGTAACGGGTCCCAGCTACACGTCTGCGCCTGTGTCTCCATTGTGTTGTATCCTGTACGGGTGTAGCACGATGTTCATCTGCAAAGAGAGAAGAACTTAGTTTGTAAAAAGAGCATGCGAAAAATGTATTTAAAATAGAGCATGATTTAAAAAATGAGTAAAATTGAGCTTTATTGGCTCTCATTGTTCATGCGTTCAGCCCCTTGTAAAGGGGTATGTAGCTAGTAAGCCCCTTGTTTATTTATACCGGACTTCGTCTAACCGTGTCCGGGGTCTGAGTGACCTGTTTTAGGAGCTTTGATCAGCAAAGCCGGATCAGTTTGTGGATGTCAAGGCAGTCCCACGTTCTTCCGCGGTCGAGGAACACTCGAAGTTACCTTTTAATGAGATGATACCGCGTGGACCGGGCATTTTAAGTGTAAGAGACGCGTAATGCGGTATTGCATTAAAGCGGGCGAAAGCTTCGCGTCCCAATAGTGATTGATGGCTACTTTTAAATGGGGCGATATGGAAGATTAGCTTTTCGCGACGGAAGTTGTCGGATGAACCGAACACGACTTCTAGTAATAAAGAGCCCGTACAATTGGCATAAGGTCCTGGCGTTACTCCTTTAAAAGAAGTGTTGCTATGGCGAATTTTGGTAGGGTCTATCCCCATTCTGCGGATTGAGTCCTGGTATAGCAGGTTTATATCGCTGCCGCCATCCATTAGGACTTGTGTAAACTGTAGCACGTCAATTATAGGATCCAATATCAAAGCAGTCCATCCTGTGTTTTGAATACCTCTGGAGTAATCCTGATGGTCGAAAGTAATTGGTTTTGACATCCAGCTTCAGGACTCCGCTGGGGTGGACCGTGTGGCGCGTACTTAGTAGGTGCCGCCCTTTTTTTCCTTGTTATCACGTGAAGTGAATTCACTGTTTTGACTTCTTGTGGGAAAGCCTTTTGTTTCACGGCGCTCTGCTTGTGGGGTTCGTCGTCGTCCTCACTTGGTGCGTCAAGCCCCTTGTGTTCGGCGTTAAGTCGGCAGGACTGCTTGAAGACCCAACAATCTCTGTGGGTATGGTTTGCAGGCTTCCCGGGGGTACTGTGGATTTGACATATCCTGTCCAAGATTTTATTTAGGTTGGATAGCTCGTCACTGTTGTCCTTAAGAGGCAGTGTTTTGTTGTTTGGCCGAGATCTTTTGAACCCGGCGTTGACTGCCGTGCTCTTTGGGCTATTTTCCTTAGTCCGGCGCTGGTCCTTTCTGTGTCATGGTTTCCCATTTCTATCCCTGACTTCGGATGTACTCGGGTCGCTGGTGCTGCATCTTGCCAGCCAGCTATCTTCTCCCGTGCAAAAGAAGGTCATGAGGCTTGTTAGTGCGGCCATTGTCCTTGGCTTTTCCTGGCCAAGGTGCCTGGCGAGCCATTCATCTCGGATGTTATGTTTGAAGGCTGCTAAGGCTTCGGCGTCCGGACAATCGACTATTTGGTTCTTTTTGGTAAGGAACCTATTCCAGAATTTGCGGGCTGACTCTCCGGGCTGTTGAGTTATGTGACTTAAATCGTCTGCATCCGGAGGGCGGACATAAGTCCCCTGGAAATTTGCCCTAAACGCATCCTCGAGCTCTTCCCAACTTCCAATGGTATTTTCTGGGAGGCTTTTGAGCCAATGCCGGGCTGGCCCTTTGAGTTTGAGGGGTAGGTATTTTATGGCTTGGAGATCATCTCCTCTATCCATATGTATGTGTAGGATGTAATCCTCAATCCAGACTCCGGGGTCTATTGTTCCGTCGTATGCCTCTATGTTTACGGGCTTGAATCCCGCTGGAAATTCATGATCCAGTACCTCGTCGGTGAAACATAGGGGGTGTGCGGCGCCCCTGTATTTGGGTGTGCCATTATTTTCGAACACTTGACGTCTTGTTTTGCTCCCAGGAGCCTTCCTTCTTGGCCCGTAGATGGACCTGACCGGGCTATCCTTTTTGTGAGGATGCTTATGTGGATCGTGTGCCGGCTTGTGTGCGGCGCCGCTTTCCCCTCTTTGTTTGTCATGTGGTCATCTATCCGACCGGGCAACCCCTTTGTTTTTTGATTGTGGGGACTCTATGGCCTCTTCGTCGAATTCGGGCAATAGTTTGCGCTTCGGGTAGCTCTTTGTTTGGCGGCTATCGCCGTACTTGTCCGCGGTCTTGAGTACGTTGCTCCATCTCATTCTGAGTATGTCTTCCGCTGTTTTGAGCTTCCGCTTCTGCTTCTTCAGACTTCTTGCAGTGGTGATGAGTCTTTTGTGAAGGTTTTTCTGTTCTAACGATGTGTTCGGCATAAGATCATCCGGACTGTTGTCTTCGCCGGGGATGGGCTGCTTATCCAATTCATCCCGTTCGGATGGTTGCCTGGTGACATGTTCATCGTCCACTAGTTCGCCCTGCTCTATGGCTGGGTCTATATGGGTGCTGCTATTGTCGAGGCGGGACTTCGGGCGGCGCTTGCGTCGCTGTTTTGGCTGTTTTTCGTGGGAATTATCCTTCGCAGCGTCCTGTTGTTCCTCGTTGTCGCTTCCTTTTGGTGTATCCACCATGTATACATCGTATGACGAGGTGGCTTTCCAGTGTCCCGTAGGCGCGGGTTCTTGGTCGTCTCCAGCATCGTCATCCATACCGTCGATGTCTTCGGAGTCGAAGTCTAGCATGTCGGTTAGGTCGTCGACAGTGTCTACAAAGTGGGTGGTGGGTGGGTTTTGAATTTCTTCGTCGTCCGCATCCCAACCGTCCTGACCGCAGTCCGGCCAGGGCTCTCTTGATAACGACAGATACTTTAGCGAATTCAGGATGTCGCCAAAAGGTGAGTGCTGAAAGATGTCTGCAGCGGTGAACTCCATGATCGGTGCCCAATCGGATTCGATTGGTAGGGGCGCGGGAGGTTCGGAGTCCGGCGAGGAGTCCGGCACCTCGGAGTCACGAGCTTTACAAGGGACAGGGTCGGTATTCGGCTCCATCGCCGTAGAGGTAGCAGCCCCCGAGGCGGTGTCTAGCCACCCATCCTCGATCGGCGCAGTCAGCTCCGAGTTAAGGGTCGGAGCGGACTCTTGTGCGGCCTCCAGGGCACTGTCCGGCAGTAGAGCTAGATCATGCCCATCATGACAGTGCGGCGCGCTCGGCTGTGGGTCGAATCCGTCGAAGATCAAGTCTCCGCGGATGTCGGCCGTGAAATTCAAACTTCCAAATCTGACCTAATGGCCAGGGGCGTAACTTTTGATCTACTCCAGATGGCCAAGCGAATTGGCCCGCAGTGCAAAGCCGCCGAATACAAAGATCTGTCCAGGGAGAAAAGTCTCACCCTGGACCACATTACTATTGATGATCGATGGAGCCATCGGGCCTATGAGCGACGACACAGAGGAACTCTCAATGAAAACACCAATGTGGGTGTCAAAACCGGCGGATCTCGGGTAGGGGGTCCCGAACTGTGCGTATAGGCGGATGGTAACAGGAGACAAGGGACATGATGTTTTTACCCAGGTTCGAGCCCTCTCGATGGAGGTAAAACCCTACTCCTGCTTGATTGATATTGATGATATGGGTAGTACAAGAGTGGATCTACCACAAGATCAAGGAGGCTAAAACCTAGAAGCTAGCCTATGGTATGATTATTGTCCGTCCTATGGACTAAAACCCTCCTGTTTATATAGACATCGGAGAGGGCTAGGGTTACACAGAGTCGATTACAAAGGTAGGAGATCTACATATCCGTAGTGCCAAGCTTGCCTTGCACGCCAAGAAAAGTCCCATTCGGACACGGGACGAAGTCTTCAATCTTGTATCTTCATAATCTTGGAGTCCGGCCAATGATGATAGTTCGGCTATCCGGACACCCCCTAGTCCAGGACTCCCTCACAGGGTCTTAATCTGAAAGTAATCCTTGCAACGGGTCCCTACTGCATGTCTGCGCCTGTGTCTCTGTTGTGCCGTATCCTGGACGGGTGTCGCACGGTGTTCATCTATAAAAGAGAGGAACTTAGTTGAAAAAGATCGTGCGAAAATGTACGTTATATTAAATAAACAAAGTATGTTTCAAAAAATGAATAAAATTGAGCTTTATTATCTCTTGTTGTATATGCGCGGAGCCCCTTGTGCGGGGGTGTGCGGCTGGTAAGCCCCTGTAAGTTTATGTCGGACTCGTCTAACCGTGTCCAGGGTCTGAACGACCTGTTTAGGTGCTTGGATTAGTGGAGCCGTTCTAATGTGTGGCTGTCGAGGCAGTCACACAATCTTCCGCGCTCGAGGAACACTCGATATTTCCCTTTAAGGAGATGATGCCTCGTGGACCGAGCATTTTAAGTGTGAGGGATGCATAATGCGGTATTGCGTTAAAGCGGGCAAAAGCTTCACGCCCCAGTAGTGCTTGATAGCTACTTGTAAATTGGGCGAGGTGGAAGGTTAACTTTTCGCGGCAGGAGTTGTCGGGTGAGCCGAACACAACTTGTAGCAATAGAGAGCCCGTACAATGGGCATATCGACCTGGCATTACCCCTTGAAAGGAAGTGTTGCTATGGCGAATTTTGGTTGGGTCTATCCCCATTTTGCGGATTGTGTCCTGATATAGCAGGTTTAGATCACTGCCGCCGTCCATTAGGACTTGTGTAAATTGGAGGCCGTCGATTATCGGATCTAATATCAAGGCAGTCCATCCTGCATTCCGGATACTTCTAGAGTAATCCTGATGGTCGAAGGTGATTGGTTTTGACAACCAGTGGCGGGACTCCTCTGGGATAGGCCGTATGGCGCGTATCTCTATGGGCGTCGTTCTGTTTTTCCCTTTTGTCACGTAAAGTGAGTTTATTGTTTTGACTTCTTGTGGGAAATTCTTTTGTTTTCCGGTGCTCTGCTTGTGGGGTTCGTCATCGTCCTCGCTTGGTGTGTCGAGCCCCTTGTGTTCGGCGTTGAGTTTGTCGGACTGCTTGAAGACCCAACAATCTCTGTGGGTATGATTTGCGGGCTTCCCGGGGGTACTGTGGATTTGGCATGCCTTATCCAAGATTTAGTTTAAGTTAGATAGCTCGTCCCTGTTATCCTTAGGGGGCAGTTTTTTATGATTCTGCCGTGAGCTTTTGAATCCGGTGTTGACTGCCGTGCTCTTCGGGCTGTTGCCCTTGGTCCGGCGCTGGTCCTTGCTGCGTCGCGGTTTCCCGTTTCCATCCCTAACTTCGGATGTACTTGGGTCACTGGTACTGCATCTTGCCAGCCAGCTATCCTCTCCCGCGCAAAAGCGGGTCATGAGGCTTGTTAATGCGGGCATTGTTCTTGGCTTTTCTTGGCCAGGTGTCTGGCGAGCCATTTGTCTCGGACGTTGTGTTTGAAAGCTGCTAAGGCTTCGGCGTCCGGACAGTCGACTATTTGGTTCTTTTTAGTAAGGAATCTGTTCCAGAATTTTCGGGCTGACTCTCCGGGTTGTTGAGTTATGTGACTTAAATCGTATGCATCCGGAGGTCGGACATAGGTCCCTTGAAAATTTGCCCGAAAAGCATCCTCAAGCTCTTCCCAACTTCCAATGGTGTTTTCGGGGAGGCTTTTGAGCCAATGCCGGGCTGGCCCTTTGAGCTTGAGGGGTAAGTATTTTATGGCGTGGAGGTCATCTCCTCTATCCATGTGTATGTGGAGGATGTAATCCTTAATCCAGACTCCAGGGTCTGTTGTTCTGTCGTATGCCTCTATGTTTACGGGCTTGAATCCCACTGGAAATTCATGATCCAGAACCTCATCGGTGAAACATAGGGGATGTGCGGCACCCCTATATTTAGGTGTACCGTAATATTCGGATACTTGACGTGTTGCATTGCTTACTAGAGCTTCCTTTCTTGGCCCATAGATGATCTAATTGGGCCATCTTTTTGATGTGAATCCGTGTGCGGATCGCGTGCCGGCTTGTGTCCAGCGCCGTTTGCCGCTCTATGTTTGCCATGGGGTCGTCTATCCGACCGGGTGGTCTCCTTGTTCTTTGATTGTGGTGGCTCTACGGCCTCCTCATCAAATTCTGGCAGTAGTTTTCGCTTCGGGTAGCTCTTTGTTCAGCGAGTGTCGCCGTATTTGTCTGCGGTGTTGAGTACTTTGCTCCATCTGATTCTGATCGCATCTTCCGCTGTTTTGAGCTTCCGCTTCTGTTTTTTCAGGCTACATGCAGTGGAGACGAGCCTTTTGTGGAGGTTCTTCTGCTTCGGTAACTTGTCCGGCGTGAGACCGTCCGGACTGTTATCTTCGCCGGGGATGGGTTGTTTATCCGGATTGTCCTGTTCGGACGGTTGCTCGATAGCATGTTCTTCGTCCACTGGTTCGCCCTGCTCTATGGCTGGGTCTGTATGGCTGCGTTCTGTGTCGAGGCGGGATTTTGAGCGGCGCTTACGTCACCGTTTTGACTGCTTTTCGAGGGAATGATCCCTCGTGGCGTCCCGTTGTTCCTCATCATCGCTTCCTTTAGGTGTGTCCACCATGTATACATTGTGAGATGAGGTGGCTGTCCAGTGCCCTATAGGTGCTGGTTCATGTTTGTCTTCTACATCGTCGTCCATACCGTTGATGTCTTCGGAATCGAAGTCGAGCATGTCGTTTAGACTTTCGATAGTGGCTATGAAGTGGGTGGTGGGTGGGCTTCGAATTTCTTCGTCGTCCGCATCCCAACCTTCCTGACCATAGTCCGGCCAGGACTCTCCTGATAGAGAGAGAGACTTTAGTGAATTTAGGATATCGCTGAAGGGCGAGTGCTGAAAGATGTCCGCAGCAGTGAACTCCATGATCGGCGCCTAATCGGATTCGATTGGCAGGGGCACGATAGGTTCGGAGTCCGGAGAGGAGTCCGGCACCTTAGAGTCACAGGCTTCGCAAAGGACAGGGTTGGCGTTCGGCTCAATCGCCGCAGAGATCATAGCCCCCAAGGTGGTGTCCTCGATCGGCGCAGTCGGCTCCGAGCTAAAGGTCGGAGCGGACTCTGGTGCGGCTTCCAGGGCACTGTTCGGCGGCAGAGCTAGATCATGCCCATCGTGATAGTGCGGCGCGCTTGGCTGTGGCTCGAACCCGTTGAAGATCAAATCTCCGCGGGCGTCCACCGTGTAGTTTAAACTTCCAAATCTGACCTGATGGCCAGGGGCGTAGCTTTCAATCTGCTCCAGATGGCAAAGCGAATTGGCCCGCAGTGCAAAGCCGCCGAATACGAAGATCTGTCCGGGGAGAAAAGTCTCACCCTGGACCTCTTCGTTGTTGATGATCGGAGGAGCCATCGGGCCTAAAGATGACGACACGGAGGAACTCTCAATGAAAGCACCAATGTCGGTGTCAAAACCGGCGGATCTCGGGTAGGGGGTCCCGAACTGTGTGTCTAGGCGGATGGTAACAGGAGACAAGGGACACGATGTTCTTACCCAGGTTCGGGCCCTCTCGATGGAGGTAAAACCCTACTCGTGCTTGATTGATATTGATGATATGGGTAGTACAAGAGTAGATGTACCACGAGATCAGAGAGGCTAAACCCTAGAAGCTAGCCTATGGTATGATTGTTGTTCATCCTACGGACTAAAACCCTCCGGTTTATATAGGCACCAAAGAGGGTTAGGGTTACACAGAGTCGGTTATAATGGTAGGAGATCTACATATCCGTATTGCCAAGCTTGCCTTCCACGCCAAGGAAAGTCCCATCCGGACACGGGACGAAGTCTTCAATCTTGTATTTTCATAGTCCAGGAGTCTGGCCGAAGATGATAGTTCGGCTATCCGAACACCCCTAGTCTGGGACTCCCTCACCCGACCACAACAGAAGATAGAGAGAAAATGAAAGATGTTCCATATGCTTCAGCCATAGGCTCTATCATGTATGCAATGCTGTGTACCAGACCTGACGTATGCTTAGCAATAAGCTTGGCAGGCAGGTACCAAAGTAATCCAGGAGTGGATCAATAGACAACGGTCAAGAACTTCCTGAAATACCTGAAAAGGACTAAGGATATGTTTCTCGTTTATGGAGGTGAGAAAGAGCTTGTCGTAAATGGTTACGTTGATGCAAGCTTTGACGCTGATCCGGGTGATTCTAAATCGCAAACCGGATACATGTTTTTATTAAACAGTGGAGCTGTAAGTTGGTGCAGCTCTAAACAAAGCATCATGGCGGGATCTACATGCGAAGCGGGGTACATAGCTGCTTCGGAAGCAGCAAATGAAGGAGTCTGGATGAAGGAGTTCATTTCCGATCTAGGTGTCATACCTAGTGCATCGGGACCAATGAAGATCTTTTGTAACAATAATGGTGCAATTGCCTTGGCAAAGGAATCCAGGTTTCACAAGAGGACCAAGCACATCAAGAGACGCTTCAATTCCATTCGGGATCAAGTCCAGGTGGGAGACATAGAGATTTGCAAGATACATACGGATCTGAATGTTGCAGACCCGTTGACTAAGCCTCTTCCACAAGCAAAACATGACCAGCACCAAGACTCCATGGGTGTTAGAATCATTACTGTGTAATCTAGATTATTGACTCTAGTGCAAGTGGGAGACTGAAGGAAATATGCCCTAGAGGCAATAATAAAGTTATTATTTATTTCCTCATATCATGATAATTGTTTATTATTCATGCTAGAATTGTATTAGCCAGAAACATGATACATGTGTGAATACATAGACAAACTTAACGTCACTAGTATGCCTCTACTTGACTAGCTCATTAATCAAAGATGACTGTGTTTCCTAACCATAGACATGTGTTATCATTTGATTAACGGGATCACATCATTAGAAGAATGATGTGATTGACTTGACCCATTCCGTTAGCTTAGCATTTGATTGTTTAGTATGTTGCTATTGCTTTCTTCATGACTTATACAAAGTTCCTACAACTATGAGATTATGCAACTCCCGTTTACCGGAGGAGCACTTTCTGTGATACCAAACGTCACAACGTAACTGGGTGATTATAAAGGAGCTCTACAGGTGTCTCCAATGGTACATGTTGAGTTGGCGTATTTAGAGATTAGGTTTTGTCACTCCGATTGTCGGAGAGGTATCTCTGGGCCCTCTCAGTAATGCACATCACTATAAGCCTTGCAAGCAATGTGGCCAATAAATTGGTTACGAGATGATGCATTACGTAACGAGTAAAGAGACTTGTCAGTAACGAGATTGAACTAGGTATTGGATACGGAAGATCGAATGTCGGGCAAGTAACATACCGATGACAAAGGGAACAACGTATGTTGTTATGCGGTTTGACCGAGAAAGATCTTCGTAGAATATGTAGGAGCCAATATGAACATCCAGGTTCCGCTATTGGTTATTGACCAGAAACAGTTCTAGGTCATGTCTACATAGTTCTCGAACCCGTAGGGTCCGCACGCTTAACGTTACAATGACAGTTTTATTATTAGTTTATAAGTTTTGATGTATCGAAGGTTGTTCGGAGTCCCGGATGTGATCACGGACATGACGAGGAGTCTCGAAATGGTCGAGACATAAATATTGATATATTGGAATTCTATATTTGGATATCGGAAATGTTCCGGGTGAAATCGGGATTTTACCGGAGTACCGGGGGGTTATCGGACCCCCCCCCAGGAGGGGGGGGGGTTATTGGGCCTACATGGGCCCTAAGGGAGAAGTGGAGGGCCGGCCAGGGCAGGCCGCGCGCCCCCTCCCCTGGTAGTCCGAATAGGACAAGGAAGGTGGGGGGGCGCCCCCTTTCCTCTTTCCCCCTTCCCACTTCCTTCTCCAACAAGGCAAGAGGGGGGAGTCCTACTCCCGGTGGGAGTAGGACTCCTCCGGGAGCACCCCTAGGGCCGGCCACACCTCCCCCCTCCCTCCTTTATATACGGGGGCAGGGGGCACCCCATGACACACAAGTTGATCTTCGTGATCGTTCCTTAGCCGTGTGCGGTGCCCCCCTCCACCATATTCCACCTCGGTCATATTGTTGCAGTGCTTAGGCGAAGCCCTGCGTCGGTAGAACATCATCATCGTCACCATGCCGTCGTGCTGACGGAACTCATCCCCGACACCCTGCTGGATCGGAGTCCGGGGATCGTCATCGAGCCGAACGTGTGCTGAACTCGGAGGTGCCGTACGTTGGGTACTTGGATCGGTCGGATCGTGAAGACGTACGACTACATCAACCGCGTTGTTCTAACGCTTCCGCTTTCGGTCTACAAGGGTACGTGGACAACACTCTCCCCTCTCGTTGCTATGCATCACCATGATCCTTGCGTGTGCGTAGGAATTTTTTTGAAATTACTACGTTCCCCAACAACCTAAGCCCTCTCTTGCCGAAAGTCGCAGCTCGCGGAGTCGACTGTCCGACTGGCAAGAGTTAAAGGCAGGAAAACATGCCCACACAAAAAATGGCTTAGGACCAATGGGCTTACATGACACAATCCGGCTCCCCACCCTGCCAACCGAATGTTAAGCAGCCCGCTGGCCAGCTTCCCACTCACCTTGCTACAATCTAAGAAAGCTAAAGTACTTTCCCTTCCACACGACCAAGTACTTTCCCAGCCACAGACTGCAGAGCAGCTGTCCGGCTGGGAAGGCGTTGACCAAGGGAGGGCGGCAAAGCAAACAGCTAGAAAAGATGAAAAGCAAGCACAGTCGAAAGTCAAACACATGCAAGATTATATTTACACAAAAGCCCTTCGAAGGGCCGGCATTCAACTTAGTCTGAAAACACCCTAAGTGGGTGGAACTACGCGAATTTAACAAATATTGTTCAAAGAGTAACAAACAGGAAAGCAAAGATAAAGATGGCGGCTCAGGCCAGGGGTGCAACGGACGAGCTGGGTAGATCTGTGGAGACGGCGGTGCTGGCTGGAGGAGTGGCCGGTTGGCGAGTCTCTGCTTGATCATCACCAGCGGCACGCGGCGCGCTCGCGCATGCCTAGTTGCTAGAGGCACGGTCAAGCTGAGGCTGGTCGGCTGCTCCACCATCCGGCACGACGTCTTCACCGTCATCTTCCTCCTCCTCCTCACCCTCGTCACTGGAGTCGATCTCCTCCGCTGAGTTTTCACCATCTGTTGGGTTCAGCCCGAACCACTCCTCTGGCAGAGCAACGCCGTCGTCGTTCAGCTCGAGGACAAAGGCGCTGGTGTCGGTGTACTCGGCGATCGCCAAGGCGTGCTGGATGATAGCCGGCCGCACCGCCTCCAGCTCCTTGTTGGCCTCTTTCCGCCATGTGGCTAGCTGGGTCAAGTACAGCTCAGGAAACCATGCTCGGACGAACTCCAGCGTCCTCCTGGCGCCTGCCTGAGCTGCAGAAGCCTACCAGGCCTCAAAGCGGCCAGCCACCACCTCCAGCCAGTCGGCAGTCCGACTAGGGGTGCGGGGAATCACTTTGCCAGGCCAGAGGGCAGACAGCACTTGGGCTCCAACACGCTGAAGGCGGCAGAGCATGCAGTGAGCCGGCTGGAGACGGGCTTGGATGGCCAGGAGCTGCTCCTCGAGCGACCGGCGAGCATCTGGTGCAATCTCCGCACCAGCCTGCCTCTATGAGTTGCGATGGGCCTTGATGACTTGGTTTGCAGCAACAGAGTAGCCGGGGAAGTACTCTGCACAAAGAAGGAAAGAAAAGAGAAAAACACAAAGTCAGAAGTCGGACCAAGCGGCAGGCAGCAATCAAAGGGACGAAGAGGAAGGCGGCTTACCATCAACCAGGTCTTCAATCTGGCTATAGCCCTCACTCAGCGCCTGCTTCGACTCGGTCCAGTTCGCCCGCTTCAGCCTCGTACTCGGCTTGGAGGGCGGCCTCGCTGTCCTTCCCCGCTTTCAGGGCTGCCTTGTGGTCGGCCAGCTTCTTGACCAGGCGGTCGCGCTCCTGAGCCAAGATGTTGCACTCGGCCTCCTTGACGCGTAGGGCGGTCTGGGCCTGACCCAGTTGCTGCCGCAGGTCGGCATTGGCCTCTGCTAAGATGGCAAAGAAGTAAAAACAATGAGGATGAAGTCGCCAGGAAAGATCCGGCCCGACTGCTCAGCAGTCGGCCCGAATCTCGGGGACTACACCCAGTGGGTGCACCGATGCGCCCCCAGGAGGGATAGAAGATGGAACACTTACTCCGGCTCTCAGGCAGGTCGGCGGTCTTCTGAGTCAGCTCCCGGGTATGGGAGTTGAAGGCGGCCGCGTGGAGGTTATGATAGTCCTGCAAAAGGGAAAGACAAACAAACAAAGACAAGTTAGCACCCGAAGTCTACTAAGAAGTTCCAAGCCGCCTGCTCAGCAGCCGACTCGGAACTCGGGGACTACACCAAGTGGGTGTGCTGACGCGCCCCCACGGAAGAATTCAAGAACAAGAAGAAAAAAGCGAGGAGCTTACCCGGATGGCTGTCCGCGTCGCCAGGAACTCTTGGTTATACTACTACATCACGGCGGCCTGAGATTGAAGCCGGGTCCGGACGTCTTGCGCCGCCGCGTTCAGCACGGCCGTCCCGCCACCCGGTTTCCACCCCGGTGAGATGACGCTCACCGTCTCCAAATCCTAGGCCGACAAGCTTGAGCCCGCGGCCTTCTGCGGGTTCAGCGCCAAGGTCGCCTTCCCTGCGCGCTGGCGTGCCAGAGACTGGACCACAAGTTCCGCCCTTGCAGCTGGCTCGCCTCCAGCCGGTGGCACATGCGATGCACTGGGCTGGCCGCCTTGGTCTGCCCCAGTCGGCGCTGGTGGAGCCACCTCCTTCTCAGGGGCGACGGCGTCGCCCTCCTCCCTCTCCATCACCGGCTGGTTGCCACCGACTCCCTCCGGCAGCACCACCAAGATCTCAGGCGCCACGGAGTGGAGGGGGATGACGAGCTCCGGAGGCTGGTTGCGCAGGGCTTCCTCCGCCTGCGCCGCGGCTGCAGCATCCGCCTGGGCCTTGGCCGCCGCGTCGGCCTGCGTCCTCGTTGTCTCCTCCGTCGCCTCCTGTGCTGCCTTGGTGGCAGCCGCCTTCTGCTGCTCCGCCTCCCGCTCCTCCCGCGCCTCCCACATGTTCCGCTCCATCGCCACTTGAAGCTCGGAGCGAGGGTCTACGCGGTGGGCGCTGGTGGAGCCTCCCGCCGCCCCAACCAGGGAGGCGGCGGCAGTCCGCTGAAGAGAGAGCGGAGCCCTGTTTCCAAGCAAAACAAAGAAAAATCAGAAGAAAACTGACAAGAAGGAAGAAAGAACACGCGAGTGAGTCAGCACTTACGCAGAAACCATCTGCGGCTCCTTCACCACCTTGCGGAAGCGGGTGGCCTTCGCGGCCGCTTCGTCCCGCTTGCTCGCTGCAACCGAGCCCTTGGGTTTCTTTGGCCGGCTGCCGAACAGGCTCGGCGCGGGCCGGCGTTTCTGCACGCCGTCTTCAGCAGCCGGCACGGCAGATGAGCTCCCACCCAGCTGGTCAGACGCTGGTTGGCGGCGTGGGGCGACTTCCCCCTCGTCGTTGTCTGACCAGTCCTCGAGGCCGGCTCCGAGCCCTGAGCCGCCCGCCTCGCCGCCTCCTCCCATGGTGTCGTCATCTAGGGCGGCCGCCCCCACGTCGGGGGCGTCCACATTGCTCTCCGTCCGGTCAGGGAGATATTGGCACTCCGGCCCCGCGGCATAGGCTGCCAGCTGGAGGAGGGGGCTCTGTTCAATAAGCCGATTGGTCGAGTCAGCCAGAAAGAACTCGACAACAGAAGGAAAAGGAGAAGAAAAGGAAACTTACCATAGGTGGGGGATCAGCGCGTGAGTACGGCTCCTTGCCGAACTGCCACTCCTCCGTGAGCTTGCAGTTCGCAAGGTAGTTCACCATGTGAGCTACCTCTGCGTGAGGCATCTCCTTGGTGCACAGCCGGCTTGGGTCGAGGTGCCCGCTCATCTGATAAATCAGATGAGGGCGACCCTGGAGTGGGAGCACCTGGCGCGCCACGAAGGCAGTTAGCAAGTCGGTCCCGGTCAGGCCCTCCGACTTGATCAACACCTGGAGCCGCGCAACGGCGGCGGCTCTAGAAGGCGATAGCGACCTGGCCTGATAGGACCAGTTGGGCCGCTACCTAGTCAGCGGGCCGACTACGTATGCCGGCAGGTTGACCCAGTCGTCCTGCGGGAAGATGCTCTTGAAGTAGAAGTATGACTGTTGCCACATCTTTACTGACTGGATCAGTGCGATGGGCGGAAAGGGGTTGTCGGCCGCCGACCTCCGCACCGCGACGAAGACGCCACATTGAGCCGGCACGCTCTTGACGACGGTGCCGAGCTTGGAGTAGAAGAACTCCCCCTAAAGCTCGATGGTGGGGAGAACACCGAGGAAGCCTTCGCATAGAGTGACGAAGGCGGATAGCAGCAGCACCGTGTTCGTGGTGAGGTGGTGCGGCTGAAGATTGTAGAAGTCGAGGAAGGAGCGGAAGAAGCCGCTCGCCGGCAGGCCAAGGCCGCGTACGCAGTGCAAGAGGAAGAGGACCCGCTCACCCTCCCCCGGTGCCGGCGAGATCTCCCGCACCGGCGCGAGGCGGCCCCGCACGTAGTCCTCGTCGGGCAGCCGCCGCGTCTTGCAGAGGAAGTCGATGTGATCTTCATGGATGTTGTATCCGTCCAAGGCTCCGGCGCGCGCCATGACGGCGAAAGGCCGACGGAGACGACGCGGTGACGGCAAGAGCGCAACCCCGCAGCGGCGAAGCTGCGACATAGAAAGAAGGTCGGAGAAGGCGCGGCGACGGCGAGAGTGCGAACCTGCAGTGGCGAAGCTGCGGCGTAGCGAGACGACCGATTGAGCGGCGGGGCTGCGAGCAGCAGCGGTGACAGAAAGAAGACGAAGAAGGAAATGGCGGAGTGGGAGGCGAGCGCGCGTGTGTCAGCCGCTCCCCCTCCTCCCCCTACTTATAGGCGCGGTGTGACGAAGCCGAGGGGGCGAGACATGGGGGACGTGGGATTAACTGCGCCCACTCCCCTACGACCCGCGATTATTACGCCTTAAAGACATGCGGCAACCCCTCTCGAATGCAAACCGTCCGCCCCGACCACAGAGGATCCGCACGTGGGCCGAGGCGTGATAGTGGCGGGCCCGGGCCTGCAGCGACGGCCCGTCACACATGTGGGCTGGCAGGCTGGTCCAGCCAAAGGGCGCCACATGGCGCACAGACGGTGGGCGGCCGGCCCGCCACCTGGCGCGTGCGCTAGCTGGTTCCCGCCTAGCTGGCTAATTGAGGCCGGCTCCTAGTTGTCGGCTCTTCAAGATAGGAAGCTACCCAGGCTTCTCATCCCCCTTTCAACCGCGAAGCCCGGCCAGCTTCGGGGACTATTGTCGTAGTAAATGACCACGGGTAGCCTAACCAGCTCCCCCTGGCTCTTCAAAAAAATATCAGGCAGACTGAGCTCTCAAACAACCAAGACGCAGGGCCGCCTTCTCCTAGCCGGCTGTCCCACCGGCCGGCTGCTGGAAGGCGGCAAGGCTCTAAGAGCTCTCTCGAAGAGGGCCGACTCCTACCAGCCGGCCACCATATGGCCGGCTCCTAGCAGGCGGCCTGGCTTGCGCCCTCAAAGTTTGCACCCACATAACGGCGATGAGACGGGGGCGTGGCTACAGTGAAGCCTGCCACCCCCGAATCCCGGAGCAAGCGTGGCCATAGTGCGCCCTATGGGCGGCCACTCCCTGTCCGGCTCGACACTGTTGCCATGTCGACCATGACATCACCCACGACAAACTGTCAGTACGGCCCGCAGGCGCCGGGCCCTTCCTTCCAGACAGATACCAGAAGGCGTCCAAGCTTCACTAGTCGGCCTGGGGGGGAGGCCGGCTCCCAACAGTCGGCTCACCCCCACCCTGGAAGTTTGTGCACCATTAAGCAGATAAGATGGGGTAAGGCTACAGTGAAAGCCCGCCAGGCGGCGGCACTGTAGCCATGCTTACCCCGACAAAGCCGTCGTCACCAGGAGCAAGGCTACAGTAACCAGCAGCCGACAAGACCCCCAGGCGGTGGGCCCATCCTGTCCGCCAAGAGGACGGCAGCCGGCGGGACCCACCAGTTGACGGGCCCTAGCGGCCGGCGGAGAAGCCGGCGACTACAAACATTGACGGCCTCGACCCACATCCAGCCGGATTACCATTGTACCCCTGGGGGGTAGGCCTATATAAACCCCCTAGGGCACCCATGCAAAGGGTTGATCTCGTAGAGTTTTAGACACCATATAGAGAGAAGAAGAGAGCTAGCCTTGCCCTTCTTCTTCCTCTAGCAAAACAGCTCAAGGAGCCTCTTGTAGCTACTTGTTTTGATCTAGTGATCACGCAGAGACCCCGCAGAGCAGGACTAGGGGTGTTATCTCCTAGGAGAGCCCTGAACCTAGGTAAGATTCGCCGGCGTGCATGTCTTCGCCTTATCCCGTTTCCAGGCACCGGCGATGTCTTACTGGCTCCCACAATGATAAGCCACCCGTTGGCATATGTCGCACCTACCACTCGACAGGATTATTCTCATGATGATTGTTTATTGACTCGTCCTTGCACGAGAGGGCCGGTAATATGGATGCTCAATCCCAAAATCAAAATTTGCAAATAATTAAAAAAAACTCCCCCGAGACTATTGTTGGTATGGACGACACCTGTGGATTCGGCTAGCCATGGCTTGTGTTTTTTGGTGGAGGGGGGGGTAAACCTTTACTTTTACCGCTTGGGATCCACCGCTAATGTGTTTAGCATGGAACATATTGATAACTCTTGGTCGTGACGTTGACAGGAAGGGTGCACCTCCTAAAATTATATTTATCTCTGATTTAAGCATTGAGCTCTGACACTGCTACAAATCCCTGCTTTCCTCTGTGAAGGGGCTATCCATTTACTTTTGGGAAAACTTTGTTTTTGCCACTCTAGCTTTTTCCTACTTTGCTTATGCCACTCTAGAATTTGACATATCACTTTTTCCACTCTTAGTTTTTGGTAATACATCACAAATGCCATTCTGTGGCAAAGGCATTAACTTTTCATCTCACTTCTGCCACTCTTAGATTTTGACAATGTATCACAAATGCCACTCTAAAACTATTGCTTTTGCCACAGAATGACAATTGTGATGTATTGTCAAAAACTAAGAGTGGTGAAAGTGAAATGTCAGATTCTAGAGTGGTATAAGCAAAGTGATCAAAACTAGAGTGGCAAAAACAAAGATTTCCCTTTACTTTTATGTTGATTCATCACCTTCTCAAACAAGCACCAGACCTAAGAGCACTATTGTTATCCTCTTGCATTGTGTATAGTTAATATCGAATGCATCATTACTAGATCTCTTCTACCATGAATTACAATGTTTAGTCGCTGCTTGAACTTTGGAGGTGCTCTGCATTTATGTTTTGCGGTCTCAGAAAGGGCTAGCGAGATACCACTATCGTCATATTATATCATGATTGTTTTGACAAAGTGTTGTCATTTGAGATATCATATTATTGCTCTCTAGTTGATTACTCCATTGATATGAACTAATATAATTTCTAGGAGTTATTGTTTGCATGGTTTGTCATCATCTTTGCTGAAGACCTGGGTGCTATTTAAGCATATATATGTAAACAAGAACAAAAGAGTTCGTAAAAGTTTTTCTTTATCAATTTCAGTTTGTCAACTGAATTGCTTGAGGACAAGCAATGGGTTAAGCTTGGGGGATTTGAAACATCTCCATTGTACATAGTTTTCCTAACGCTTTCGCTCTTGTTTTGGACTCTAATTTGCTTGATTTGAATGAAACTAACCCAGACTGACGTTGTTTTCAACAGAACTACCATTGTCTTGTTTTTGTGCAGAAATAGAAGTTCTCAGATTTGGATGAAACTTTTTGGAGAATTATTTTGCAATAAGTAAAACATACTGGAACCAAGACCCATTGGAGGGGGGGCCTGGCTGCCCACAAGACACCAGTGCATGCCACCCCCTATGGCGCGCCCTAGTGGGTGGTGGGGCCCTCGAGGCCCGCTGACCCTAATTCTGACGCAATAAAATCCTTTTTTTCTAGGAAAATTAGGAGAGGAAGTTTCATCACGTTTTACGATACAGAGCCGCCACCACCTCCTGTCCTTCATTGGGAGGCCACATCAGGAGCCCATTCGGGGCTTTGGAGAGGGAAATCATTTGTCTTCATCATCACCAATCATCCTCCATCACCAATTTCATGATGCTCCCCTCTAGGAATGAGTAATTCCTTCGTAGGCTCGCTGGTCGGTGAGGAGTTGGATGATATTCATTATGTAATCAAGTTAGTTTTGTTAGGGCTTGTTCCCTAGTATCCACTATGTTCTGAGATTGATGTTGCTATGACTTTGCTATGCTAAATTCTTGTCACTAGGTCCTGAGTGCCAAGATGTCAGATCTGAACTGTTTATGTTTTCACCATTATATCTATGTTCTAGATCTAATCTTGCAAGTCATATGCACCAATTACGTGTGTTATGATCCGTAAACCCCAAAGTGACAATAGTTGGGATACTTTCCGGTGATGACCGTAGTTTGAGGAGTTCATGTATTCACTATGTGTTAATGCTTTGTTCTAGTTCTCAATTAAAAGGAGGCCTTAATATCCCTTAGTTTTCTTATGGACCCTGCTACCACGGGAGGGTAGGACAAGTTGTTTTCCGTAAGCATGTATGACTATTTATGGAATACATGCCCACATTATATTTATGAACTGGAGCTAGTTCTGTGTCACCCTAGGTTATGACTGATATATGATGAATATCATCCAACGAATTCACCGATCCAATGCCTATGAGTTTTTCACATATTGTTCTTGCTAAGTTACCATTGCTCCTGCTACCGTTACAACTACTACAAAATTGTTACTAGTGTTACCGTTACCAGTGCTATCGTCACTATCACTATCAAACTATCATATTACTATGCTATTGATCACTTTGCTGCAGATATTTAATCTCTCGGTGTGGTTGAATTGACAACTCAACTACTAATACTTAGAAATATTCTTTGGCTCCCCTTGTGTCAAATTTATAACTTAGGGTTGAATACTCTACCCCTGAAAACAGTTGCGATCCCCTATACTTGTGGGTTATCACTATGGGACGTTCATCTCGAACTATCATATGCACATCATGGATAAGAAGCTCACTGAATTGCATGTGATGCTCAAGGTGGCAGAGTAGGATATTAAGGCACACATCAAGTGTTGATGGTACAGAAATCAGCTAAGTTCAAGAAGAGTTTGTCCAAGAAGAAGGCCAAGGCAAAGGGCATGGAGACAGTAACCCGTGCCACTGAGCCGAAGTTGGTCCAGACTCGAAGACCATTTTCTATCATTGCAAGGAACCTGGTCAGTAGAAGAGGAACTATGGCAAGTTGCTTGCTGAGCATGGCAAGCAGGCCAGAAATGCTTCTTCAACCAAATGTACACTTGTTACATATGTTATAGACATATAGCCCTTGGGTATTTGATACCGGATTGGTTGTTCATACTTACGACTCAATGTAGGGGCATGTAAGAACTAGGCTTGTGGCACAAGGGGAGATTGACACCAGGGTCAGCAACAAAGCAAGAGTTGTTGCGTTGGAGGTCGGCACAATGCAGCTCCAGCTTCCTTCTGGATTTATTTTGAAATTGAATGATTGTTATTACATTCCTGCACTTAGTCGGAACATTATTTCTGCCTCATGCTTTATGAGTGAGGGTTATGAATTTTAAAGGAAAATGGCTGTTCATTTTATTTGAATGGTACATTCCACGACTATGCACCCTTCGTTGTTGGGCTATTAATATTGAATCTAGAAAAGGAACCGGTCTATAACGTGAATGTCAAGAGGCATAAGCCAAATGAGATAAATCCAGCATACTTCTGGCATTGCTGGCTTGGACACAATAGTCTGAAACACATGAAGAAGCTCCATGATGAGGTACTCCTAACTTCGTCCGACTTCGGCTTGTTCGAGACATGTGAATCATGCTTGCTTGGCAAGATGACTAAGTCTCGTTTTGCAAAGAGTTGCGAGAGGGTGCCTGAGCTGTTGGAGCTTATACAAAGTGACCTGTGTGGTCCAATGAGCACAACTGCCAGAGGTGGCTATCAGTACTTCGTGACTTTTACCGATGACTTGAGTAGATATGGGTATATCTATTTGAAGAGGCACAACTCGGGAACTTTTGAAATGTTCAAAGAGTTTCAGAACAAGCTTGAGAATCAGCTCAGCAAGACTATAAAACTTCAACGATCAGGTCATGGAGGTGAGTACATGAGCTAGGAGTTTGTTTGATCATCTGAAAAGCCGAGGTATAGTACCTCATCTCACACCTCCGGGTACGCCACAAAGAAACGGCGTGTCGAAATGGAGGAATAAGACCTTGTTCGACATGGTCTGGTTAATGATGAGAAAATTGGATTTACCCTTGTCATTTTGGGGATACGCTCTACAACTGCAGCTTTCACACTTAACAGGGTACTGTCAAAATCCATAGACAAGACATCACATGAGATGTGGACCGGGAAGGGTCCCACTTTGTCTTTTCTAAAGATTTGAGGTTGTGAAGCATTTGTCAAGCGACTTATGTCGGATAAGCTTACACCCAAGTCGGATAAGTGCATATTTGTGGGATGTCCAAGGGAAACCTTGGGATATAACTTCTACAACCACGAAGAGAACAAAGTGTTTATTGATCGGAGCGGGATTTTCCTTGAGAAAGAGTTTCTCAGTCAAGAGGCCAGTGGGAGGACGGTCCGACTCGAAGAAATTCGGGGACCACTAGGGGATGACTTGGTTGGTGATGAGATCATACCGAAGTCGGTCAGGAAACCCATAGTGGAAGCAGCACTAGAACCACGGAGGTCGGAAAGATTGCGCAGAGTATGTGATGCGTATGCAGAAGCAATGGTGAGCCTAGATTCTAAGGCATGGTTAGAGGCCATGAGATCCGAGTTAAAGTCCATGGATGACAATCAAGTCTGGGACTTGATTGATCCAACACCTGGTGTAACAGCCATTGGTTGCAAATGGGTCTTTAAGAAGAAAACCAATGTGGATGGAAATGTTCAGGTCCACAAAGCTCGGCTTGTCTCTAAAGGTTACAGACAAGTTCAAGGAGACTACGACGAGACTTACTCGTTGGTAGTGATGCTGAAGTCGGTGAGGGTCGTACTAGCTATAGTTCCATATTTCAATTATGAGATATGGCAGATGGATGTCAAAACGGCTTTCCTTCATGAAAATTTAACCGAGGACGTGTACATGATACAACCTGAGGGTTTTGTCGATCCAACTAGCACTAGTAAGGTATGCAAGCTCAAGAGATCCATTTATGGGTTGAGGCAAGCATCTCAGAGTTGGAACATTCGTTTTGATGAGGTTGTCACTGGTCTCAGTTTCATCAAAAGTGAAGAGGACACTTGTGTATACAAGTAGTTAAGTGGGAGCTCTATAGTGTTTTTTATCTTGTATGTGGATGATATACTACTGATCGAAACTGATGTTTCGATGCTGAACTCGATCAAGGAATCATTGAATGGCAAGTTTTCAATGAAGGACCTCTGTGAGGCAGTGTATATTTTAGGCATTAAGATCTTTAGAGATAGATTGAGGAGGCTTCTCGACTTAAGGCAGAGCAGATACATTGATAAAGTGTTGAAGCGTTTCAACATGAATGAGGCGAAGAAAGGGTTGTTGCCACTCTCACATGGTATAAAGCTAAGCGAGACTCAGAGTCCTTCGGCATCTGATGAGGAATCAGGATGTGTATGATTCCGTATGCCTCGGCAATCAGATCCATCATGTATGACATGATATGTACAGGGCCTAATGTTGCTTTTGCAATAAGCTTAATAAGAAGATACTAGGCCAGCCCCGGTGAGAGTCACTGGGCAGCGGTGAAGAATATTCTGAAGTACCTGAAAAGGACTAAGGAAATGTTTCTAGGTTATGGAGGTGAGGAAGAGCCCGTCGCAAAGGGTTACACCGATGCTAGTTTACAAACCGACAGAGATGATTGTCGATCATAGTTCAGATTCGTGTACGTCATGAACGGAGGAGCAGTGAGTTGGACGAGTTCCAAGCAAGATACAGTGGCTGATTCTACTACAGAAGCCGAATACATTGCGGCGTGTGATGCTGCAAAGGAGGGTGTTTGGATCCAGAACTTTCTGGATGATCTTGGTACTTTCCCAGCCTCGATAAAACCGTTGGACCTTTATTGTGATAATTTTGGTGCCATCGCACAAACCAAGGAGCCGAGGAATCACCACAAGACCAGACACATAGGTCGGAAATATCACCTAATGCGGAAGATCGTAAAGAGTGGTGATATAGAGTTATGCAAAATTCACATGGATGCAAATGTTGCAGATCCATTGACTACGTTGCTTCCACAACCCAAGCAGGAGGGGCACATTAGAGCTATGGGCACTCGATATCTATTTGATTGACTCTAGTGCAAGCGGGAGACTATTGGAGATATTCCCTAGAGGCAAGTCGTTGGACATTATCAATGATGTTTATCAACAAGTACATGACTTATTTGTGGGACTATGCATTGTATGCATGATGACTGTCCTAAAAGGTCCCTAGTCGAAAGGGTTGTGTGGACGCGTAGCCGACTAGACTAGCATATGACACAATCGATGGCTTGGTCTCACTAGCCATGGAGCATTGGATGCTAACCGGATAATATGGACTCGGAAGGATCTGGTCGGATCCGACTATGTCGGATCTAGGTTGAGATAAGTTCCAAGTCAGACAGACCCAGCTATGAGATGCAACAACATGTCATTTGTGAGTCTCTAGTATAGCATACGTTCTATGTCCTAAGACCTGAGCTGGCGCATGTACTCAGGATGGTTACAGACCTGCTTTGGGCCGACCAAACGCTACTTCATGACTGGGTTTGCCCCTCCGATCAGGAGAGATATACTCTGGTCCCCTCATGTGATCCGACCAAGATAAGCATGGCCATGCGATTAGGATTATGAGATAATATGGTTTGTGGTTGGCATCACTAGAACGAGCAAGAGGTCGGGCTAGCACAAGGATGATAGACTCTCCTTGAGCCCCACAACATATATCGTGTGGCAAAGGGGACATAAGTGTGATGTACAGGTTCGCCTTACCAGATTCATCGGACACTTGGAGTCAGCACGCTTTGCTAGAAGTCTCTACTGACTAGCTAAGCTAGATGTGATCTGACTCGCGACCAAGTGAACGAAAACCTAAGGGGTCGCACGCTTAAGGGTAGGAACCTACGAGGTTGGATCCGAGGACATTGGACGAATGTGATCCGAGCTGGACTTGGATCGTGACCAAGTAGACTTTGGGCTTTAGGGTCTGTGCGAGGCCCAAGTGTTGAGCCTGTGATGGACACCTATATATAGTGGAGGTGTAGCACACTCATTTAGTTGATCGCTTCAGCGTAGTCACTAGGGTTTGCATGTGTTGCGAATAGCCACCTCCACTCACCACCGACTATGTGATCGGACCTAGCAGTCCATCGCACGGTGTTCCTCCTACACGCATGGATACAGCTAGAGGCGGTGCACCTGCACCGCTCCGGTGAACTTGTACGTCGGATCTGACGACCGGCTGTTCGAGGGAGATTGGATGAGGAGGAGACGATTCTGGACGCGCTTCCCCAACTCTACTTCCGCTAGACGACACTACACGTCTAGTGGTAACGATCCATTATCCATTCTCGTAGCATGTTCCTGGTTGTTCTACGGGTAGGAATTTTTAATTTGAAGTCGACGCACCCCACCGTAGAACCCAACATTGTTCCCCACTATATAAAGGGGGTCTTCTTCCCCAAGAATACCTACCTCTTCCTCCCCAAACTCCATTGTTGCTCCAAAGCTTATTTTCGCCCAGTCTCTCACTACTGCAGGATGCTGCTAACACGACACTATGATCAGAGACAATTTGACGAAACTGTGTGTGACGCATTAATCGCAAACGGTGATGTAAAAAACCATCAAAAAAGTTGGAAAACATTTGCGATGAAGGAGACATCAAACACGGTTCAGATTTTAGTTGAGTGTGCGATGCAGGGCATACGGTTGATCCATGCGAACTGTTTGCGATGAGACAGAACAACAGAAACGGGCAGCCAGATCAACGTGTGTGCGATATACGTTATACAGTTTGCCCCGATGAACCATTTGCGATGATCGAGTTGAACACAAACTATTTGGCGTAACAAAATGTGTGTGATACCCGACAAACAGGTTGGTAATCAGAATTGTGTGCGATCATTATAGACAACCCATATAATCTTTTTTTGTGAATTGTATGCTCGTCAGGGCACATAATTCAAGAAACCAACCTGTGGGCGATAATGTAGAAGATCTCCGTCGAATATGTATTACTAACTCTCTGCGATGAGATTGATAGGATAAACAAAGATAATGAACTAATATGAGCGACAGAAACAGAGATATATACAGTCTGCTTAATTTAGTCCTTCTTGTTGTTGTTGTTGTTGGATGGCCCCACGACATCGTCTTGGTGAGGACGCTTCTTGCCGCTGGCCGTTGGCTTTTCATCGCCGCCGCCATCATCACCATCATTGTTGTCATCGTCGTCCTCCTCCTTGTTCGACCATTCCTCCTCATCATCATTATCTTCCTCCGACGGCTCCTCGTCTGTCTGGTTGTCCCCTGACGACTCCAGAGGCGGCATCCCTTCCATGATCTGGATATAATCGAGGTCTGGGCTTGATGCCGGACTCGTGTAAGATGAGCGGGATGATTTCGATGTTGACCTATCATCGGTCACCAGACTGCTGGTGCAACTATCGTCCTCGCTGTCGCTCGAGATGGCTGCAGTCGTATAAAAATCGCGAGAAAGCAAGATTGCAGAGTGTGTGCAAATGTGTAGCGCGGCCTGCCGGGGACGATGAAGATGGTGGACACTTAAGCGGGGTATGCAAAGAAGAGGAATGCCAATTGAAGCGGGGGTTGACGTATTATCTAAGCACTGATATAATCAACAACAATTATTTCTACCCATTCGCTCCAAATTCCTGGGGTTGCGCAGTTCTCAATGCGATAATTAGTTATGCACACGCGTTGGAGCCTCCATATATGGAACAAGCATTTTCCGTACTCCTAATCCCTCCGTACCAGCGACTAGGTGGGGGAAATCGAGAGAAATTGATGATTATTTGGTAATCAATACCATTGCATGCATGTTATGCTAAGTAGTCTAAAGTCATTGAATGCATACTAGCCGTAGGACTCATATTGGCTGATTTCTTTTTTTAGGATAAAAACAAGGAACGAGACTTGGGATTATGCACCAGTACCGGTACGAACAGAGTAGGACAGTTGGCAAGCAATACATTGAGCTCTTCTTATTGATGAAGCCAGTAATAATGTCTACTCTTCTCTTATCTTATATAAAAAACAGAGTTGGTGATGATGGTGTGCCTGCCATCCTACAATATAGGCCGTCCGATCTATATGTGACGGATAGGAAGGAAACTATGGCAATTTTGCAAAAAGACACCCGCACCCCCTCTCCACAATTGCGGATAAGGCCTTCCCTCGTTCATCCTTATCTCCCATAATATAAACTACTCATATAAATGCATCATGATGTTCCGTGCAACGCACAGGCATTTTCTAGTCAAACTATAAAGTAAAAGAAAGAAAGACAAAGGAAAATATTTGCAGAAATCTTTGTGTAACATGAATGGCATAGGACCCAGATGTGTATTACTTAGAGCATCTAGATGTGCTTTAGCAATACTGTCAAACAAAACCCCTAATCATCATTGCAAATTGCGCATAGAACATGGCTAATGCGACAACCATAATTACACATGCTAGTTCCTTCTTGTGTCTTGCTTTCATCTGTTGCCTGTGATTAATTCTTTATTGCTTCATCATACTAATTGTACATTCTAGATCAACCAATTTCTTGTTTAACTTTATGTTATTTTCTTTGAGATTGGTGATAACACTCCGAGCCCTGCCATGCCATTCTTATCCAGCCAATCAAGAAAGGCACAAGCCTCATATCCCTGCCAATATTAAATAGTATTCAGGATGAGCAGTGGCATTAACCCAAGTAAAATGATGAACTTAGCACTAACCTCTAAGGGGCAACTGAGAAACCGCCTGCCAATGTCGAATCCCTCTGTGCATACACGTCGAGCGGGAGTGTGCCCGTGCACACAACTCGGCTTTTGGTTCAAACTCGTGATGCGAGAGTCTCGAGTCATGCTTCGGATCCGGCGACAGATCGCT
>NC_041393.1:382884479-382903134 GCF_002162155.2 Triticum dicoccoides | reverse complement strand
GGGGGGGGTCATTTATTATGGATTCAGCAGGGAGCTACTTTGGACATGCTAAAAAAGATCGGGATAGATTGGAACCTGTCGGATATCCGGTTCCGGCAAAACCCTTATGGTTCGAACTCTGGGGTGCGCACGAAGATCTTCTCCCTACCGAAACACGCCCAAAACCTCGTCGCGATTCTAAGCTAATATGATGAACAACACAAGAGACACAAGGTTTATACATGTTCAGGCCACCGTTGTGATGTAATACCCTACTCCTATGTGTGGTGTGGTGGATTTCCTCTTGGGCTGATGATAAATAGTACAAAGGAAGAACAGCCTCGCGAGGGGTGTTCTTGTGGTGGTCTGCTTGGAGAGGAATTGATCCGTCTCTGTTGGCTCCAGATGAGATGATCCTCTCTACTGTGGTGGCTATCTCTATTTATAGAGGCCCTGATCGTCTTTCCAAATGTTGAGCAGAAAGGGAGCCAACAACGGCCATTTTGAAAGGGGACAACTAGTACAAGCTATCCTGACTAAAGGTGGTCTTCGACTGCCAAAGGCACTACTAATGACACCATCTTGGGATCCATGGCGACCTCCGTCCTGCTGCTCTGCTGGTCTTGGTGTCGTTGCACCGATATGGAAACCTTTGCTTGATGCCTCTGTACTCCGTGCCTGCGCTTGCCCCCTTTGCGCCAAAGAGGAAACAAGGACACTGCGCAGGCTGGCGCCCACCTGGTCTTGGTCGTCGTGGCTTGCGTCATGAGCACCTCGCGAGGTACCCCTTGCCTTGATCTCTCCACCTCCTCGCGAACCTGCCTATCGAGGTCGCCCCTGAGGAGGCCTTGCATCATCTGCCCCGCGAGGCTTGGCCCCTCGCGAGGGTCCTGAACTTGGGTTGATGAAGACGGACTGTACTGGGCCACTGCCAAGCCACGCGGCAGGCCGCAGGCAGGCAAGTCTGGGGACCCCCGTTCATAGAACACTGACAGTATCCCCCGGGCCCAAGGCGCGCTCGGACTTAGCAGCGAAGCCAAATGGCAAGTGCGGAGCGCCGCGGGCCCTAACAGCCTGCAGCCTCGGTTGATGCGTGGCGACTGATTGGACGTGGGCTTCTCCGCTTCCCCACGCTCCGCCAATATCTGCCTGTCTAGGCAGCCATGAAGCCTTACAAACTTATTTCCTCTTTGCTGCCCGCGTGCTTCCTGTTCCCCTTTCTTCCTCGAACCTCTGTTTCCACTTCCAATCTGTCTTGAGCTCTGCCCCCTCCATCGTCATGGCGCCAACTAACAAGGAGAAAGGGAAGAAGCCCGCACCCTCGTCCAGCTCGCCCCCGGCAATCGAGCCCGCCGTCGGCCGGTCGCTGGTGCTCAATCTGGAAGCCTTGGAGAAGGTTCGCTCCACCCTCGCCTCCAGCTTCAACGAGTGCAGAAAGACGACGCCTTGGCCTGCGTCCCATCCCTCCGTCGACAGGATCATCATGGAGGTTCGATTCTTCGTTGACGCCCTGTGGGCTGGCCTGGATCCTCCTTTCTCCGCCTTTTTTAATGCGGTGCTTTCCCACTATCAGATCCATATGATGCATCTTGATCCTCAATTCGTTACCCTTCTTGCTGTCTTCGCCTTTGTCTGTGAAGCCATGGTGGGCATTGCTCCTTCCATTGCCCTTTTGCGCCACTTCTTCTCCCTACGCCTGACCAACCCATTGCAATGCTCGGGGTGTGTGAGCTTCCAGGCCGTGGCAGAGACGGCCGCCTCGGGGATTGATTTTGGCCTTCCACCTTCCATGAGCGGTTTCGTATGCGGTGGCTGTATGTGGATGTCGGAGTGCCCAGCCCCCTTCTCTCACATCCGACATTGCCTGCTATCCCCAATCCGGGCTGGGGCCACGAGAGGCTCGTGAGCCCCTGGCTCTCCTTCGTCTGGCGCTGACTGGAGAGGTTGAGGTAGCTCGGCATGACTGCGCCCTAGGTGGTGAAGGAGTTCCTCCAGTGTCACATTTCTCCTCTCCAGTGCCACTCCCGGCCGACGTGGGACCTGACCGCGTACCAGGATCGCAGGAGGCTCTAGGATACGGAGCTAGCACCCAAAATGCTGAAGAAGGTGTTGGAGGTCTTGATAGGCGACCCCTCGCCGGGGGATATCAGGCACGGGGGCAGCCTCTTGTACCTCTCCTTGGGCGGGGCCGAGTTTGCGAGGTAGATGCCTCACTTCGACTAATGTGGGTTGTGCTCGACTGGCCTTGTGGGTCCTCGCGAGAATCTTGTCGCTGTGGCTCCCTTCCCCGTCGCCAACACCGATGTTGCCTCAGGAGCGGGTACAGGGAGGCAAGCATCGCTTGAGGCTAGAGGCTTTGGTGTCGAGGTGCTGATGTCGCACGGGGCCCCTGAGGCATCATCCTCCGGAGCTTCTGAAGCCCGCCTTGAGGTGGTCGTTGATGAGGGGGCGCCACCCTCGGCTCCCAAGGCCGGAGCCCCGAGGCCTCGGCAGGCCATCAAGAAGTGGCGCCTGATTGCTCCTCCCAGCTTAGCACCCCTGAGGCAGGCTGCCTAGGCGCTTCTTCGTCCGCGCCACGCGCCGGCCCTCACGTTGAGAGCTTGGTTCGGTTCTGCATATATTTTGACGCACTCTGCAAGAGGAAGGAGTCTTCAAGTGGCAGCGAGCGCCCCTGCCAACCGTTATAGCATAGGAAGTACTTCGCCATAGATGGGTAAGTACCTCATTCTTGTAATTCCTCAATTGCTGCTTCCTTTCCTGACTGCGGTCCTTTAGGATCCCCCCTACCAAGCCTACGGAGTCCACCAAGAAGCGACTTCCTCCGGCCTCGCCTCCATCGCTGGCCTTGAGCGTTCTGAGCTTGCGTGCTGCCCCTGACGCGAGCTCGGCCGGAGAAGTGAGCCGGCCCGCAAGGTTCCTTGAGCCTGTGCCCTTGCCGCCTTTCCTTCGCGACCTCGCCCGAGGCGTGACCAACCTGCCCACGGCTCCTCCTCTGATCGTGGATGGCGAATGGTTGAAGTCGAGCCTTGGCTCTTCTTTTGGGGATGGATCTGCGCCGGCCAGGGTCCCTTGCGGGGCCCGTCTGGCGATCGTTGGTGTGCCAGCCCCCAACCCCCTACCGAGATGGGACGGACCGCTTCAGGGCCTGCTGCCAACGCCGGCGGCGGAGGATGACATTGACGACGTGCTCAGGCGAGCGCGGGAGCGCAACGTCGTTCGCCAAGAGTTCCTCCGGAAGGCGATGGACGCGATGGGCCAGCCTGGTGGAGAGATTGCAGACATGGACGCGTGCCTTGAAGCTGAGGGATTGCGGTTGGTTGAGGAGCGGCGCAAGCTGAAGGTGGCAGTTAGTCTTGCACGCCACCAGCGGGAGCTTGACAACGCGAAGACCGAAGCGTCCTTGCAGCCTTGCGAAAGGCCTGCTCCCAAGCTATTGAGGAGGCTCAGGAAGCAGACCAACGACGCGAGGTCGCAGAGAAGCGCGTGTGGGAGCTCCAAGCTTGGAGCGCTTCCCTAGAGCAGCAGGTGGAGCTGCGTTAGTCCACCCTTGCATTGCTGAAGGGGACGCCCGTCGAAGAGGAGGAGCTCCAGAGGCATGAGGAGGCGCTGACGCTGGATGCCGCCGAGCGCAACCTCGACCTTGGGCGGTTGGAGACGAGGGAGCGCCAGGTTAACCAGGCGGAGGACGATGTTGGCGTGTGGCAGGCTCGAATCCAGGAAGAGGTCGACTGCTGCGTGGCAGAAGTTCGCGCGGATCTTGTGCGCGAGCATGACCGGAGGCTGGAGCTGATCGAAGCTGAGGCTGCGGGCAGGACTATCGCCCTCAGGTCCAAGCTGACTGAAGTGATGCAGCGTGCGGAGGCCACCGCAACCACCTTGGTCTCGGTGCAGACGGAGTTGGCCTCCTCCCGTGCTGAGCTTCTTCTTCTTCAACGGCGGGTTGACCACACTGAGTCTATTGCGCGGCAGAACAGAGAAGAAATTCTCCAGCGACATACGCTAGAGCACATGCATGGCCCCATGCTCCAAGGGCTTAGGGATAGGGCCAACACGGGCCTAAGTAGCATCTGCGATGCGAACGCTCCGCACCCTCACGTGACGAACTATGCCGGCCATCTCTAGTTCTTCACTAACATGGTGACGCACGGTCCAAAAGAGCTCGCCAGCTTATCGAAGAGAGGAGCCGCAGCCTGCTTGGGCGTGCATTCTCCCGCGTCTTTAGCCATCTTCAAGACAAGGACCCCCACTTCGACTTCGATGCCGTCTTTTCTCCAGTGCCCGCGGCCATTTGAGGTGACCTGGCGCGGTGGGTAGAGGACAACGTGGATGCACTTGTTAGGGCCTTCGCTTCTGATGATGACGGGGTGATAGAAGTCGTGGATGAAGGTGACGTGGTGAATGGTGGTGAAGATGGCGCCGATGACGGCGATGGCGATGCCAGTGACAGTGACTTCGGCGCTAGTGATGCCTCCAAAGGTGACCAAGAGGATGCGGTGAGCGATATGTCTGAGTGATACTATGTTCCCCTGCTGTTTATCCTGCACACAAAAAGCTCGGGCGCGGCCCTGAAGATTGTAAGAACATTTTGGGAGGGGAAGCCCCTCATGTAAAAGGATTGTTGTCCGCATGCCTTCTGGGAGTGACGCTGAATGTGCGCCTGCTTGATGTTACTGGTCCTGCGATGAGCTAGTTGTCGTGGTTTACCTTTAGCCCGGACAAGCCTTGAGTAAGCTTGTGAGGCCGTGATCCTTCGAGGGTCCTCTAGGGGACCTGTTGACCACGTGGTGAGAGCCTCGCAAGAGCGAGTGTTGGCCAAGGGACGGCATGCGCGCGTGCGCTTGGCCCAGCCCCGCCCGCGAGAGGCTTGCGAGGGGGAGGCAGCTAGTGCGAACTCCAGACTAGGGCAGAACCTAGAACACGAAAGAACACATGAACGAGACAAGACACCCCTCCCGGCATACGCAAACACAAATTCAATTTCAACTTAAATCCGAAGCAAGGAAGCTCGACCACAGAAAGGGAGGCAAAAAGCAAAAGGCCGCGTCCGTCACCTAGTCTAGTCTTCGACGTCTTCTCTCCAGCGCGGAGCTAAGTGCTGCCACTCGGCATGGGAGGCAGCCCCCGAGGCCCGAGGGCATCTCTCCGAAGACTCCGGGGCATATACAGCCCCAACTCATTATTACGTGAGAGTGTCACGGGTGGCGAGCTTCACATGCACTGGGCCTTCTTCACAGGTACCGACTGTCGGTGTCAAAACCGATGGATCTCGGGTAGGGGGTCCCGAACTGTGCGTCTAAGGCTAATGGTAATAGGAGGCGAGGGACACAATGTTTACCCAGGTTCGGGCCCTCTCTATAGAGGTAATACCCTACTTCCGTCTTGATTGATCTTGATGATATGGGTATTACAAGAGTTGATTTACCACGAGATCGTAGAGGCTAAATCCTAGAAGCTAGCCTATGATTATGATTGTTGTTCTCTTCTATCGACTAGCTTCGCCTTGGTTTATATAATGCACCAGAGGTAAGGATAACAAGAGTCCTGGCCGAATACGCCGGTGGGGAGGAGTCCTTGTCTTGATCACCAAGTCTTGTGGAATCTTCCTTGTATGCGCCAGCTGTCCGAACTGGCCCATGAGTATACGGCCACTGGTGTTCTCGGCCCAATCAAACTGATCGGGAGACGACGTGGTTAGTACCCCCTAGTCTAGGACACCGTCAGTAGCCCCCTGAACGGGTCTTCAAGTTGGGACGCTCCTCGATTCTTCTGAACTATTCTTCATCTTCGGTCGTCGGTCTTGAAAACTGGTTCAACAAATCTTCTCATCTTTGATCTTGAGGATCACCAAAGTGCATCCGAAGGGTTTACACATCGGGTATCCGAGGAGCCCCTTTAAGTTTCCGGCCTTTATCAATGCCTTGTTATTTTTATGCCACACTTCGGGTTTGAAGTTGTTCCCGGGCGGTAGTGTCCTCTTGCGTCCAGCTCCAACGCCGGATTGTATTCAAGGTATCTTTTGCAGCCGAGCACCAACGCCGGGCTGTTTCCGAGCTCCAACGCTGGACAGTATCCAAGCTCCAACGCCAGACTATATCCAAGCTCCAACGACAGACTGTATCCGAGGTGTCATATATCACCTTGGTTCTAAAAATTTGAAGGAGTTTAGCCGAGCTTAATGCCGGAAATGCCCTCTATGGAGCTAGTCACTGGCGCCTGAGCTTTATGCCGGACTGCTCCCGAGGAGGTGCACCACCCCAACGGCGGGCCAATTTTTGATTGGTGCAATTTATTCTCTGCCGAGATATATAACCAGTATATGTATATCTAGTAGCTCTCAAGGTGTGTGTCAGTCTAAAACCCGAGATGCACCTGACGGAAAACATGAAAATGTTGTTCCTAATAGCCCCTGAGACTCAGGTCGATGCGTGAAATTGGCCTGAGGATCAATTCCTAGCTCGGCAACATACATAGGAATAGAAACGCAGAGTAATATATTAGAGATAATAATAGCGATCGGCGAACGGGCCCTTGAGAGAGGGTCTTGAGAAGTTGCCACAATATATTAGCTTGACGCCAGATAGGTCCAGATGGTATCTATTGTTGTCCGAAGACGCGTTTGTACATAGTTCGGTCAAGCCGAACACTGAGCACTTTGAATTTTCTGCATTGAATAGGCAATGCAGTAGCCCCCAAGACACTGGTCGGGTGGCAACACCAGATCAGGGGATCGATGTCACACCCCTAGCTTAGCCTTTGCTTGTCCTTGCATGATCATCATGACATCATGTCTAAAATTCATTTAACTATAAAATGGGGATTCTCAAATCCTAGCACCAAATAAATTCGACTAGGGTCATGTCGAAAATTCATTTAACTATGAAATGGGGATTCTCAAACCATAGCACCAAATGAATTCGACTAGGGTCAAAATAAAATCTTTTCCATTGAACTCAAAATGTCCTTTAAAAATGTTCAACATTTCGGGATTGAGGTGGCAGCATCTACCAAAGAAGGTTTACATTTTTCCAGGACATATTTGGGCTTTGAATTAATTCAAACATATTTGAGATGGAGCTATTTAAATGCTATATATATTTTAGGTGCTCGAAAAATGTTGAAAATTGTTATGGGTCACTGGAATAATTCAGACAACACCCCTAATTATTTCCGGGATTTTATAAAATGGTTTAGTATTTTACTAAATCAAAACAAAACAGAATAAATAGAAAACAGAAACAATTTAAATTAGAAAACAGAGAGAGTTACCTAGGCCGGCCTACCTGTTCTGGCACTGTAGCGGCCCAGCCCACCGAGGGCAGAGCCGTCTTCTTCCTCCTGCCAGTAGGCAGAGGGGAAGCGTGGCGCGCGCGTGTGTTCCCGGCCACCTCCTGCTTGCTGACGATCTCCTGGACGTGTGGACGACTTTTTCGTGTCGTCCCGATCCCGTTGACCCCCTCGCTCACTCTCCCTCTTCTCTGGCTCTCTCACTCACGCACATCCGAGCACGGCCGTCGCCGCCACTCACTGCCACCGCGCTCTCTGGCCGTCCCTCGAACAACCGCCAAGCCCATCGGCTCCGCCTCATCGCCTGCTACCTCTCCGTCGAGCTACACATCGCCGGACGCCCCACTGCCTCGCCGTCGACCCGTCTTCTCCATGCTCGGCAGATGAGATCGCCACCACCGCACCGGCTGCACCAAGCCTTCCCCGAGCTCGTCGACCGCTCCATTAGATCCGCTGTGAGCTTCTGCGTCGAACCCCCCTCTTCCCCGTGAAGTTTGCTCGCTGTAGACATCGCCCCCTTGATGATCGTAGCACGCCGCCGCCCGAGCTCGTCGTCGATGTAGCTCCGGTGACCATTTGGTCACCCCGGCGAGCCCAACGTACTTGTGGCATCCCATAAAGCATTCCTAGCGCAAGAACCCGCCCGTTTGCATGCCGCAGCAACTAACCCATTGCCACCCGACCTCCGGCGGCCGCAACCGAGCTCGCCACCGTCGACTCCGGCCACCCCAGGCCTGGAGACCACCACCATCCGATGCGCCATCGCACCAGCTCTCCGTAGGGCCTATGGGCGCACCAAACAGTGCACTGTAGGCGAAACCCGAGCCCCTCCAGTGTCCCTCCACCAAGTTTAGAGGTCGCCGCCGTCCATACTCCGGCGAAGCTGACGTGGCACGTCATTAGCGGCTAATCACCCGCTAATACCACCACTAACTAACCCCCTAGCTCACTTACAGACGGGCCCCACAGCCCTTAATTAACCTGGATTAGTTTCTGACTAGGATTAGATTAACCCCAGTGGGCCCAGGCTATCAGGTTTGACCGGCCCAGTCAGCTTTGACCTGGCCCCACTTGTCAGTCTCTGCTCCTGCCTTGTTACACTGACATGCGGGGCCCACGCGTCAGGTTTGACCGTGGCTGACCATGTTGACCTGCTGAGGTCAGCATGACGTAGTGCTGATGTCATAAAGCTTTTCTTGTGTTTTTATTAATCCAGGCAATTCCAGAAAATGTTATAAACTTCCAAAATTCATATAAATTCAACCGTAACTCAGAATGAAATAATTTATATATGAAAAATGATCAGAAAAATCCAATCTACCCATTTGTACCATTTTCATGCATGTTAGAACAACTTATAGCTGCTATTTAGGACAAATCACATATATGGCATTTAAACCTTCACATATGGAGTTTGAATTTGAATCTTGGATTCAAACCAACTTCATTTAACCCATTGCTAGTTGCATTAGCTCAAACCACAGCATATTGCCATTACACACTCATGCATCATATTGTTAAATTCCATTGATTGTGTTCTTTCTCTGTTGCCAGTGATTGTCCCCTCTCGATAGACGTTGGTTCAACGATGTGATCGATGACACCGATGAAGAGCTATACTATCTTCGGAAGTGTCAGGCAAGCAAAACCCCCTTGTTCATTCCGATACAATCCCACTCTCTCGCTCCTGCTCTCTTTTACTGCATTAGGAAAACAACGTTTCAACTGTTACATGCTGCGGTAGTTGAACCCCTTTTCCTCTGCATGACCTGTCATTGCCACAGTTAATAGATGAAACCCACTAGCATGAGTAGGATTTGTTTGAACCCTTATGTGCTTACTCATTCATGCTTGTTTCTCATGCCTGCTATTGCTTAGAGTTGTGTCAGGTCTGATTCATCGGGGATGAATTGGAGGTGTGTGAACTTGTCCTACTGTTGTGAGCTAAGTGTGTGAACACGTTTTGGTAAAGGTATCGGTGAGAGGCCATGTAGGAGTACATGGTGGGTTGTCTCATTGAAGCCGTCCTCAGGAACTGAGTTCTGTGTTTGTGCTCCATGAACAGTTACTACCACACATTGGGCTCCGGGCACTCCAAGCTATCTCGACTTATTAATCAACTCGATCTCTGTCCAGGAGTTGCAACTAGTTTCTGGTGTTTGTAGGTAGTGTTAGTAGTCTACCAAGTGGCACCCGGTATAGGTGGGCTTGGGACAGACTAGGCACAGTGGCACGGTGTACCAAGTGGCACCCGGATGGTGGGCTTGGGAACCCTGCTCACATCGTTTGGGGCCGTGAGCAACACCCCGGCCGGATCTCCTTGCGGATGGAACCCGAATAGGCGATAAACCTGGACGAGAGACTTGTGTGGTTAGTCATGTCGGGGCCGACACCCTCGCTGGGCTTCCGCTTGAAGGTTGCCGAGTACATGTCGTGTAAATGACGATAAGTGGTGAGAGCGTGTGTGAAGAAGTACACCCCTGTAGGGTTAACATTATCTATTCGAATAGCCGTGTCCGTAGTAAAGGACTTCTGGGTTGCCTGTACAGTTCATAGACAAGTGAAAGTGGATACTCTAAAATACGCAAGATAAGCGTGAGTGCTATGGATGGCGTTCTCGTAGGGAGATGGGAGCGGATCCATAGTGATGTATTGATATGGTGAATATGTGGACTCGTGTGCGCCACCTCAAAGAGTTACTTGCTGTCGTAGTTCAGGATAGCCAGTGAGTCAAAGCTGGCTTGCTGTAGTTGAACCCCACCATCCCTTTGTTGATAATGATGCATATGTAGATAGTTCTGATGTAAGTCTTGCTGGGTACATTTGTACTCACGTTTGCCTATTTTATGTTTTTGCAGAGACTTCAGTATCATTAGTAGTTGCTCGTGGACTTCGATGTTTAGCTTGTTACCTCAGCTACGATCTTGTGCCCTCGGCAGGAACTGGTAGATAGTCAGGCTTCTCAGCCTTTTTCATTTGTAGATGTCTATACTCAGACATGTTAAGCTTCCGCTTGTGCTTTGACTTGTATGCTCTGAATGTTGGGTCGTGAGACCCATGTTTGTAATATCTCGCTCCCTGGAGCCTATTGAATAAAATATTTGAGTTGTAGAGTCATGTTGTGATGCCATGTTGTATTTGCACATATCGAGCATATTGTGTGTATGTCACTACTAGAAAAACCCCTACTAATGGCGCACCTAGTATGGCTATTAGTGGCGCATCCATGGTGCGCCATTAATAGCACGCATTAGTAATTTTTACTAATGGCGCACCACCTGGTGCGCCATTAGTATCTGGTATACTAATGGCGCACCTCGGGTGCGCCATTAGTATAGGCCAGGGTGCGCCATTAGTATGCCTTCCAGGGGCCATGTATACCCAGGTGCTTTGGCATACTAATGGCGCACCACCTCTGGATGCGCCATTAGTAACCGCGGCATACTAATGGCGCACTGCCCAGTGATGCACCATTAGTATGCACTGTCATACTAATGGCGCACTGTCATGTGATGCGCCATTAGTATAAATATTAGGTTTTTTTTTATTTTTTTATTTTCTATTTTTTGCATAGGTTACAAAATGTATAATTTGACAAAATATAGACAGCACACATCAACAACAGATTCATCAAATACAATAGAAGATTAGTCTTTGAATACAATTCATCATATTAGTCTCCGAATACAATTCATCATATTAGTCTCCGAATTGAAAAGACCGAACAAAGATAGAACATTATATTACAAGTCTCGAGACCGCGAGTAGCGAGTCTGTCTTCACATTACAAGTCGATATCGATCATCTAAACTACCATCACATAGAAGAGAGCTGCGGTCATCACGATGAGCATCATCACGATGAAACTCGTCTTCATCCGGTTCCTCCAACGCTCCCTCCCCTCTCCCGCTAGATAGCGGGCGTATCTAGATTCAGCCTCGGCCCTAGTGGTGTACCCTTTGTAACTGTTACCGCTGAATCGGTGAACCTGTCTCTAACACTCCTCCCAGTCATCGTAGACTCCGGGAACCTTACCCTTGTACACGACATACGTCGGCATCGCTATGCACTAGCCAAACAAAAACGTTAGTACCAATTCACAAACAATACATAAGCAATATATAAGTATGCAACAGAACGATCGGAAGAGAAAAGCAAGACATTAATAGCATCGATTACATCTAAGTTGAACGACTCTCAAAACCAAAGAGACATACTACAAGTTCATTAAAGTTTAATTACAACATGAGCCAATCGATGTTTCAGAACTAGACAACTCGACTCAAGGGACCGGAGCATGGATGAAGCCGCCGTCTATCGTGGGAGTCATGAAAGAACGGGCGTTGTCATCCTGCATTTGGAGCATTGTGTCGATGTCACTGTTGGACGGTTGATTTCTGAGGTAGAACTGCCCCGAGGTACGAAGGACATCTTGATTGAACATTTCCGCAAACTCCGACTAGATGCGAAAGAATTCTTGTCGGAGGTCCGCGTCCTGGATTGCCGACATGCTCGCGGCCCAATCTTTGAGTTTACTCGGTAGCAGAAGTTGATGATGGTCCCGTACGATCGCCCGCATGTGATGGATGGCGTAGTAGGCACCCTTCTGACCGCCAGGCGGCTGCTTGACGCAGCAGAACGTCGTATTGTGGGAGAACACGTGCTTGCCGTACTTACGAATAGGCCTGGTGAAGGTGCCTCCAGATTGGGCGTAGCCGGGGAGAACATCATCAAGAACCTTCTTGACATTTGTGTAGTCTACGTTCGACTGACGGTCCGGGTCGAAATACATGGCCATAGAATATTTGGGGCTTAGGAGGATGAGCGTGCAACGTGTGTCACTGCAGAAAACACGGAATGTTAAAAGAAAAACGATCGAAATGTAAGAATTCATATGTTGCGGGCCGGTTGAGGGGAGGACTTAATCGGGAAAGTAAGGCACGAGGAAGTTATCCTTATCTTGGTTTGCCAGAATGACGCCTTCGAGGTAAGAACTCGCGACTTGCCGGTCCCCAGCGCTGCCCAAGATCTTGGCACGCATGTAGAAGGGGTCGACTATCACGATGTCCGGGGTCTTGTCGCGAATGATCTGCATCTCCATACTCAGCAAAAATAGCCGAACGAAGGTGTAGTGCAGCGGATGAAGGTTCAACATAGCGTGGATGCCATCAAAATGCAGGACGATCGTACGCCCGATGGAGTTATCCACAAAGCCCTTGCCCTCTGGCACCTTGGCCGCAAAAACCGGGTATGCCACATCCTTCTCTCTGAGACGCCGCTTCTCCAAAGCAAGAACACTGTCATGCAGACTCCGCATAGCACCGGTTGCAGCATTGAGCATATTTGTCGGTAGCATCGCCCTACCCGCCACATGCACCCTCCTCGAGATATCCTGCGGTGAAGGTGGCCCGTCCTGAGCACGGATCGTACTCGGTGCCGGCTGGCTCGCACCGTTCTTAGTCTTTCTTTTGCCGGCTGGCTCACAGACCGCCTTCTTGAGTGTGTTGGGGCTGATAATATTTCGTACCTCGCCTATCTGAGGCTCGGTGAAGTCGGCAGCTGGAGGCGTCTCCTGAGAGCTGAACGCCAGACGGCTCCTGTTGCAACTTGGCTTCTCCGCGGTACGAGCTAGATCGCACACGTCTTTTGTTGGGTTTGGTTCTTGAGAAGGAGGCCCCATGAAGTCGCCATCGTACCCATGCTCGGCAAAGTACTGATCGACATTGCCAAATGTATCATCATCGTCGTCGTCGTCGTTCTGATCCTGTGCCATATGCATGTTTGGATCCAGTGGCATAGGGATGTCCGGCACCGTTACGGCGGTCTTGCCATGGGGCCGACTTGGCGCCGGCACGACTGGCGGTGTTGTCTTTGGGGTGGTGTCCCCCACCCCCAAACGAATCTGGCTCTTCGGCCAAAGCAGGGGCCAGCTCAGGAAGGCGCTGAGGGTCATCACGTCTTCATCGTCGGCCCTGACGGGTCGAATCGGAGGTAACAAGTCGTCGCAGCCTGGCAGCACCTGAACCAGTTGAACCCTAAACAAGTTGGGTGGCATCTGGGTACCGTGGAACAAGGGGTTGCCCGGTTGAACAATTTTGCCCTTGGCGACATCGACCAACTCGTTGTTCACGAAGTGGAGGAGAGTGCACGGAACGTCGGCGGCGCCCTGCGAAAATATGTAGGTCGTCAGGGATGCCCAGTCAAAGGCAAGGAGATGAAGTCCTTGGCCGAGAGAGGCTTAATTAGTTACCGTGATGATGGCGTCGAGCTCGGCTAATGTCGAGGCACCGCCAACGGCGGGCGTGCAGTTGACGGAGGGGCCGCTTGCTGAAGAGGTGCCGGCCGGCGTACACCCGGGTGCATTAAGCTCCCGTGCCGGCGTCGGAGACACCAATGCCGCCTCCGCCGGAGGCACCAATGGCCCCGCCATCGCATTATGCGAGTTGCTGGCCGTGAAGCTAGGAATCGGGGGCGGCCCCTGTTGGCCGCCCGCAATCCACGCACTCAACCCCGAGATCAAGGTAGGCACAAGGGCGGTGATCGTCGCTCCGAGTCGTTGTTCCACTTGCTCTTGGACAATCTCCGGAATCCGCGCCACCTGTGCCTTGAGTTCTTGAACCTCTCGCGCCTGGCTTTCCGAGCTGGTCTTTTTCTCCTTCCGCACACCAGCGGTATAGTATGACCCCCATTTTGTCGACAAGCCTTTGCCGGCCACACGACCAGCTGACGTCGGCTTACTGAGCTTATCCTTGTTCTTCATTACATTCAACCCCCTATTTAGAGTGGTGTCCCAAGGGTTGCTCTTAGTCGACTCCGCGCTACTGCTTTCAGTCGCCTGTGGAAGGAATGTGAACCATTTAGAAATTTGGCTTCATTAATTAGAATGCAACCATATGGAGCTAATTACGCGGGGGTGTATTCCTTACCAGAACAAGCTCAAGCGCCCTGGTCTTTGGATCCGTGGTAAGCTCCTTTGTTATCGGGTCCTCCTTGTACCGGGCCCTGACATAGTTCCTAGTCTGCTTGTTACCGCTGTATTTCTCGAAGCGGGGCGGTAGGCCTTGCTCGGCACGGTCCGCGTCCTTCTTGTCCCATATAGGCTCCGCCACTCTGTAACCGCCGGGACGGAGTGTGTGTTCCCCTATGTTCAGCTCCCGCATTTGTTTCCCCCACTCACTTGATTGGGAGCTTGCGGTGCTCGAGCAATTGATCTTGAAGTCATTGTAGTCATCTTCGGTGATCGAATGATTTTTCTCCTTGATCTTCTGATAACTCTCACCTTTCTCGATCATTCTCTTCACATTGCTTTTCCAAGTAGACAGGGCCTTGCTCATCTTCGTGAGGGCAGCATTGTTCACTTTATTCCCTTTGAGGCTTGTGTTTTCAAATTCAGCGGGGAACTTGTATCGTTCGTCCAGCTTCGTGAAGAGGAGGTTGCGCAAATTCCCTCGGTCAGGATGCCTCAGGTTCTCGGTGTTGATCGAGACGGTGCTCCGGACAATGTACCCGAGCTGAAGCGAGTACCCCTTGACTATTCGTTCGGGCGCCGTTGGATTCCCGTTGGAGTCCACTTCAGTAACTTCCTCCTTGAGGGTGCGGAGCACGATCGGGCGCCGGTCCTTCCGTTGCCTCTTCCGTTGGCTGCCATCTGTGCGTGCGCCGCCATCATCAGTGGTGGCATCCTCGGCGGCACCATCAGTGGTGGCATCAGTGTGGTCATCCTCGGCGACACCATCCGTGGTCTCAGGATCGGTGGGGAAGGCGGCGGCCTCATACAAGTGAGGTTGTTCCTCCATCTCCTGGGACAGCTCCCAGAATGCCTTGCCGCCCGAACCCCCGGCCTCATCGTTGTGGGCCATGTTTCTCTCTAAATAGAAACAAAGTTTGGTCAAAAAGTTGGTTATTGTCAAGGAACAAGATCATGGTCTCATCATTTAGGGTTTGTCGACACCGAGGCATCCTAAAATTTAAGCTTTTATCATTGAGGGTTTTTCGACGCCGAGGCACCCTAAAAGCCTAACCTTTCATCATTTCGGTTTTTATCGACACCGAGGCACCCTAAAAGCCATGCATTAGTCACAAGTACGCTGGGGCACTTGATCCTACTTAATTAACTACTAAGATACCCCGGCCCATGCATTAGTCACAAGTACCCCATATGTCCTATTTTTAGCAAAGTCATGCTAAAATTCATGGAAAATTTCAACATGACCTTTGCTGAAAATAGGACATATGGAGTACCCGAATTTGCCGGAACGGAAGTTAATCGACATTCCGGCAAACTCAAGGGCCTCTCGGGGTACCTGCAATATCATCACGACACGATGGTCGGAGACAAAACCCAGCAAACTAGCACCACAATGTGCCTCTACTTTCATATGGATGAAAAGGCCACAATGTGCCTCTACTAGCACCACAATCTTAGTTGCAGGTAATCTGTGTGTGTGTGATGTTCCTTGCGTGTTTGTGGATAGCTGCTGAATATCGACACACAAAGCTACTTGTTTTCCTCAGAGAAAAAAAGCTAGTACTTATTTCCCTTATCAAATAAACAGTCAAAAGGAAATTTTATTGGTTTGATAAAACAAATCTGAGTGTGTGTGGATGTTAACAGTCAGCTGGTTTGAGTGTGTGTGGATGTTAACATGTCATTATGCACAGTGAACTGCCACATTCACATATTTTGCACTGCCAGTCTGATACTAATATATATAGAACCAAACTAATTTTAGAAAAAGTGACAAAGAAATACTGCATATTGGAACATCAGTATGCATTGATTTATGAAAGAGACAGCCTAGCATGGGCAGCAAGAGCCACTCAGGCTAGCCAAGGAGACTGCCCATGAAACCACACCCCAAGGTAGAAGCCATCATTCATTACAAATTTGAATATATGATATTCCAGAAAATAATCTGTCTACAAAATGAGATACATTCCGTTTGAACTACCAAGTTACACAAAGAAAATGCACCTAAGCACCAAGAGGAACTGTTACAACTCCATAAGGTATATCCAAGTCACTGCTACTCATATTCAAAAAACCTAACTCCAATATAACCAGAAAGATTGTAAAACATTATATCTCCATGCTGACACGAACTGAAAGCGTAACAAAAATACCTATTATTCTAGGCAGCTGCCTTGCTAGTGATTCGGTGTCGTCGCAACTGGATCCCTCCCACTCGACCTGCGATCTTCTACAAGGAAAAAGTAGCAGCTCAGTCAACCACCATATAATTATACAAGGAAAAAATGCTACTTGGCACAAGTGTAAACGAGAAGCTTGAGGTAGCAGCAGATTGAAGTGATAAAGTGCAAAGGAGAAGCTTGAGCTAGTAAACAATTTCTGAATTATATAAAGTGGGGAAAGTAAAATAAAATTCATGACTAGTCATGGCACTAGAAAAGAGATGAGATTTCACAAAACATACTCTTAGTACATTTGCTATTTCACAAAATATAGCAAATCTGCTAGAGTTGCTCTTAGTACTCCCTCCGTTCCATAATTCTTATCATGGTTGAAATGGCTCCACGAGACGAGGGAGGATCAAACTGAATACGCACAGCTTACTCGATTGCTCGAGAGCATGCTTATATCAGCAATGGTCAATCATCATTGCCCCAAATCAGAATTCTATTTCAAGAAACGTAGCAGAAAAAATGCCTTCCTGGACCATGTTTTGTGAACAGATAAACTTCTGGTGGTGAGCAAATGGCAGCGAATTTTGATAATTCGAACAGTTACTATATCTAATGGACAAAGGTCTCTGTTATAAGCATGCCAGGAAGAGTGCAAAGCAAAGCGATGCAAAACTATATGTAAAAAGAAGGCAGCAACAACACAGAATTACCCCAAAATAATAAAGAATATGCTACCTACTGAAAGCAGCAAAATGATCATGGATTACAAGTCTGAAGAAGCAAGCGAGAAGAAGCTATCTCCTGAAAGCAACAAAATCCCAAACAATAAAGAACAAGTACAACTAACAGAAGAGAAAAATTAAATTACCAAACAATAAAGAACAACCACTGCCTGCATTTTAACTTAAATGCAAACCACCAAAATCAATGTCAAGCAAAACCAAATAGTGCCTACAAACAATATATTTTGCATTAAACAGAGAGCATTGTTTGGCATACAGAACCCGTAATAATTTGTGGTCACCAATAGCTTGCAAAATTATGTAACAAGGGAGAATATTGGGCTATGCAATCATCCTGATGCCTACTGACCTACATCTAACTTCAAGTAGAAAGGAAACATGTACTTTAGAATCAAGATGAAATTGCACACATTATGGCAGTTGAAAGAAAGAAACTGCTCAATTACACAAACTATTACAAAGGCTTCTCAGGCTTGCTTAGTAGTACCGCATTCATGAAGAGACACAATGGTAGACCTGCATGCAAACTATTATGGGAAATCCAATAGAACTAAAAAAATATGTACAAAGAGTTCATTTGATATTGAAGAATTTCACTTAACATTATCATTTTGTTATCCAACACTCAACACATACATGGCAAGAGAACATTATATTATACATAGCCAATGAAGGCCTCACATATTAACATTATATTATACATAGCCTAAGAAGTGTGACAGCTTAGGGCCTCTTTGATCCAAGTAAGTTCACAGGAACTTCGCAGTAGAGAGAGAGAGAGAGAGAGAGAGAGAGAGAGAGAGGAGCTTGCACCAGCATCACCACCACCAGCACCAGCAAGTTTGAGGCCTCTTTGATTCAAAGGAATTTTGGAGGATCCTATCACATATTCCTGTGACTTTTATCTATGATCACATATTCCTGAAATAGCAAATGTACTAAAACAGTAGAGTGGCATTTATCTATGATTAACAGATCCGCCAAAGAGCATAACAAATTTCTATATACATTTAACATAATCAATCATTCGAACTTGATTCTAAGGATCAACTACTCTAGGTATGTACATACATGGCACACAAAAACACCTAGCAATAGCAACAAGAGAACATAGTTTCGTCCCTTAGGAAAAAACACGCCAGAGCATGAGAGATGGAGAGAGCAGAGAGAGAGAGGCGGGGATGATACCTTGACGAGCTCCCCTGATGGCGTGGGTAGTAGGGTCGGGGCAGCGTCCCGGGAAGAACTAGGCACACGCGGTCCGAGGTGCGTGCAGCCTACGCACGAGAGGAACCAGCATCATCAGGGAACCTTGAAGGCGGCACAATCGAATCGAACAAAGGGGGAAGGGGAGGAGAAGAGGACCTTGCAAGACCTTCAATGGCGGGGTCGCGGGAGAGAAGAAGCATGCGAGCAGCGGCGTGGTCGATGGGAGCAGCTCGAGCAGAGGTGGCGGCGGATCTGGCCGGCGTCGAGGGCGGCGGGGCGGCGGCGTCGGGAGAGGA
>NC_041393.1:382883742-382884431 GCF_002162155.2 Triticum dicoccoides | reverse complement strand
GATGGGAGCAGCTCGAGCAGAGGTGGCGGCGGATCTGGCCGGCGTCGAGGGCGGCGGGGCGGCGGGGCGGCGGCGTTGGGAGAGGAGAGGGGAAGGGGATCGAGGGCGAGGGCTCGGGCGAGGGAGAGGAGAGGGGAAGGGGATCGAGGGCGAGGGCTCGGGCGAGGGAGAGAGAGGGGATCGAGGGCGCGGGCTTGGGCGAGGGAGAGAGAGGGGATGGATACGAAGTAGGGGGGCACAATACTAATGGTGCACCACCCCTCGGTGCGCCATAAGTATATACATGCTAATGGCGCACCTCGGCCTGGTGCGCCATTAGTATTTTTTTTATTTCCGCTCGAGCCAACAGGTTATCTCCCACCTGACCTCATCCACATCAAATCCCCTCTACTAGCTCGACTGGTCAGGTGCTAGTTCTCACACCAGGAGGTCCTGGGTTCGATTCCTAGGCTCCACAAAAAAAAATTATGCATTTTAAAATGTTGTTTGATACTTATTTGTTTTTAAATATGTTCAAACTTGTTTAAATCATAACAGTAATTTTTTTTATAAGACAGTAATATTTTTTTTATAAGACAGTATTTTTTTTTATAAGACAGTAATTTTTTTTATAAGACAGTAATATTTTTTTTAAAAAATATCATCAAACAGTAATGCCGGTGGAGCGGGGGAGGGTGCGGGGGGTCGGT
>NC_041393.1:382775290-382883729 GCF_002162155.2 Triticum dicoccoides | reverse complement strand
TAATTTTTTTTATAAGACAGTAATATTTTTTTAAAAAATATCATCAAACAGTAATGCCAGTGGAGCGGGGGAGGGTGCGGGGGGTCGGTGGCGGCGGTTGAGTAGGGGAGGGGTGCGGGGGGTCAGCGGCGGTGGTTGAGTAGGGGAATCGAGGGTGCGGGGGGTCGGCGGCGGCAGCCGGTGGACCGGGGGGTGCTCGGCGGCGAGGGGGACCGGATCTGGCAAGGTGGGATAGCGATCGAGATGGAGGGGGATCGAGATCGAGTGTCCATGAAATTTAAAAATATTCATGATAGTTCAAAAAGTGCCCATGAAATACAATCGAGAAATGAAGGCTACGATTTAAATACAATCGATCTTAGCTAGCTATCTATTAACAATCTTCTTGCCCTTCTTTTTCGCAAATGGAGTTCTTCTGTGGAACAGACGTCCTTTAGGTAGGGTTGTCCTGCTTCTTCTTGTGGTGTATGCTACTAGTTCATCATCGTCGTCATGTTCGATCCTCGGGTCGCCGTACTTGTCGAAGTCTTGCTCATTGGCTACTCCATCCATTCCGATGATCTTCCTTTTGCCTCTCCTCACGACAACATGACTGGGCTTTGGCAGGTCGGTAATGAAGAAGCATTGGTCCATTTGGGAAGCCAGTACCCATGCTCATTTTTCGCGGTGACGTTTGCACCCGCGGTCTTGGATTTGGCTTCGGGTATAACCATGGTGGTGAAATATCGGTCTTCTTTTATGACGTTCTTGGCCCATCTGACACGGAACATCGGGACCTTCTCTCCAGCGTAGCTCAGCTCCCAGATCTCCTCGATCCTTCCGTAGTATCTGTCCTTGTCGTTACCGGTGTAGGATTCCATCGTTACCCCAGAGTTCTGATAACCATCGCTCTTCATGTCCTTGGCCTCGGTGTAGAATGTGTAGCCGTTGATATCGTACGCCTCATAGGTCATCAGGTTGTGCTCGGCGCCCTGTGACAAGGCGAATATGAGTTGTTCTTCAGCGGAAGAATCCTCATGTAAAGGGTACGACAGAAGCTTCTGCTTGAACCAACGCGTGAAACATGAGTTGTGCTCTTTGAGTATATCTCCGTCCGTCCTCTGTTGGCCTCGGTCATTGTACGTCTTCTTAATAAAGATTTTCTGCTCTACCACCCAAGGATCGACCACGTCTATGTGTTGTAGCGCGACTAGGTTTGCTCTTTCAAAGTCGGCGAGTCGACCCTCGAAGTCGACATGCATTTCGCGGCGACCCTCACGGTGACCCCATCCAGCGAGCCTGCCGAGGTGCCTATTGACGGGCAGACCAACGGGGTTCTCGATGCCTAGATAATTCGTGCAGTAGGAGATGCACTCTTCGGTCAGAAAGCCCCTGGCTATGCTTCCCTCTGGACGTGACATGTTGCGAACGTATCCTTTGATGACACCATTCATCCTTTCGAATGGCATCATGCTGTGCAGGAACGTCGGCCCGAGTTGGATGATATCCTCCACTATATGGACCAGCAGATGCACCATAACGTCGAAGAATGCGGGCGGGAAGTACATCTCAAGCTCGCATAGTATCACCACGATCTCTTCCTGTAGCCTTCTGAGTTGCCTCACGCCAATCGACTTCCGAGAGATGACGTCGAAGAAGTTGCATAGGCCAAATAGCGTTTCACGGACGTGCGCGTCCATGATCCCACGGATTGCAACTGGAAGTATCTGCGTCATCAGCACGTGACAGACGTGAGACTTCATCCCGCTGAACTTCTGCTTCGCTGGGTCTAGGTATCTGCATATCTTCCCCGCGTAACCGTAAGGAAGTTTTACTCCTAGGAGGCAGGTGAAAAACTTCTTGATCTCCTCCTCACTTAGAGTGAAGCACGCGGGAGGGTAGTCATTTCCGGTCTTCTTGGCCTTTTTGCCTTTGCGACGACTTTCTGTGTCCTGCTTCGCCTCATCATCATCATCATCATCATCATATATAGCGTGAAGCTCCTGCCTGATGCCCATTGATTTCAAGTCTGCCCTTGCTTTCGGCCCATCTTTGGTCCTCTCTGGCATGTTGAGCAGGGTACCAAGCAGACTCTCGCACACGTTCTTCGTGATATGCATGACATCAAGGCTGTGAGGCACATGATGGATCTTCCAGTACGGCAAGTCCCAGAAAACAGACCTCGTTTTCCATACCTTCAGCAGCGGCTCTGGCGCCTTTTGCTTCTTTCCCGGCAGTGGGCAGTCTTTCCAATTTTTCAACAGCTTGTCTATTTCCTCGCCGCTCCTCGTACACGGGCGTTTTCGGGGTTCGGTTTCACCATCAAACAGATCCTTGCGTTTCCTCCATGGGTCATCGTCGCGAAGCCACCTTCGATGTCCCATGAACACGGTTTTCGAAGACCCGGGATCTCTATCTAGCTGGCGATACGTTGTGTCATCCATGCACCTTACGCATCCAGAAAATCCGTGGACTACCTGCCCCGCAAGATATCCGTAACCGAGATAGTCGTGCACCGTCGTGAGCAGTGTGGCTCTCATAGGGAAATATTCCTTCTCTGCGGCGTCCCACGTATTGGCTGGCATTTTCCACATCGTGTCAATCTCCTCTTTCAGCAGCCCCAGATACAGATTGATGTCGTTCCCTGGTTGTTTCGGCCCTTCAATTAGCATACTCATGTGAATGTACTTCCTCTTCATGCACAACCAGGGGGAAGGTTGTACATCCACACGAACACAGGCCAGGTGCTATGTGTGCTTCTCTGGCTGCCAAATGGATTGACTCCATCGGTGCTCGCGCCCAGCATGATGTTCCTTGGATCGTTCCCAAATTCTGGGTATTCAAAGTTCAACCCTTGCCACTGGCTCGCATCCTTAGGGTGACTCCGCATCTTGTCTTTTTTATCTATCTCCGCATCATTTGCGTCATCTTCTCGCTTCTTCTCCTCCCTATCCGCGTGCCAACGCAGGAGCTTTGCTACCTTAGGGTCCGCGAAATACCGCTGCAGACGAGGAGTGATCGGAAAGTACCACACCACTTTTCGAGGAGCTTTCTTCCTCTTCTTGTATCGAGTGACACCGCACACCGGACATATGGTAGACTCCGCGTGCTCATCCCGATAAATGATGCAATTGTTCATGCACACATGGTATTTCACGTGCGGTAAATCCAGAGGACACACGATTTTCTTTGCCTCCTCCAAACTAGTCGGGCACTTGTTCCCCTTGGGAAGACGTTCGTGCCAGAATGACATGTTCTCGTCGAAGCATGCGTCGGTCATTTTGTGTTTTACCTTCATCTCCAGAGCCATGAGCGTTACTTTCAGGCGGGTATCCTCGGGCCTGCATCCTTCATACAATGGAGTAACCGCGTCTAACTCAAGTTGATCCATCTTGGCTTTCTCTCGGGTGGCAGCTCTTGCGTTATCCGTCTGCTTGAGAAGCAGCTCTTGAATATGAGGGTCCTGCACCCAGCCCATCGATGGTCCAGCGTCGTCTGCTCCGCCGGCATCATCATCATGTCCTGCATCTTCTACATGATGACTGTGTACAGCATCACCGTCGTGATCATCTCCTGGGGATTCTTCGTCTTCTCGCCCCCCCGAGCCGCGGTGGTTGTCTTGTTGCCCTTCCTCATTTCTTGCCCGGCCCCCATGGACGACTTCGTAGTCATCTTCATCACCTTGCCACCGATAGCCATCCATGAAACCACGCAAGAGCAGGTGGTCCCGCACCTGCCCGGAATCCGGGTCCGCAATAAGGCTATTCAGCTTGCATCTTCGACACGGACATCTTATCTCCGTCTCGTTCTTTTGAAGCATCTCGGCCTTCGCGGACCTCAAAAACCTATTCACGATGCCTTCGGTCATCGTGCGGACCATGGTCTTCTGCGGGGTAGAGCAAAACGATATTTTAGAACCAAGAAAAAAATTTGGCATGACTTTCCCTAAAAATAGGACCAAAAAGAATGCTTAATGCCAAAATTCTCGCCGAAACGGAAATGAATCAACATTCCGGCAAAATATTGGCAACTATCGCATTTCAAATACCGGTACACCTCCAAACAAAAACACATATGCAACACCACAAACATATGCAACACCACGAACATACATAGATCTAGCTAGGCCATAAAAAGTGCATGTGCACATTGTTGTAGGGAGAACAACATAAATATAGCTTCCCCCCTTACTTACCTAGCAAAACAAGGTAACTTAACCACTTAATTTGAATGAATCTATGGTGGAAATGAGGTGAAAAAGAGGAGGCACCCGAGACAAGGAGGAGGCGGTGGAGAGAATGAAGTGGGGAGAAAGTGAGTGTGGGAGGAGAGGCTGTCCAAAATATCTTGTTGCTGCCCACTTACTAATGGCGCACCAGCAACAAATGCGCCATTAGTAATCCAGGTTACTAATGGCGCACCCCCTGATGGTGCGCCATTAGTACTTTTGCAAAAAAAGGAATAAAAACAATAATAAAAAAATAACATTAGTGGCGCACCTTCTTGCCGGTGCGCCATTACTAGTTACAACTAGTAATGGCGCACCACGAGAGGATGCGCCATTAGTATGTTGGACAGGCGCACTAGTTCAAAAAAAAAATTGGTACTAATGGCGCACTGTGAGCAGGGTGCGCCATTAGTAGTTTCAACACTAATGGCGCATCAGGGGGTGGTGCGCCATTAGTATATACTAATGGCGCACCGCATGTCTGGTGCGCCATTAGTGTCAATTCCATCTATAGCCATTTTCCTAGTAGTGTGTTATTGAAATGCTTGGTATGTGTGGGATCTGACTACCTAGTTGTTTATCCTTAGTAGCCTCTCTTACCGGGAAATGTCTCCTAGTGCTTCCACTGAGCCATGGTAGCTTGCTACTGCTCCGGAACACTTAGGGTGGCCTGCATGTGTCCTTCTTCGTTCCTGTGTCTGTCCCCTCGGGGAAATGTCACGCGATGAATACCAGAATCCTGTTAGCCCGCTACAGCCCGGTTTACCGGAGTCCTACTAGCCCAGTGCCACAGCCCGGATTCACTCGCTGATGACCGACACGTTCGTTGCCGGGTCATGTATGCATGTCCCTGTAAGTTAGTGCCACTTTGGGTTCACGACTAGCCATGTCATCCCGGGCTCCTTGTCATATGGATGCTAGCGACACTATCATATACGTGTGCCAAAAGGCGCAAACGGTCCCGGGCAAGGTAAGGCGACACCCGTGGGAATACCATGCGTGAGGCCGCAAAGTGATATGAGGTGTTACATGCTAGATCGATGTGGCATAGAGTCGGGGTCCTGACAGCTTTGGTATCAGAGCTTGACTGCATGTAGGATTACCAAGCCCAACTGGCCGAAGTCGTGTCTAGAAATTCTTTAGTTATATAAGGGAATTGATTGTGGGATGGAACGTAAGGCTCTTTTTACTCCGTATACCTTATGTCTTCTGATCCGAGTCATCCTATCTTTCCTACGGGGTTAAGAAACTAGGTTTTCTCTTCCTTCTATTAGGATCACATGTTACTAATCCGTAGACTTATAGAATTGTTGGATTTAAGCCTCGGTTCAGTTCCTACTACTTCTGTATGTTAGCTGTTGATCTCAAAACTTTGATATTGTGCTTCTGAGTGGTTATGCCACCATTTTTGTAGCATGTCTCAAATTCTTTTGAGCATTTACAGCCGTTATGTTGTTCGAGTCATCCCAGGTTTCTAAAGAGTCTGATGCATTTGCAAAATCCTTTCCCTTTGGTTTCGATGTACTTTGAGGCCAGGTTAATCACACTAATTGCTGAGTTGAGGTACTCTATTGCCTCAACCTATATGTTGGAATTATTATTAGGACCCTAGCCATCCTAGAGAACCACTCAGTAATCTAGCAATGCTTTGTATCCCCAGTGTGATGATTCTGGCCACCATTCTCGAAAGCACCCCGTGATGACACCTAGTATGTAGGTATTCTACTTCTGGGTTTTGAACCCGAGATTCACCCCACTTACCTCATGTTGATAGTGATTGCTAGTTCCTTTAGGATATTAGTAACCTTTGCGATAGTCCTCGAGGTCCGTGGTATTTCCTTCTTCCAAATACCATGAACTGCTGATGGCAGATGTTCTTTGAACCAAAAGATCGCAACCGGAGTGCTCTTGATGAGTTCTCCATTCTATATTGTGACTCTGCTAGTTCAACCTTTCTGCATGGGTTATCCGGAAGAAATATGCTGAACTCGTTCGACATGCTAGCCCATGCATCCACAACTCAGAAAAACATATGTTCTTTTGGGTTGTCCCTCTTTGGTTGTCTTTTGACCTTGTCTATCAATTGATAGTCAAGAGTATGCGTGCATTCGTTCATCGATGCCTATTACTCTTGTGGTCCATTAAGCCATTCCATTCGGAATGACTAGGAGAAACAAACTCCAGTACCTCATCCTTATCCAGGATTGGGTCAAAGCAGTTGTATTCCGCAGATCAAAATGCAATCAAGCTTTTGGTCTGTTCTACTCTGAAGTATTACCCACTTTATGTCAGGAATGTCATGAGAATTGCACCTTCTCTTAGGAATTCTTTACGTAGTGATACTTCTCTCCATCATTCTTCATTCCTTGGTTCCTATGTTGTTGTTACTAGAATGCCGACAAGTGAACCATGATGTGTGAAGTCAATACTCCTAGCAACCTTGTTGCTTAGTAGTAAAATGGACTATAACCTCATTCTTAGCGTGTTGATTATTGAATCATCATTCTAAGATTGATCATGCTACCTAGTCCATTTTTCCTAGTGCACTCTTTGATTGATGAGTTAGGATTATTTCAAATCCTCGCTCTTTTGATCATATCATCTTGCCCTGAGAAGCAAGATTGTTCTCGAGCTTAGTAACATACCGATGGTTCGTGATTTTCCTAATATCTTCTCGGAAGTATTACCAGGTTGTCACCTGATCGTTATGTTGAGCTCGTGATTAAGTTGGTTTCTTGTAACCACCATTTCTCCAAGAATCTGTGTTGGATACCCCTAATCTAGTTGGTTAAGCTAAACAACAACTTGGAGAGTTGGAAGATGAAAGCTTATCCGACTTAGTTAATTTTAAGGGATATCTTGTATGTGTGTTGAAGAAAGTTGATATCTTCATCGACTGACCCTCGTGATCAGTTAATGGACCTATCATTTTATCCAACCTTTGATTTTAGTATGGGCTACCATCAAATCAAAACAGAACCAACGATATTCATAATGTTGTCTTACTCGGGGTTGTTTCCTCGAGCATACACCATTATATCTCTTGGGACTGACCAATGTTATCACCATGTTCACCTAATTATGGAATTCCATTTTTATGGAAATCTGGATGGATGGTTGTTGAGCTCATCGATAACATTCTTAACTTCTCCATGATTTTGTTGGACATTAAGCTAGTATTGGAAACTTTTGTAAGCATTATTTTCATGTCCCGTGCATGAAGCATATGTTCGGATGAAAGAAGTGACCTCCTCTAATTCATGTGCATTTGATGCAAGTTGCCGCCATGAATTTAAGAAAGTCAATGTTGCCTCCTCTGGAACCATCTCAAGTCAGTCATGCATGTGCGAAGTATGCTATGGTTTGATAGGCTAGCTACCTCCATTCTATATGTGTCCCTAGCATGCCAAGCCACTGATTGACTTGTTCAAGGAAAAGGAGTTGTCGTGCTAATCCTAGGTCATGCACAAGACTTCGTTACCCTAGATGATGGATCCTAACCTGAACACGGTAGTGTTTTATTATAAGACTACTATGTGGTCATGCTTGTCTGGGACAGCGTGTTCATATGTGTGTAGCAGAAACAGTTCATGTTTTTGGAGCTTGCTATCGTAGTTCATTTCTCGAGAATCTCGCAACACCATCTCGTCGATTTGTGTTGCAAATTTTCTGTTCAGACTTGCTGAGTCTGAAGTATCCTATCACCAACCGGATCTGAATCTCAGGCAGATATGATGGTTGGAACATTCCCAATAGTTGCATTTTGTTCCCAGCTTGCACCGCCATTGTGCCAATTTCCCATGGGCTGCCTTCTCAGTAGTTGCTGTCCAAGATCATCTTCAAAAGTGGACCTACCATGGGTCCCATCCATTTCCGATGATAAGCAAAATCATCCATGACATTGTCTTCAACAAGGTAGTCCACATCATCCATTCTGGTCCGAGTATGTCATTTTTCGGACTCCTTCAAATGATCGATTGTGATTTGCCTTAGGCTGGTATAAAGAGTTTCAATGATCTCTGAATCAAAAGTAATTCTCTTTGCCACCTAAGGGATAATTCTACGATTCACCCTTCTCTAAGGTGTATCGTTTTGGTATCATGGCAACTCAAATCCTCGCTACATTGACAACCGTTCACCACCCTTTTAAGTGTGGAATTGTTGTCTACCTAGTGAACCCTCGTCATCTGTTCCACTCCATCCCTCTAGATGTGTGCTCCGTGTCTCAGCTCGAGAGATGTTGCTATGTCTCATTCTATGAGTTGATCCTGAGTTGTTCGATCTTCGAGAAGATTGATCCTTCTAGAGTTTTCCTTTTCCTCTCGTTGTCATGTTGGTTGAAGTCCCCAGAGCAAGACCTCAAGACAAAGATGGTGATCGGGTCAACGTTCTTATGAAGTGCAACCTGGATCATGAAGATTGTGTTAGTTTGCACCCCCCTTCATCTTACCCTATGCTTGAATCTCGGGACGAGATTCTTGTTAGTGGGGGTGAGTTGTCACACCCCTAGCTTAGCATTTGCTTGTCCTTGCATGATCATCATGACATCATGTCTAAAATTCATTTAACTATGAAATGGGGATTCTCAAACCCTAGCACCAAATGAATTCGACTAGGGTCAAAATAATTTTTTTCCATTGAACTCAAAATGTCCTTTAAAAATGTTCAACATTTCTGGATTGAGGTGGGAGCATCTACCATAGATGGTTTACATTTTTGTAGGACATATTTGGGCTTTGAATTAATTCAAACATATTTGAATTGGAGCTATTTAAATGCTATATATATTTTAGGTGCTCGAAAAATGTTGGAAATTGTTATGGGTCACTGGAATAATTCAGACAGCACCCCTAATTATTTCCAGGATTTTATAAAATGGTTTAGTATTTTACTAATTCAAAACAAAAGAGAATAAATAGAAAACAGAAACAATTTAAATTAGAAAACAGAGAGAGAGTTACCTAGGCCGGCCTACCTGTTCTGGCACTGTAGCGGCCCAGCCCGCCGAGGGCAGAGCCGTCTTCTTCCTCCTACCAGTAGGAAGAGGGGAAGCGTGGCGCGTGCGCGTGCGTTCCCGTCCACCTCCTGCTTGCCGACGATCCCCTGGACGCGTGGACTACTTTTTCGTGTCGTCCCGATCCCGCTGACCCCCTCGCTCACTCTCCCTCTTCTCTGTCTCTCTCACTCACGCACACCCGAGCATGGCCGTCGCCGCCGCTCACTGCCACCGCGCTCTCTGGCCGTCCCTCGACCAACCGCCAAGCCCATCGGCTCCGCCTCATCGCCTGCTACCTCTCCGTCGAGCTACACGTCGCCGGACGCCCCACCGCCTCGCCATCGACTCGTCTTCTCCACGCTTGGCAGATGAGATCGCCACCACCGCACCGGCTGCACCAAGCCTTCCCAGAGCTCACCGACCGCTCCATTAGATCCGCTGTGAGCTTCTGCGTCGAACCCCCCTCTTCCCCGCGTCGTTTTCTCGCCGTAGAAGTTGCCCCCTTGATGCCCGTAGCACGCCGCCGCCCGAGCTCGTCGTCGACGTAGCTCCGGTGACCATTTGGTCACCCCGGCGAGCCCAACATACTTGTGGCATCCCATAAAGCATTCCTAGCGCAAGCACCCCCCCGTTTGCACACCGCAGCAACTAACCCGTGGCCACCCGAACTCCGGCGGCCGCAACCAAGCTCGCCGCCGTCGACTCCGGCCACCCCATGCCTGGAGACCACCACCATCTGACGCGCCATCGCACCAGCTCTCCGTAGGGCCTATGGGCGCACCGAACGGTGCACTGTAGGCGAAACCTGAGCCCCTCTAGTGTCCCTCCGCCACGTTTAGAGGTCGCTGCCGGCCATACTCCGGCGAAGCTGACGTGGCACGTCATTAGCGGCTCATCACCCGCTAATACCGCCACTAACTAACCCCCTAGCTCACTTACAGACGGGCCCCATAGCCCTTAATTAATCTGGATTAGTTTCTGACTAGGATTAGATTAACCCTAGTGGGCCCAGGCTATCAGGTTTGACCGGCCCAGTCAGCTTTGACCTAGCCCCACTTGTCAGCCTCTGCTCCTACCTTGTTACACTGACATGCGGGGCCCACACGTCAAGTTTGACCGTGGCTGACCATGTTGACCTGCTGAGGTCAGCATGACGTAGTGCGATGTCATAAAGCTTTTCTGGTATTTTTATTAATCCAGGAAATTCCAGAAAATGTTATAAACTTCCAAAATTCATATAAATTCAACCGTAACTCAGAATGAAATAATTTATATATGAAAAATGATCAGAAAAATCCAATCTACCCATCAGTACCATTTTCATGCATGTTAGATTAACTTATATCTGCTATTTAGGACAAATCATATATATGGCATTTAAACCTTCACATGTGGAGTTTGAATTTGAATCTTGGATTCAAACCAACTTCATTTAACCCATTGCTAGTTGCATTAGCTCAGACCACAACATATTGCCATGTCACACTCATGCATCATATTGTTGCATTGCATTGATTGTGTTCTTTCTCTGTTGCCGGTGATTGTCCCCTCTCGGTAGACGTTGGTTCGACGATGTGATCGATGACACCGATGAAGAGCTATACTATCTTCGGAAGTGTCAGGCAAGCAAAACCCCCTTGTTCATTCCGATACAATCCCACTCTCTCGCTCATGCTCTCTTTTACTGCATTAGGACAACAATGTTTCAACTGTTACATGCTGCGGTAGTTGAACCCCTTTTCCTCTGCATGACATGTCATTGCCACAGTAAATAGATGAAACCCACTAGCATGAGTAGGAGTTGTTTGAGCACTGATGTGCTTACTCATTCATGCTTGTTTGTCATGCCTGCTATTGCTTAGAGTTGTGTCAGGTCTGATTCATCGGGGATGAATTGGAGGTGTGTGAACTTGTCCTACTATTTGAGCTAAGTGTGTGAACATGTTTTGGTAAAGGTATCGGTGAGAGGCCATGTAGGAGTACATGGTGGGTTGTCTCATTGAAGCCATCCTCAGGAACTTAGTTCTGTGTTTGTGATCCATGAACAGTTACTACCACACATTGGGCTCTGGGCACTCCAAGCTCTCTCGACTTATTAATCAACTTGATCTCTGTCCAGGAGTTGCAACTAGTTTCTGGTGTTTGTAGGTAGTGTTAGTAGTCTACCAAGTGGCACCCGGTACAGGTGGGCTTGGGACAGACTAGGCACAGTGGCACGGTGTACCAAGTGGCACCCGGATGGTGGGCTTGGGAACCCTGCTCACATCATTTGGGGCCGTGAGCGACACCCCGGCCAGATCTCCTTGCGGATGGAACCCGAATAGGTGATAAACCTGGACGAGAGACTTGTGTGGTTAGTCAGGTCGTGGCCAACACCCTCGCTGGGCTTCCGCTTGAAGGTTGCCGAGAACATGTCGTGTAAACGGCGATAAGTGGTGAGAGCGTGTGTGAAGAAGTACACCCCTGCAGGGTTAACATTATCTATTCGAATATCCGTGTCCGCGGTAAAGGACTTCTGGGTTGCCTATACAGTTCATAGACAAGTTAAAGTGGATACTCTAAAATACGCAAGATAAGCGTGAGTGCTATGGATGGCGTTCTCGTAGGGAGACGGGAGCGGATCCATAGTGGTATATTGATATGGTGAATATGAGGACTCGTGTGCGCCACCTTAAAGAGTTACTTGCAGTCGTAGTTCAGGATAGCCACTGAGTCAAAGCTGGCTTGCTGCAGTTGAATCCCACCATCCCTTTGTTGATAATGATGCATATGTAGATAGTTCTGATGTAAGTCTTGCTGGGTACATTTGTACTCACGTTTGCCTATTTTATGTTTTTGCAGAGAGACTTCAGTCTCATTAGTAGTTCCTCGTGGACTTCGACGTTTAGCTTGTTACCTCAGCTACGATCTTGTGCCCTCGGCAGGATCTGGTAGATAGTCAGGCTTCTCAGCCTTTTTCATTTGTAGATGTCTGTACTCAGACATGTTAAGCTTCTGCTTGTGCTTTGACTTGTATGCTCTGAATGTTGGGTCGTGATACCCATGTTTGTAATATCTCTCTCCTTGGAGCCTATTAAATAAAATACTTGAGTTGTAGAGTCATGTTGTGATGCCATGTTGTATTTGCACATATCGAGCATATTGTGTGTATGGTATTGATATGCTTGGTATGTGTGGGATTTGACTACCTAGTTGTTTATCCTTAGTATCCCCTCTTACCGGGAAATGTCTCCTAGTGCTTCCACTGAGCCATGGTAGCTTGCTACTGCTCCGGAACACTTAGGCTGGCCGGCATGTGTCCTTCTTCGTTCTTGTGTCTGTCCCCTCGGGGAAATGTCACGCGATGAATACCGGAGTCCTGTTAGCCCGCTACATCCCAGTTTACCGGAGTCTTGCTAGCCTAGTGCCACAGCCCGGATTCACTCGCTGATGACTGACACGTTCGTTGCCGGGTGATGTATGCCTGTCCCTGTAAGTTAGTGCCACTTTGGGTTCACGACTAGCCATGTCAGCCTGAGCTCCTTGTCGTATGGATGCTAGCAACACTATCATATACGTGTGCCAAAAGGCGCAAACGGTCCCGGGCAAGGTAAGGCGATACCCGTGGGAATACCGTGCGTGAGGCCGCAAAGTGATATGAGGTGTTACATGCTAGATCGATGTGGCATAGAGTCGGGGTCCTGACAATTGATGTACCCCTTTAATATTTTTAAATGATAAGCACGAAGCCCAGTCGCCCCCGAGCCTTAATGTGGGCACGGGTGGCCAAATTAAGGATCGATCTCCGAACTAAAATCACAAATTATGTGTAATGATTCTATGTATCCAAGTACTCGACATCATTAATGCTCGGATCCGCATTGTACAAAACTTTGTTGACTTACCATCGGCTTCAACCTCTTCGGCCAGCAGCCGAGGAGTGTTTGTCCTACTTTGCAAAGCCTTTATGAGGGCAAAGATTTATGGCAAACAAGGCAATCTGGCCATACAGTTTTATAAACAAAGCTACGCGGGGAGATATGTTATATTACTTTTTAACGTAAGAAACATATTCCAAAGAAAATAGTCCCGCTATCGGTTCCTTTCTTTGGGTTGTCATGATAAGCATGATCGTGAAACCTCAACTCCAATCAATATGGGAGCAAAATATTGAGGATTTAGTTCGGGGAAATTTCCCGAACTCTGTGGTATTAATGGACCAAAATTTTCATTTTCGCCGTTGCCGACCAATGTGATTCTTTAAGATTGCTAGCTTTCGGCTTCACCCAGTCCGAGGTACTAACTCGGATGACCCGGTAGTAACAATCACAGAGGTGCTCCCTTTACCACCTAGTCGAACAATCGGGAACGTAGAGGTAAGCATAGGAGCCAGGCAACCCAGCTTGGCCAAAATGTTAAGTCAAAATTGATGCATATTTATGGCTTTATAACGATGATTACGGAAGGCGGCCCTTGTATATTAAATACAAATGATGACGATATGTTTATTTTGACTCCTTTGCGACCGTTTATCAGTTGAAAGTGGCCCATCATCGGCTTCCACCCCTTTGTAGATACTATGCAGGGTGTTTCCGCAATAACAAGACAACCCTTAGCCGACGTCTCGGTGCCCGAAGGCGGTTATGTTAGGGGAAACGAGGCAATCAGATATCCAGACTTTATAACTTTCACTTAGTCATAGGAGCTTTAAACTGGGAAAACTAGCTACGAGCCCTCGGTTAGTGTTTGGTGATTGCCGAGGTCAAGCCATAAACACTTCGGCCAATGTTATGAACGGCCCGTCATTTAACATAATCATCGGATCGCTGACCGGTTTACACTTATTGTGATAGTCAGTTTTCGGCTTTCTCCACTGAGGTGCTTAACCATGCGAGCTGGAAGCACAATCACAGTGGTTCTCCCTTTGCACACCTAGCCGAACAAAGCAGAACGTAGGAGGCAAGCACAGGAGCCCAGCAACCCAACTATTGACCGAAGACACAATTTGAAACCGATGCATATATAACAATATCCGTGAATGTTTTTTGCCGAATCTCTAAAGGTGTCCGGCGTTGCACATTTACTATAAAACAACTCATGTAAATTTTAAGAGCCCCCAAGTAACTTGGGGAAAAGAATTTTATGTTATAATGATTGTGTGTACCGAAGTACTTATATCATATCTGTGTTCACCCGAACTTTAAACGCGTCTTAACCGACTGTCGGCTTCTCCCTCTTCGGTCAAGGACCAAAAAGTGTTATCTACTCCACCTGTCGAGAATATCGATGGTGTTTCTGATAACCAGGCAATCAGGCCACAAGGCTGTAATAGACAAAGCGCACTCATGGAACTTATGCTATATTACTGACAAAGTGTAGGAAGCATCTTCGAAGAAAATAGTACATCCACCGATACCTTCCTTCGGTTGCTCATTGTTATTATGACATGTGCAATAGATTTTTTGTACTCATGAGTTCTGTTGTGTGCCGACCATGATTGAAAACAATAAGAGCGCTAGCTTTCGGCTTCACCCAGTCTGAGGTCCGAGCTCGGGTGACCCGGTCGTGACAATCGTAGAGGTGCTCCCTTTACTCCCTAGCCGAACAATCAGGAATGTAGGGGTAAGCACAGGAGCCAGGCAACCCAGCGTGCAGAACACTTAAGGTCAATATGGTGCATATTGTGGCGTAATACACGAACAAGGAATGAAGCCGTACAAGTATAATCATATGCAAGAGGAAATGCTTCATAAAAGAAGCCCCCAAGTAAACGGGGTATTTGAATTTGTGTATGACAAACAAAGTTTTGACAAGGAATTTTTTCACAAACAACTTTTTGCCAAAAAAGTATAATACTTGGTCGAACCAAACAAAATTGAAAATAGAAAGTCTTTGAGCATGAAAGCGACTTAGCTGGTTAATGTGCTCGCTGTTGATGACACGATTTGGGCTTGTGGTGGGACGAAGACGCCGATTGATATGTGACAGATCCGACAAGGTTTTCAGTCCTCGGCATGACCGAGGTCCCAGCCCCCAAGCGCGAGGTGTCCGAGCAAGGAGTTCGGCACTCCGGAGTATTGACCGCGCAGTCAAAATCGACTACCTGCACACATAAAACAGTGCGGTCCAGGAAATAACGATAATATATATATATATATAATCCTTGCATAATTGCTTTACGCAAAAATAATTTATTTAAAGAGATGTGGCCTGGTGCCGAAGCCAATGTCGATGCAGGGCGTCGGTGTGACGCGGTGAAGGCGTGATGAAGCATGAATTTGCAGGGCGGTCCGGGCTCCAGATGCGGCATTCGCCAAACTATAGACGGGAAACGGACCGAACCATTGTGCAACCATCGTTAATGCGGCTATCATTTGACAGCCCTGTGTAGAGATGATGGAACAAACCAGAGTAATAATTTTTCAGAAAAAAATTCAAGCAAAAAAATTTACTAGGATTAATGGCACCTGGTTTATCTGTTGTAGCAATCTGAAAAAAGGTTACTCCCGAAATTGGGACTTGATCTGCACACCCATTGCCTAGTGAGCGATGGAGCGGCAGCATGATGATGCTGGCAAAGGTTGGCTTGCCGATGCAAAGCCCCCGGTCCAGCTAACATGATGAAGTTGGTCGGTTGACGACGCCAAAGTCTCCGGAGTAGGTCGATGAAGGGATGACGAAGCCCCCGGTCCAGACCAGGAGACGGAATAGGTCGGTGAGGAGATGTTGCAGGTGCAATGCCAGCCGAGGTGTTGAAGTAGTTCGGCGTGATGGACATCGGCTCCGTGCAGCAACGGTTCGGCCATGCCGATGTAGGTCGTAACTTGTGACGTGGTCAATCTTGGCTTGATGAAGTGACCGTGCGGCGATGCCGGTGTGCCTGCTTCGTGTAATCCGTGGGGCGGCGATGTTGGTGACGATTTATATTTCACGATGCTGAACTCCTGTTCGGCTTGCCGAGATGACGATCCGAAGAAGTTGAGCTCGACTCAACAATGCGACAACGTGTCTAGCGCAGGTCGGCAGCCGGAGAGCAACATTGCTGGGCTGGTTTGACACTGGCGCGATGGTGAAGATCATATTGGAAAAGACTTTAAAACTAGCGGGATGTGTTTGGGAACAAAACACAATACCCCATACAAAACTTCCTTCAAAAAGGATGTTTGAAATCCCGTTCATAGAAAAGATGAATTCATGTCGGATTCGTTCTCGCGTAGAAACAGATTCCAAAAGTGTTGCACTAATCAGAAGGTTTCCAGAGTTTGGACGGTCGGATCGAGCCGAAATTTTGAGAGGTGGTAGATATGGGAATTCCACAGCAGATGAACGGTTGGATATTCCAAAGGACCTCCGAGCTGGGCTCTAGAGACCATGTCCTAAACTCGTCCAGATTCCCGTCCAGATTTGACAGGGCTCCGGTATCTCGGAGATCGCGAGAGATTCCTCCATCGGAACTCGACGAAATTTTCTATGGTGGTTGTAGACTCAATTCCGCACAATCCCGCCGAAGAAATCGTTAAAATGACACTCGAGGAGGCAGTGGCGGCGGATACAAGTTTGCTGTCTAGAAAAACAGCACGGTCGCCCGGGGGCAATGTTGACATTGAGCCCTCGGGCTCCGAGGATAATTTCTCCATGATCATGATAGAGATCGGAGTTGATGTTTTTGAAGGCCCTCATCCGAACATAACAATCGAAGGTAGGGCGCGGTCCTTGGTTAAGCCAAGGTGACCAATCGATCCGGTGACGAAGAAGTCGACGTCGCAGTTGATCTACAGTCGAGCCATTGATCTTTTTGCCCACACAGCGGGACTCTCAATGAAAGCACCAATATCGGTGTCAAAACCAGCGGATCTTGGGTAGGGGGTCCCGAACTGTGCGTCTAAGGCTAATGGTAACAGAGGGCGGGGGACACAAGGTTACCCAGGTTCGGGCCCTCTCTATGGAGGTAATACCCTACTTCCTGCTTGATTGATCTTGATGATATGAGTATTACAAGAAGTGATCTACAACGAGATCATAGAGGCTAAACCCTAGAAGCTAGCCTATGATTATGATTGTTGTTCTCTTCTATCGACTAGCCTGTCCTTGGTTTATATAATGCACCAGAGGCCTAGGATAACAAGAGTCCTAGCCGAATACGTCGGTGGGGAGGAGTCCTTGTGTTCATCACCAAGTCTTGTGGAATCTTCCTTGTATGCGGCAGCTGTCTGAACTGGCCCATGAGTATACGGCCACGGGGTTCCTCGGCCCAATCTAACTGATCGGGAGACGATGTGGTGAGTACCCACTAGTCCAGGACACCGTCATCGGCCTTGCTTCATATCGCCAGACGAGGGCCCCGCCTTGCGCCACCCTCGACTGCCATTGACGGTGACCGGAAACCAAGGATCACGCCAATGGGGTAAAGGGGATGCCAGCGGTTCCCCCGACAACCACGGGTCCTCTGCCGGGGGCAGGCTTTGCAGCACCTCCCCGGCAGAGGGCCTACCTCTGGGAGACACCTTGCTCCGTGCGCCGTGGGGAGGGCCCTGGCTCCCGGCCCCTCTCCTGCAGCCCCCAGTGTGCTCCTCCTGGCGGAAGGGAGGCTGCCGAGCTGGGGCAGCCTTCCGCTGCAGTGACCTGAACTCCCTGTGACCCATGGTTAGCATAAGCTTGCTCCTGAGGAATTAGCGGTACCCGATAGCTGCTGCCGCCAGCACGGTCGGTGAGGCTTCCTTGAGGCTCCTGAAAAGGCTCGTCTTCCGGCGTCTCTTCCTCCCAGCCTGGCCTGATAAATGAGCCATGGTCGTCTTCCAGTGCGTATTCCCGATCCATCATGCGGGGTACGTATGCCTCCGAGGTTGCCGCCCCGAAGGCTTAGCCGTAGTGCCCCACACTCCACGCGGCTTGGCTCGAAGCGCCGTCTTGGGGGTGATAGGGCGGTGGCCCGCCCGGGCCATAGGCAGCGATGCGCATGCCCTCGCTCACTTGGGGGTGGTGCTGGTGCAACTTGACGCCCTACGCTGATGGTTGAGCGGGTGTTGATGAAGCCTTGGGGCACGCCTAAGGGCGCACGGGCGCAGATGGGCTCGCCATATGATCCGCCCGGGGCCTGGGGTGGAAGCTAGACGCAGAAAGGAGGCGCCCCTGAAGTTACGGCATCCAGGAGCTCGGCGACGCGCTCCAGCAGCACGTCATGGCCGCTCTCCTGCAGCCTGCACCGTAGCAGCTCCCGAGCCACCGTGAGCGCATCCCTCATGTTCGCTTGTTCCCGTCGGGTGTTTGGCGCCATCGCTGCGGCGTGGTTTGAGGCACTTGCTGCTGATTGCACCTGCCATGGAGTGAGGGTAGGCGACGCTTGACCATGTCGCCCGCGCCCTGCAGCGTTCTGCGGAGCGCGGGCTGCCTGAGGCGCGGGGTTGAGGTCACCTTGGGCAGGCGGTGCGGCATGGGCAGGCCATGCCGCCCAGCGGTCGGCGTTAGCCGTCGGGTCGCTGGACATGGATGCGATGAATCAGTGGAACGCAGATCAGCGGAAAGAAGATTCCGGCGCACCCCTACTTGGTGCACCAAATGTTGGATGTCCTGTTCCGGCAAAACTCTTAAGGTTCGAGCACTGGGGTGGCACGAAGATCTTCTCCCTACCGAAACACGCCCAAAACCTCGCCGCGATTCTAAGATAATACGATGAACAACACAAGAGACACAAGGTAAATACAGGTTTGGGCCACCGTTCTGGTGTAATACCCTACTCCTGTGTGTGGTGTGGTGGATTGCCTCTTGGGCTGATGATGAACAGTAGAAAGGAAGAACAACCTCGCGAGGGGTGTTCTTATGGTGGTGTGCTTGGAGAGGAATTGATCCGTCTCTGTTGGCTCCAGATGAGATGATCCTCTCTACTGTGGTGGCTATCTCTATTTATAGAGGCCCTGGTCCTCTTCCCAAATGTTGAGCGGGAAGGGAGCCAACAACGGCAATTTTGAATGGGGCCAACTAGTACAAGATATCCGGACTAAAGGTGGTTTTCGATTGCCACAGGCAATGGTGATGACGCCGTCTTGGGCTCCATGGTGACCTCCCTCCTGCCGCTCTAGTGGTCTTGGTCTCGTTGCACCGATATGGAAACCTTTTCCTGATGCCTCGGTACTCCGCACCTGCTGTCGGTGTCAAAACTGGCGGATCTCGGGTAGGGGGTCCCGAACTATGCGTCTAGGCGGATGGTAACAGGAGACAAGGGACACGATGTTTTTACCCAGGTTCGGGCCCTCTCGGTGGAGGTAAAACCCTACTCCTACTTGATTAATATTGATGATATGGGTAGTACAAGACTAGATCTACCACGAGATCAAGGAGGCTAAACCCTAGAAGCTAGCCTATGGTATGATTGTTGTTTGTCCTACGGACTAAAACCCTCCGGTTTATATAGACACCGGAGAGGGCTAGGGTTACACAGAGTCGGTTACAATGGTAAGAGATCTACATATCCGTTTTGCCAAGCTTGCCTTCCACGCCAAGGAAAGTCTCATCCGGACACGGGACGAAATCTTCAATCTTGTATCTTCATAGTCTTGGAGTCCGGCCAATGATGATAGTTCGGCTATCCGGACACCCCTAGTCCAGGACTCCCTCAGTAGCCCCCGAACCAGGCTTCAATGACGACGAGTCCGGCGCGCATGTTGTCTTCGGCATTGCAAGGCGGCTTCTCCTCCAAATTCCATGTGCTTGCCAAATGGTGTCCGGCTTCTTATAAATGCTGCGCTCCTTGGCTTCCACGTCCAATAATGGCCATCTTCCACATGTCGTACGAATGCAAAAAGCCAGGGTATTTTTACATTCCACCACCTAGCTGCACGAATAAGCTGCCTATAAAGAGAGGCGAGGATCTAGATCCGAATCACACCATCCTCCTTGCGCGAGCATTCATCGGAGCGCCTCTGACCAAAAATCAATTCCATCATGGACAGTCGATGCAGCTCCTCCTCTCGTGCTCCCAGCCCTCAGCCAGGAGATTGGGGGAGATGCTCGGTCCCGCATAGTGAGCTGGTGACGCTCCAAACCGAGGGATTTCTTCCCCCAGCCTTCATGGTTCCGGTTCGAGCCGGACTTGCCACCTACAAGGGCGGGAAGCAGGCGGAGAGCATCCCCAATCCCTCCAAAGGAGAGCGGGTATGCTTCGTCCCTTATCTAATAAGAGGACTCAGATTTCCCATACATCCGTTTCTCCGGGGGCTCCTGGAGTTCTATGGGCTCTAGCTTCATCATCTTACACCTGCCTCTATCCTGCATATCGCGGGCTTCGTGGCCCTTTGCGAGCTGTTCTTGGGCATCGAGGCCCATTTTGCGCTGTGGAAGAGATTATTCTGTCTCGTACCCCGTTCTCATGAGGGGTCGATATATCAAGTGGGCGGAGCCGAACTATGGCGCATCGCCGGGACCGGATATCTATCCGGAACCCCAAAGAAGGCGTCTGAAGACTGGCCTTCGGAATGGTTTTATATGGAAGATGGCCCGCTACCGGACCCAGTTCGGATCGGCCTCCCGGAGTTCAGCAACGCTCCTCTGAAGAAACGCCTGAGTTGGCGCTCGCGGAGCCCTCAACGGGAGAATGATAGGGACGTTCAATATCTGATGGGCCGAATAAGGTTATTGGCTCATTCCGGATTAACCATGATTGGAGTCATGGCCACATGCATCGTGCGAGGGGTGCAGCCGCTCCAATATAGGGTCCACCCCATGTGGGATTTCAACGGGGAGGATGATGCCACCCGTCATGGCCGCAAGGGGCCGGGATCGGTTGCCGATCTAGTGAAGATCCTGTCCGGCTTATACAAGGGGGAGAAGGAGGACTTCCTCCGTGCTAGTCCATTGAATCGATTTTCCATGAACAACCCTCGGAGCTGGGTAAGCGGACGTTTGTCTATTCGATCCATATTCCCAAAGTTAAGTGTCTCACTTTGTGATTGCGACGCAGGAACTACGCCGGGCCGTAGAGGATATACACAGCCTGGCTCCACAACCAGAGGATCTAGAACGATCCCATGATCCGGCCTCCGAAGAGGATCCGGACATAAAGGTGGAGCTGATCGATGGGGTGTTCCACCAACTTAGCATCGACAATGCTCTGGTCGCCATTACGGCCGACTACCCTGGAATATCTCTGGTTTCCCAGGTAATTGTGACCGGAGTCCTGATACCACTACTCATCCATGCTTATTTCTGACCACCGTATACCAATGGTGCTCCGCAGGAGGTGCCTTTGAGGCGGGAAGCCGAACCCGCGGCGGCTGACCAACAAGGGGCAGCTCGGCCCAGCAGGCGGAAAAGAAGTGCGGCGCGAATCGAGACGTCGCCGCAACGGTATGACATGCCCCCATGTTTCCGGAAGAGATTCCTGGAAGGCATATTAACGCTCGTCGTTTTTTAGGAGAAAGAGCGCTCACCGGACTATGCCTGGAGAGGTTGCCAATCCAGCCTCCACCGTCCAGGCTCCAACACCAGGTCCAGAGGGGGAGGCGAACGCAAGGCGCGCGTCGGGTGCTCCTCCAACGGAGGACGCCGACAGGTTGTCCGCAACCAGATCTGAGGTGGAGAGCGCCATGAATCACAGGCGCCGCCGGACAGTTCTTCGTGACACATGCTTCTCCCCCGAGGCGTTAAATGCCTTTAATTCAGGTGATGCGCACCTCCGTGCTGCTCAAGATGGTCTAGCCAGAGCCATGAAGCAGTATGTGAAAGACATACGGGTGAGGAATTTTGACAGTTATATATGCCAGTAGCCCCCGAGACTTAAAATAGTTAGAATAACTGATTTAAGGATCATTTGTTATGCAGGATCTTATGGAGAAGAATACCCACCTGTCCCAGGAGCTTCAAGAGTGCAAGGCCCAACTTGAGGCCGCACTAGCCGCCGCAGGGGGAGCCACAGAGACCCCCTCAGGTAATACACACTTTGAAAGATAAGTAGTTTGTGAAGTGCGGCGTGTGTATAAGTCTGACAATAATATTGCAGATGGCGCCGGACTAGATCCGGACAAGCAACATCTACTACACCAGTTGAAGGCCGGCGAGAAGGTGCTTATGAGGGTGCAACAAGAGAGGAACAAACTCCGAGATGCCAACACCCAGCTGGGCGAGGAACTAAAAGATGTTCGGGCCCAGCTGTCTGACTCCGTGAAGGAGAATCGGCGGCTTCGTCGCGGCATTTATAGTAAGTGCTTGAGAAAACTTTTTGAAAAGAAGAGTTCGGTGAGGAATTCAATTGACAGAAATGTGTCTGTAGGCGTGCTCACATGTCGTCCTGCGGAGGAAATGCCCGGTTCAACGGGTGACCTACTTCCCGAGCTACTGCAACTGCACGAACGTGTTCGGCAGGTGATGAGCGGGGTCGCCCAGGCCTTGTGGCCTTCCCTGTCCCTGCCCGAAGGTCTTGGAGAGCTTGCGGAGAAGCTTCACGGAGCACGGCGGCGCTTCCGGTTGTGGAAGATATCGGCCTGCCGTCAAGGCGCCAGGGGGGCCTGGGCCATGATGAAGACACGGTATGCGAAGGCTGACCCCAACCACATGGCTGAGGTCGGACCTGTGGGGCCCGATGGGAAGGAGATCCCTGTGAGATTAGTGTACGACCAAGTAGAGTTGGCCGCAAAGTATTCACAGCGGGATTGTAAACTAGACAGTTTATTAGATGGTATCGAAGAGGAATACAATCAGTCAGCTTGATGATGTAATTTGAAATGACATGAAAAATGCCTTTTAGCCGGATTGTAGATCGTTTGTCATTGCGGACCTTTTTGCTTCAACCTCGGGACCCGACAGTCCGGAGTGTGTCCGAATACCCTCACGGTTATGTAAAAACCAGGGCATGCATGGAGACCAGGCGTAGGGGTCATTAGTGCTTTATCAGACAAGTGCCCAACTAGTTATGTTATATTACATGGTTAGTAAGAAACATCTTCCAGGGAGAATAGTTCCGTTAGGGGTTCCTTTCCCTGGAGGCATGCCCTAAAGTGCATGTCCGGACTGCGAAAAAGGCAGGAAAGCATCTGGGGGCAGATAAATAAATAGGTAAGAAATCATCTTTCAATTCACCGACCAAATATTCCCTTAAGAACGCTAGCTTTCGGCTTCACCCAGTCTGAGGTACACATCCGGCTGACCCGGCAGTAACAGTCATAGAGGTGCTCCCTTTACCTCCTAGCCGAACAATCGGGAATGTAGGGGTAAGCACAGGAGCCAGGCAACCCAGCTTGGCCAAAACTTAAGTCATATCAATGCATATAATGGCGAATAAAAGGTACATGTGGAAGTGTGACACATGTGTTGGGCATAAAGCCCATATAAATAATCTTCTGTTAAAGAAGCCCCCAGGTATAATGAGTGCGAGTAGCACGTCAAGCGCGTGCGGTCAATGCGCAGGTGAGCCTTCAAAGGCTTTGAGAAAGGGGGAGGGGTAAGGGGAGAAATAAAGGACAGCTAAAGTATAAAATGTAGTGGGGGGAAGGAGACGAACTCTGAGTCCGGCGCTAGGCGTAGAATCTTCAAAGGCGGGCTGCGTTCCAGGCGTTTCACAGACGGTACGCTCCGCCGGTGAGGACTTGGTCAATGATGAAGGGACTTTCCCATTTGGGCTTGAGTTTGTCCTTTTTCTTGTCCGGCAGGCATAGAACTAGTTCGCCAACATTGTAAGTTTTGTCCCGTACTTCTGTGCTTTGATATCGTCGAGCCTGCTGTTGATAGAATGCGGAACGGGCTTTTGCCACATCGCGCTCCTCCTCTAGGGCGTCCGAATTGTCCTGCCGATCCAGCTCGGCTTCTCTTTCTTCGTACATGCGCATGCGAGGTGACTCATGAATTATGTCGCAGGGCAAAACTGCCTCTGCGCCGTATACCATAAAAAAGGTGTGAATCCGGTAGTACGATTTGGCGTGGTCCGCAGCCCCTAGAGTACGGTGTCGAGCTCCTCTACCCAGTGCGTGTTAGATTCCTTAAGGGACCGCACTAGTCTGGGTTTGATGCCGCTCATGATTAGACCATTTGCTCGTTCGACTTGACCGTTAGTTTGAGGGTGATAGACTGAAGCGTAGTCGAGCTTGATGCCCATGTTCTTCCACCAGAGTTTAACCTCGTCGATCGTGAAGTTCGTGTCGTTATCAGTGATGATGCTATGGGGGACGCCGTAACAGTGTACTGCCCCTGATATGAAGTCTATCATGGGTCCGGATTCGGCCGTCTTAACTGGCTTGGCCTCTATCCATTTGGTGAATTTATCCACCATGACCAATAGGTATTTTTACTTGTGGGTTCCTCCTTTAAGGGGTCCAACCATGTCAAGCCCCCAGACCGGGAACGACCAGGTGATGGGTATAGTTTTTAGGGCCGTGGGAGGCATGTGGCTTTGATTAGCAAAGAGCTGGCAACCGACGCATCATTGGACTAAATCCTGAGCGTCTGCCCGGGCCGTTGGCTAATAAAATCCTGTATGGAAGGCTTTGCTTACAAGGGCCCGGGCTGCGGCATGGTGCCCACCGAGTCCGGCATGAATTTCAGCCAGGAGATTTCACCCTTCCTCTTCGGAGATACACCTTAGAAGGACTCCGGTTATGCTTTTCTTATAGAGCTCTCCCTCATGGACCTTATAGGCTTTAGATCGCCGTACTACGCAGCAGGCCTCGTTTTGGTCCTCGGGAAGTTCCTGCCTAGTTAGGTAAGCTAGGAATGGCTCGGTCCACAGGGCAATGACTGCCATTATTTCGTGGGCTGAAGGTGTTGTTTCATTGGCAGAACCACCGATTGTGTCAGAATGTGCGGTGTCGGGCGGTGCGGTTGGGTCCGGATTTTTGTTTCTGGACTCCCCTTCCCATAGTACGGATGGCTTGAAAAGCCGTTCCAGGAAGATGTTGGGAGGGACGGCATCGCGCTTTGCACCGATGCATGCCAATACGTCCGCCGCTTGATTATTATCCCGGGCTATATGGTGAAATTCAAGCCCTTCAAACCGAGATGACATTTTCAGAACGGCGTTACGGTAAGCTGCCATTTTCGGATCCTTGGCCTCGAAGTCTCCATTTATTTGGGATATCGCGAGGTTCGGATCCCCCCGCACCTCTAGGCGTTTAATGCCTATGGAGACCGCCATCCGAAGGCCATGTAGAAGGGCCTCATATTCGGCTGCGTTGTTGGAGTCCGTGTACATTATCTAGAGTACGTATTGGACTGTGTCTCCGGTTGGGGACGTCAGGACGATGCCAGCCCCCAGGCCGGCCAACATTTTGGAGCCGTCGAAGTGCATGATCCAATTGGAGTATGCGCCGTACTCTTTAGGGAGTTCGGCTTCGGTCCATTCAACGATGAAGTCGTCCAAAACTTGCGACTTGATAGCTCGTCGTGGTTTATAGGTTATGTCGAATGGTAGGAGCTCGATGGCCCATTTTGCAATCCTGCCAGTCGAGTCGCGGTTGTTTATAATGTCGTTAAGAGGTACTTCAGAGGCTACTGTTATCGAACACTCTTGAAGGTAGTGTCGTAGCTTCCGGGATGCCATGAACACCGCGTACACTATCTTTTGATAATGTGGATACCGGGACTTGCATGGAGTTAAGACAGTGGATACGTAGTACACTGGTTTTTGAAGAGGGAATTTGTGTCCTTCCGTTTCTCGTTCGACGACGAGCACCGCGCTTACAACTTGATGTGTTGCTGTGATATATAATAACATTGGTTCGCCCAAGTTGGGCATGGCTAGGACCGGATTTGTTGCCAATATGGCCTTTATTTCTTCGAGTCCAGCCGTGGCGGCATCCGTCCATTCGAAGTGTTTGGTGCGTCGGAGGAGGCGATAAAGGGGTAATGCCTTTTCTCCCAAGCGAGAGATGAAGCAGCTTAGAGCCGCCACGCATCCAGTCAATTTTTGTATTTGCTTGAGATCCTTTCGGATATCCAATTGTGACAGAGCTCGGATCTTGGCTGGGTTTGCTTCAATTCCTCTACCGGATACAATGAAGCCCAAGAGCTTTCAGGCTGGTACGCCGAAAACGCATTTTTTCGGGTTGAGCTTAATGTCATATGCTCAGATTTGTCAAATGTGAGCCTCAAATCGTCTACTAGAGTTTCGACGTGTTTAGACTTGACGACCACATGATCTACGTATGCCTCCACTGTTTTGCCGATCTGGGTTGCCAGACATGTCTGAATCATGCGCTGATATGTTACGCCGGCGTTTTTGAGCCCGAAGGGCATTGTGTTGAAGCAGAATGGTCCGTATGGAGTAATTAATGCCGTTGCGGCTTGGTCTGGCTCCGCCATCTTGATTTGATGGTAGCCGGAGTATGCGTCGAGGAAGCACAATGAATCGTGCCCTGCGGTAGCATTGATAATATGATTGATGCGGGGAAGGGGGAAAGGATCCTTTGGACAAGCCTTGTTAAGGTCCTTGAAATCGACACACAGGCGCCAGGATTTGTCCTTCTTTGGTACCATTACTAGGTTTGCTAGCCAGTCCGGATGTTTTGTGTCTCTGATGAATCCGGCTTCTAATAGTTTGGCTAGCTCCTCTCCCATTGCCTGTCTTTTGGGTTCGGAAAATCACCAAAGAGCCTGTTTGACTGGCTTGAATCCTTTTAGGATATTTAGGCTGTGCTCTGCAAACCGGCGTGGGATTCCTGGCATGTCTGGAGGGTGCCAAGCAAAGATGTCCCAATTTTCCCGAAGGAATTCTCGTAGTGCGGCGTCTACATCAGGGTTTAATTGTGCCCCAATGGAGGCCGTCTTTGTAGGGTCCATTGGATGGACTTGGAATTTTACTATTTCGTCCGCTGGCTTAAAAGAGGTGGACTTGGATCTTTTGTCAAGTATCACGTCATCCCTGTTCACCGTGGAGCGCAGCGCTGTGAGTTCCTCAGCCGCTAGGGCTTCAGATAGCGCCTCTAGGGCTAGTGCGGCTGTCTGTTTTCAGCGCGGAGCGCTACGTCCGGATCACTGGCGAGGGTGATGATTCCGTTGGGCCCGGGCATTTTGAGCTTCATGTACCCGTAATGGGGTATAGCTTGAAAAATTGTGAATGCCTCTCGTCCTAATAAAGCGTGATATCCGCTGCTGAACGGGGCCACATGGAACGTGATCTCCTCAAACCTGTAGTTGTGCGGCGATCCGAATACTACATCCAGTGTTATTTTTCCTGTGCAGCATGCCTCCCGACTAGGGATTATTCCTCTGAAGGTTGTGTTGCTTCGCTCAATGCGGCTCCAGTCTACTTCCATTTTTCGAAGGGTTTCCTCGTAGATGAGGTTTGATCCGCTGCCGCCATCCATGAGTACCTTAGTAAGGCGAAAGCCGTCCACTATTGGACTGAGGACCAATGCGGCTGGTGCTCGGGCTGTTCGGAATTTAGGTTCGTCGCTGGCATTAAAGGTAATAGCCGTGTCGCTCCATGGATTTATTGTTGCTACTTGGTAGACTTCGGCGAGGCTGCGGAGTGTTCGTTTCCACATATTATTTGATGCGAAAGTCTCGAAGACTGTAAATACCGTAGTGGTACTGCTGGGGTGGTTCTCTGGAGCTAGAAGCTCTTCGCCACTTTTGGCCACCTGCCATAGTATCCAACATGCTCGAAGGCTATGTGTTGGAGTGGCGCCCTCTGTACTATGAATTTTGCACGGTCCGCTGAGCCATCCCTCCAGTACGGTTCCATGCCCTTTAGGGGTTTTTTGCTTTTCGGTTTTTAACCCAGGTGCCTGAATATGATGCACCCTTTTATTTCGGAATAGGGTTGTATTCAGAGCCGGATTGTCCCAAAATTTGGTTTCGGTTTTCCAGGCACTCTCCATTGCACAGTACTTCCATACTATGGATGCCAAGTCGGCGAAGCATGTAATTTCGCGACGACTTATGGCGTTCATGATTCCCTTGTCCGTGCAATTATTGCAGAAGATTGAAATTGCGCTTTCCTCACGGCAGTCCTTTATCCTGTCCATGACCAGGAGGAATCTAGCCCAGTAATGGTGTACTGTTTCAGTGGGCTCTTGCCGGATTCGGGATAAATCGCTTATGTTTGGGTGGGTGGGTGGTTTTGGATTCGGAACCCCGTCCAATCTAAGACTTAAGGGCCGAAAGGTTTCCAAACCTTGAAGCTTGGGTTTTTGGGTATTGTCCAATGAATCCCGCAAGCTACCTGACTTTAGGTTCAGGGTTTGATCGACGTCCGTCCCTCCGCGGGAATCCGGCATGGAGGGATCAGGAATCCAGACATAGCTAGTCCTTAATATAGAAGAAGAGTCACCACACTGTTTCTCTACCATAGCGACGTGGTGGGTAGCCTGGGGAGAGTTGATCTCTCTCAGGTCGATTTTAGGCCCGATCTGATCGTAGTCTGTAGCGACTTCCAGGGCGGCGATGCGATCCAAGAGCTTGTTTAAGGAGGAGAGCTCCATTGGATCTAGCTGCTCGGCGAGCTCCGAGTTGACTTGAAGATTGCTTTTGGTGACCCGAGAGGTCATCGCCGGCACGGCGGCCAAACAGGCGGTCATGAGAAAACCGCCTAGCCAGAGAGTTTGGCCGATGGCCAAAGCTCCTTCAGCTACGGTGCCGTCTTTAAAGACGGGACAAGGCATCCCTCCTGATGGCGACGGCACAGAGGAACTCTCAATGAAAGCACCAATGTCGGTGTCAAAACCGGCGGATCTCGGGTAAGGGGTCCCGAACTGTGCGTCTAGGCGGATGGTAACAGGAGACAAGGGACACGATGTTTTTACCCAGGTTCGGGCCCTCTCGGTGGAGGTAAAACCCTACTCCTGCTTGATTAATATTGATGATATGGGTAGTACAAGAGTAGATCTACCACGAGATCAAGGAGGCTAAACCCTAGAAGCTAGCCTATGGTATGATTGTTGTTCATCCTATGGACTAGAACCCTCTGGTTTATATAGACACCGGAGAGGGCTAGGGTTACATAGAGTCGGTTACAATGGTAGGAGATCTACATATCCGTATTGCCAAGCTTGCCTTCCACGCCAAGGATAGTTTCATCCAGACACAGGACGAAGTCTTCAATCTTGTATCTTCATAGTCTTGGAGTCCGGCCAATGATGATAGTTCGGCTATCCGGACACCCCCTAGTCCAGGACTCCCTCACCTGTGCTTGCCCCCTTTGCACCAAAGAGGAAACGAGGACACTGCGTAGGCTGGCGCCCGCCTGGTCTTGGTCGTCGTGGCTTGCGTCATGAGCACCTCGCGAGGTACCCCTTGCCTTGATCTCTCCGCCTCCTCGCGAGCCTGCCTATCGAGGCCGCCCCCGAGGAGGCCTTGCATCATCCGCCCTGCGAGGCTTGGCCCCTCGCGAGGGTCTTGAACTTGGGTTGATGAAGACGGGCCATACTGGGCCACTGCTGAGCCATGCCGCAGGCCGTAGGCAGGCAAGTCTGGGGACCCCCGTTCCCAAAACGCCGACAGTAGCCCCCGGGCCCAAGGCGCGCTCGGACCTGGCTTTGTAGCGAAGCCAAAGGGCAAGTGCGGAGCGTCGCGGGCCCCAACAGCCTATAGCCTCGGTTGACGCGTGGCGACTGATTGGATGTGGGCTTCTCCGCTTCCCCACGCTCCCCCAATATCCGCTTGGCTAGGCGGCCAAGAAGCCTTACACAGTTATTTCCTCTTCGCTACCCGCGTGCTTCCTGTTCCCCTTGCTTCCTCGAACCTCTGTTTCCACTTCCAATCTGTATTGAGCTCTGCCCCCTCCATCGTCATGGCGCAAACTAACAAGGAGAAAGGGAAGAAGCCCACGCCCTCGTCCAGCTCGCCTCTGGCAATCGAGCCTGCCGTCGGCCGTTCGCTGGTGCTCAATCTGGAAGCCTGGGATAAGGTCCGCTCCGCCCTCGCCTCCAGCTTCAACGAGTGTGGAAAGATGACGGCTTGGCCTGCGTCCCATGCCTCCGTCGACAGGATCGTCACGGAGGTTCGATTCTTCATCGACGCCTTGTGGGCTGGCCTGGTTCCTCCTTTCTCTACCTTTTTCAATGTGGTGCTTTCCCACTATCAGATCCATATCTTCAGAAACACGTGCCATGCAGAATCATTTCTTTGGCCATATCATGAATGGCAAGTCAAATAAACAACCATGCATACACTGATTGTCTTCAGATTTCAACAAATTCGTAAGTTCATGGCATTCTTAATATGTAGCAATCATTGGATATTGGAATTCATTGTTCCAAACAAGAACATAGCTAACTACATGGATTCTCTCAGAGAGTCAACAAACCCTCAGGATCTGACGCATCTTCAGCAATTCATGAATAGGTATTGAATTCTATGATGTTTAAATTAATTTGCACTCATGTCTAGTTCAATAATTGATGTTGTCAAAATTCATCTTCATTTGTAGTGTGCTCACATTGTGGAAAACTAAACCAAGGAACTTATTCAGGAAGGAACTACCTCTGCAGCACGAGATCGTTTCTCTGGTAACACACTAAAATCCGTTATTTTAGGAAAATGTATCCAATAGTCTGCAAATACGTTTTCTTATGCTAGTCAAAGGTTCAAGCTTCTAAATAAACCTCTTTTTATTTCTATCCAAAGAAAAAAAATACATCTAACACCGGTTAGGTTGTTCCTAACAGGACAAATACATGACTAATTCTGTACAAAATATTTCAGTGTCCTCGGCAACAAGCAGGGACCAACTTTTGTGGATACTTGATGGCTCGTGTCCACATCAGTTTTTCCCTGAAGCGGAAGGGATGATGCAACATAGCTACGGTAGGTATTTCCCTCAGTGATGAAACCAAGGTTATCGAACCAGTAGGAGAACCAAGCAACACTATGTAAACGGTACCTGCACACAAAGAACAAATACTTGCAACCCGACGCGTAAGAGGGGTTGTCAATTCCTCCCGGCTAGAAGATTGGTAAAGATATTATTTGGTAGATACAAATAAAATAATGGCAATAAAAATTCTGCAAGGTATTTTTGGGTTTTTGATAATATAGATCTCAAAATAAAATATGAAAATAAATTAAAAGGCAAATAGCAATATAGATCTGAAGATATCTGGTGAGAAAATAGACCCGGGGGTCGTAGATTTCACTAGTGGCTTCTCTCGAGAAAATATCATACGGTGGGTAAACAAATTACTATTGGGCAATTGATAAAACTTCAAATAATTATGACAATATCCAGGAAATGATCATTATATAAGCATCACGTCCAAGATTAGTAGACCGACTCCTCCCTGCAGCTACTACTATTACTCCACATATCGACCGCTATGCAGCATGCATCTAGTATATTAAGTTCATGGAGAAATGGAGTAATGCAATAAGAACGATGACATGATGTTGACAAGATCTATTCATGTAGGAATATACCCCATCTTGTTATCCTTAATGGCAATGATCAATACGTGTCTTGCTGCCCCTTCTGTCAATGGGAACGAACACCGCAAGATCGAACCCATCAGGAAGCACCTCTTCCCATGGCAAGAAAAATCGATCTAGTCGGCCTAACTAAACCAAAGATTCGAAGAAGAAATATGAGGCTATAAGTAATCATGCATATAAGAGATCAAAGACTCAAATAACTTTCATGGATAAAATAGATCTGATCATAAACTCAAGGTTCATCGGATCCAAACAAATACACCGCAAAAAGAGTTACATCAAATAGATCTCCAAGAGACCACTGTATTGAGAATCAAAACGAGAGAAGAAGCCATCTAGCTACTGCCGGACCTGTAGGTCTACAATGAACTACTCACGCATCATCGGAGAGGCACCAATGAAGATGATGAGCCCCTCCATGATGGTGTCCATATTGGATCTCGTGGTTCTTGAACTTGCAGCGGCTGGAATTGTGTTTCGTTGACTCCCCTAGGGTTTCTGGAATATTTGGGTATTTATAGGGCGAAGAGGTGGTGCGGGAGGCCACCGAGGTGGGTACAACCCACCAGGGCGCGCCTGGGCCCCCAAGCGCACCCAGGTGGGTTGTGCCTCCATCGGGGTTACCCTCTGGTACTTCTTTGGCCCATCTTGTGTCTTCTGGTCCAGAAAAAATCTCCAAAAAGTTTCGCTGCGTTTGGACTCTGTTTGGTATTGATTTTCTGCGAAGTAAAAAACAAGCAAAAAACAACAACTGGCACTGGGCACTATGTCAATAGGTTAGTCCCAAAAAATGGTATAAAGTTGCTATAAAATGATTGTAAAACATCCAAGAGTGATAATATAACAACATGGAACAATAAAAAATTATAGATACGTTGGAGACGTATCAGCATCCCCAAGCTTAATTCCTGCTCATCCTCAAGTAGGTAAATGATAAAAACAGAATTTTTGATGTGGAATACTACCTAACATGTTGATCACATATTATTTTCTTTTGTAGCATGGACATATGGACTTTTGTATGGTTCAAAGAAATAGTCCAGTTTTGACATGAAGATTTCAATACTCAAGCATATCAACAAGCAACCATGTCTTTCAAAATATCAGAACTAAAGCAAGTTATCCCTACCTCATCATGCTCAATCATTGATCCATTCATGAAACACACTCGCATATTAGCTACATCCAATGCTCAAGTACGATCATAGTGTCCCTTAGTTGGTGCTTTATAAGGGAAGATGGAGACTCAAAAATAAAAATAAATATTGCATAAAGTAAATAGAAAGGCCCTTCGCAGAGGGAAATAGGGATTTGTAGAGGTGCCAGAGCTCAAAGCGAAAAATTAAGAGATAAAGCATTTTGAGAGGCATACTTTTCTCGTCAACGAAAACGACCGAGTAATTCCCAACACTTTCCATGCTAGATATATCATAGGTGGTTCCCAAACAAAAAATAAAGTTTATTCCTTTTTCCACCATTCTTTCACATTCCACGACTAGCCCTATCCACGGGTGCCGTCCATACCAACATTTTCCAAGGAATTTATTTGTTGACAACATAAATCAAATTTCTTTTTCATTTCGGGACTGGGCATCCCTAATACCTTTGCCGTACTCCCGTGCAATGACAAGTGAATAAACACTCATCTTGAGAATAACACATCTTGCATGGAAAATATTTGCCATCCCCTGCTGCATCATGAGCGGTATAAGCACACAAAAAGGAAATTTATTTTGAAAATTAGAGATGGCACATACAAATTTGCTTAGAATGGCACGGAAATACTGCATATAGGTAGGTATGGTGGACTCATATGGCAAAACTGGTTTTAAGGATTTTGGATGCACAAGTAGTATTCCTACTTAGTACAAATGGAAGCTAGCAAAAAGATTGAGAAGCAACCAACCAGAAAAATCACATAAGCGAGCATTAAGAATAACTAACACCGAATAATGCACCATAAGTAGGATGTAATTTCATTGCATAACTATTGACTTCCATGCTTTCATAGGGTTGATCGAGTACCGAACGTGCAGCACCTCCGCGTTCAGCACACGTTCAGATCGATGACGTCCTCCGCCTTCTTGATCCAGCAAGATGGCAAGGTAGTGGATGAGTTCCAGCAGCATGACAGCATGGTGACGGTGATGGTGAAGCTATCTCCGCAGGGCTTTGCCTAAGCACTACGAAAATATGACCGGGGGTGTAAACGGTGGAGGTGGCGCCGCACATGGCTAGGCAATTGTCTGTTATGTGCTAGGCGCCCTCCTCCCACATATATATAGGTGGGTGGGAGGGAGGAGCAGCCAAATGAGGCGCCAAAGTAGGAGGAATCCTACTTGGGGTTCTTCCCAAGTCGTTCCCTCCCTTTCCTTATTTGGAGTGCGGGGAAAGGCAGGAGAGGGTGGCGCCCCCCTTTTCCCATGAGAGGGAAAGGCAGGAGGGGCTAGCCCTCCCCCTTTTCCTTCCCTAGGGCTGGCCAAACAAGGGAGGAGGCGCACCAGCCTCCTTGTGGGATGGTCTGTCCCCTCCTTTGGCCCATAAGGCCCGTAACTTGCCGGGGGGGAGCCCAGAACCCCTTCTGTGGACCCGATCCTTTCCCGGTAAGTCCCGAAACACTTCTGGTGTCCAAATACCATCGTCCTATATATATCAATATTTACCTCTCAGTCATTTCAAGACTCCTCATCATGTCCGTGATCTCATCCGGGACTCCGACAACATTCTTCACCAAAACATATAGCTCATATAACACTATATCGTCAATGAATGTAAGCATGCGGACGCTACGTGTTCGAGAACTATGCAGACATGACCGATACACCTCTCCGGTGAATAACCAATAGCGAAACCTGGATGCCCATATTGGCTCCTACATATTCTACGAAGATCTTTATCGGTCAAACCGTTATGACAACATACGAAATTCCCTTTGTCCATCGGTATGTTACTTGTCCGAGATTTGATCATCAGTATCTTCATACCTAGTTCAATCTCGTTACCGGCAAGTCTCTTTACTCGTTTCGTAATACATCACCTTGTGACTAACTCCTTAGTCATTTGCTCGCAAGCTTATGATGTGTTTTACCGAGAGGCCCAGAGATACCTCTCCGACACTCGGAGTGAAAAATCCTAATCTCGATCTATGCCCACTCAAAAGACACCTTCGGAGATACATGTAGAGAATCTTTATGATCAACCAGTTACGTTGTGACGTTTGATAGCACACAAGGAATTCATTCGGTATCTGGGAGTTGCATAATCTCATAGTCGAAGGAATATGTATTTGACATGAAGAAAGCAATAACAATAAACTAAACGATCATTATGCTAAGCTAACAGATGGGTCTTGTCATTCACATCATTCTCCTAATGGTGTGATCCCATTACCATATGACAACACATGTCTATGTTTAGGAAACCTTAACATCTTTGATCAACGAGCTAGTCTAGTAGAGGCTTACTAGGGACACAATATTTGTTTATGTATTCACACATGTATTTAAGTTTGCGATCAATACAATTCTAGCATGAATAATAAACCTTTATCATGAATAAGGAAATATAATATAAAATAACAACTTTATTATTGCCTCTAGGGCATATTTCCTTCAGAGTTTTGTTTAATTATTTGCAATTTTTGATTTCAGGATTGGGAATCCCTATTACCACCCATCTCATGCAAGGACGAGTGAATAAACACTCATCATGAGAATAACCCACTTAGCATTGAAGATACCGACTACCCCCTGTCGCTCTATGAACAATCCATGCACACAAAAACAGATGTTTATTTGAAGTTTTTAGAGGTGGCATATGTGAATTTACTTAGAACGGTAGGGTAATACCGCATATAGGTAGATATGGTGGAATCATCTAGAATAAATTGGGTTTGATGCACAAGCAGTATTTCCGCTTAGTACAGGCGAAGGCTAGCAAATAGGTTGAGAAGCGGCCAACTAGAGAGCAAAAACTGTCATAAACATGCATTATGAATAATGAACATTGGATACTAGCATGAGTAGGATATGGACACCATGAACAAAAATATCATAGAGGCTATGTTGGTTTTGATTCAACTACATGCATGAACATGTGCCAAGTCAAGCCATTTGAAACATCCAGAGGAGGATACACCATTATACTACATCACAATCATTTTAATGCAATGTTAACATCCAAGATAAATTATTATCCACTCCTAGCTACTTAAGCATGGCATGAGAAACTATAATCTCTAATTTTCATTGCAAACATGTTTGATCATAATATGCCAAATCATGGATACTAGGTTAAACATATTTACAAAAACAGAACAGGTTGAGTTCATACCCGTTTCTCTCTGCCACAACCAGTTCGTCAAAGATCGTCATTATTCCCTTTCACTTGGACGAATGAATGATATGAAAATAATAATAGTACAAGAGTGCCATGGACTAAGCTGGAATCTACAAACATTTTATTCAAAAAGGAGAATACAAGGTAATATATTCTCTTTAATAGATCAACAATAATGGATATGAGAGTCACTCAGCATTTTCATCGCGGTCTTCTCCTTGGTATGACTCAACAAAAAGAAAAGAAATTCAAAGAAACACATTGAAATATTTTTGGAGTTTTTAGTTGTTCTTGAAGAAAGTGAAATTAAAGAAAGAAAAACAAAAATGAGAAAAACTATTTACACAGGAAAGCTCCAAACAAGCAAAAGGAAGAACAAGGAAATATTGTTGGGTTTTCTTTTTAATACTCCAACTAACTAAACTAGAAAGAAAAATCGAAAAGAAGCAAGAAACATTTTTTTGGGTTTTCTTAAAGTTTTTCAAACACACAAGAAGAAAGCAAGAAAATAAATCTAGCATAGATAATACACTGAAAATGTGTGAACATCGACAATAGGACTAAAATGTGTGAACATTGATGTAATGTCAGTGGGAACACGTACGCCCCCAAGCTTAGGCTTTTGTCCTAACTTGGAATCACCATCCGTAGTAGCCATCTGTTCCCATGTCGAAGTGCTGCAACGGCAACACCTGAGTATCCCACTCCTGGGGCTCCTCCTCTGCCATCGCCTGGGTGTTCCATTAGGCAATGATGTCATCTGGCATGATCTTGTATCCACCCCTGGCAATAGAATCAAACAAAGCAGGTGCAAGCAACGGAATAATATCATGAGTGTCCACACTGAAAACTAAGTTGTAGGGAATATTATGAATAGATTGATCAATATAAGTAAACTGGTGATCTAAATAAACCTTGGGTAAAGGATAATCATGTTGGCGGATCTTAACATTAAAGTGACTCGCTAAATGAGTAGCATAAATACTGCCATGAATCTTGCCCTTGGTTTTGTTAAGGTGCAGACGACGTGCAATAATAGCCCCGAGGCTAACGGGGTTATCGTCATATAGTGCACGGCGTAAGATGGCGAAGTCAGGAGCACTGAGTGCACCAACTTTCTCTCTAGAAATTAAACATTTAGCAATGAATAGCGCAAAATAATGCACAGAAGGGAACTGCAAACTAGTGGCATTGACACTCGACACGCCCCTCTCATCTCCCACTGACAGAGTACGATAAAAGTCTTCAAACTCTGCAGGCCTAGGCTCTCTTATTTCCCCATCAAAAGGGATCAAGCATTCATCGCAAAAATCAGTGAGTGGCATCTGACGGGTTTCAGCATATAAATTAAACCGCACCTCGGGGGGGGGGGGTTATTCCTACTCAGAAAATGAAAACTTTGCACAAAGGAATTTGTAAGGAGATAGTATTGTTCACACTCAGCTACAATTAAGTTGGTAAGCCCAGCATTGGCGGCAAATTGTGTGAACTCTTGACGAATCTCGGCTCCATCCATGAAGGGGTTGTGCGTCCATTCGCATGGCCGCACTTCCGCCCTTCTCCGAGTATGGAGGTCATTGTTTGATGAATCCCCAATAACTCCCTTAGCACTCTTCTTGGAGGCAAACTTCCTAAGGAAAGTCATCTTATTCCGATGAATAAAATTCTGAAATTTTTTGTCCACAAACTTCACAAGATTGATAGCAACTACTCATAAGGAGGCATAGAGTCCATATCAAGCATTCAAACTACTCTAAGAATTCAACATGCAAGCTCATCAAGAGTAGCACCAAGAGTAGCTAATTATTCAAAATATAAACCACTAGAGAAAAAACTAATTGGAGCAATGGAGGAGTCACATACTGATACGTCTCTAACGTATCTATATTTTTGATTGTTCCAAGCTGTTATATTGTCATTCCTGGATGTTTTAGAATCATTTTATAGCGAATTTATATCATTTTTTGTGACTAACCTATTGACATAGTGCCCAATGCCAGTTGTTTTTTGCTTGTTTTTTACTTCGCATAAAATCAATACCAAACGGAGTCCAAACGTAGCGAAACTTTTTGGAGATTTTTTCTGGACCAGAAGACACCAGATGGGCCAAAGAAGTACCAGTGGGGGGCTCCGAGGGGAGCATGACCCACCAGGGCACGCCTGGGGGCCCATGCGCACCCAAGTGGGTTGTGCCCACCTCGATGGTCTCCCGCATAGCCTCTTCGCCCTATAAATACCCAAATAGTCCAGAAACCCTAGGGGAGTCGATGAAACACAATTCCAGCCGCCGTAAGTTCCAGAACTACGAGATCCAATCTAGACACCATCACGGAGGGGTTCATCATCCTCATTGGTGCCTCTCCGATGATGCGTGAGTAGTTCATCATAGAGATACGGGTCTGTAGCCTAGCTAGATGGCTTCCTCTCTCACTCTTTTGTTTCTCAATACAATGGTCTCTTGGAGATCTATTTGATCTAACTCTTTTTGCGGTGTGTTTGTTGGATGAACTTTGTGTTTATGATCAGATCTATATCCATGAATATTATTTGAGTCTTCTTTTGGTCTCTTATATGCATGATTATTTATATCTTCTTTGAATCTTTGGTTTAGTTAGGCCAACCAGATCAATTTTTCTTGCCATGGGAAGAGGTGCTCTGTGATGGGTTCGATCTAGCGGTGTTCTGGTATGTCTCCAACGTATCTATAATTTGTTGTTGTTCCATGCTATTATATTACCTGTTTTGGATGTTTTATATGCATTAATATGCTATTTTGTATTATTTTTGGGACTAACCTATTAACGCAGAGCCCAGTGCCAGTTTTTGTTTTTTTCTTGTTTTTGAGCTTCGCAGAAAAAGAATATCAAACGGAGTCCAGATGGAATAAAACTTTACGATGATTTTTCTTGGACCAGAAGACACACGCACGACTTGGAGACCAAGGAAAAGGAGTCCCGAGGCGATGGCAAGGGTGCAGGGCATGCCCCAGGGGGCGTGCCCCTGCCTTGAGGGTCCCTCGGAGCCCCGCTAACCCTATTATTCGGCCTATAAATTCCCAGATATTCCCAAACCATCGGAAGTGTCCACAAAAATACTTTTCCGCCGCCGCAAGCCTCTGTTCCCATGAGATCCCTTCTTCGGGCCTTTTCCAGTGATCTGCCGGAGGGCGATTCAATCACGGAGGGCATTTACATCAACCCTATTACCCTTCCGATGAAGCATGAGTCATTTACCTCATACCTACGGGTCCATAGCTAGTAGCTAGATGGCTTCTTCTCTCTCTATGATCTTCAATACTATGTTCCTTGATGTTCTTGGAGTTCTATCTGATTTAATATTCTTTTGAGGTGTGTTTGTCAAGATCCGATGAATTGTGGATTTATGACCAGATTATCTATGAACATTATTTGAATCTTCTCTGAATTCTTATATGCATGATTTGATATATTTCTATTTCTCTTTGAATTATCTGTTTGGTTTGGCCAACTAGATTGGTATTTCTTGCAATGGGAGAGGTGCTTACTTTTGGGTTCAATCTTGCGGTGTCCTCACCCAGTGACAAAGTAGGGGTAGCGAGCACGTATTTGTATTGTTTCCATAAAGGATAAAAGATGGGTTTTTCATCATATTGCTTGAGTTTATCCCTCTACATCATGTCATCTTAATTAATGCGTTACCCTATTCTCTTGAACTTAATACTCTAGATGCAGGCAGGAGCCGGTCGGTGTGTGGAGTAGTAGTAGTAAATGTAGAATCATTTTGGTCCTCTTGACACGGACGTGATGCCTATATGCATAATCATTGCCTTGGATATCATCATAACTTTGCGCTTTTCTATCAATTGCTCGACAGTAATTTATTCACCCACATATTATTTTCCTTCAAGAGAGAAGCCTCAAGTGAAACCTCTAGCGCCCGAGTCTATTTTCTCTTATATATTTTCAGATCTATAAACCAAAAACCAAAAAATACCTTGCTGCAATTTATTTACTTTTATTTTGTTTTAGATTTTAGTAATATTTTATTTCTATCTCTATCAGATCTCACCATTGCAATTGACCGTGAAGGGATTGACAACTGCTTTATCGCGTTGGGTGCAAGTGTTTGATTACTTGTGTAGGTGCATAGATTGGACACTTGCTTGTGCCTCCTACTGGATTGATACCTTGGTTCTCTAACTGAGTGAAGTACTTATCTCTACTTTGCCTCATCACCCTTTCCTCTTGAAGGGAAAAACCAACGCAAGCTCAAGAAGTAGCAGGAATAATTTCTGGCGCTGTTGCCGGGGAGGTTCTACATCAAGCCTACCAAGTATCCATCATAAACTCTCATCTCTTGCATTACATTATTTTTCATTTGCCTCTCGTTTTCCTCTCCCACACTTCTAAAACGATTTCCAGAAAAATATAAAAAGATTTGCCTTTTTTCGCCCTTCTTTCTTTCGTCTTTTCATTTGCTTGTGTGTTAGATTGCTTGCTTTGTCACGATGACTCAAGAGAATACCAAGTTGTGTGATTTTTCCAACACTCATAATAATGATTTTATTAGTACTCCGATTGCTCCCGCCACTAGTGCGGGATCTTATGAAATAAATGTCGCTTTGCTGAATCTTGTTATGAAAAAACAATTTTCCGACCTTCCTAGTGAAGATGCCGCGTCCCATCTAAATAATTTCATTGAATTGTGTGATATGCAAAAGAAGAAGTATGTGGATAATGATATTATTAAATTGAAGCTATTTCTGTTCTCACTACAAGATCGTGCTATAACTTGGTTTTCATTGCCTAAAAACAGTATTGATTCATGGAATAAGTGTAAAGATGCTTTTATTTCCAAGTACTTCCCGCCCGCTAAGATCATCTCCCTTAGGAACGATATAATGAATTTTAAGCAACTTGATCATGAGCATGTTGCACAATCTTGGCATAGGATGAAATTAATGATAAGAAATTTTCCTATGCATGGTTTGAGTTTATGGATGATTATAGAAAAAATGTATGCAGGATTGAATTTTGCATCTAGAAATCTTTTAGATTCTTCCGTGGGTGGTACTTTTATGGAAATCCATTAGGAGAAGCTACTAAATTCCTAGATAATATTATGCAAATTACTCTCAATGGCATACCGAAAGATCGTCCACTAGTAAAACAGTGCATGCAATTGAAGAAATAAATACTTTGAGTGGAAAGATGGATGAATTAATGAAATTATTTGCTAGTAAGAGTGCTCCTATTGATCCTAATGATATGCCTTTGTCTTCTTTGATTGGAAATAATAATGAATCTATGGATGTGAATTTCGTTGGTAGGAACAATTTTGGTAATAACGCGTATAGAGGTAATTTCGACCCTTGGCCGTTTCCTAGTAATTCCTCTAATTATTATGGAAATTCCTACAACAATTATTATGGAAATTATAATAAGATGCCCTCTGGTCTTGAGAACAATATTAAATAATTTATTAGTTCCCAAAGAGTTTTCAATTCTATGGTTGAAGATTGATGATTTGGCTAGGAGCGTTCAGAGAATTTCACTTGAGATTGATTCTTTGAAAATTAGATCTATTCCTCTCAAGCATGATATTAATGAGTCTCTAAAAGCTATGAGAATTTCTAGTGATGAATGTAAATAAAGAACCGCTAGGATGCGTGCTAAGCGAGATTGGCTTGTAAAAGCGTGTTCTTTAATTTCTCGTGAAAATAATGATGAAGATCTTAAAGTGATTGATGTGACTTCTATTGAATCTTTGTTTTCTAATATAAATCTTGATAAATATGGGACTGGAGATGAGTCAACTTTAGCTGGAGAGCGTCCCAATGATTCGGAGTTTATAGATCTTGATGCAAAAATTGATAAAAGTGGGATTGGAGAGGTCAAAACTTTAAGTAGCAATGAACCCACTCTTTTGGATTTCAAGGACTTTAATTATGATAATTGTTCTTTGATAGGTTATATTTCCTTGTTGCAATCCATGTTGAATTCTCCTCATGCTTATAATCAAAATAAAGCTTTTAATGAAATATCGTCGATGCTATGATGAAATCTTTTGAAGAAAACTTGAGTTGGAAGTTTCTATCCCTAGAAAGATTTATGATGAGTGGGAACCTACTATTAAGAAATTAAATATTATGAGTGCCATGCTTTGTGTGATTTGGGTGCTAGCGTTTCCACAATTCCGAAAACTTTATGTGATTTGTTAGGTTTTTGTGAATTTGATGATTGCTCTTTAAATTTGCATCTAGCGGATTCCACTATTAAAAAGCCTATGGGAAGGATTAATGATGTTCTTATTTTTGAAAATAGGAATTATGTGCCCGTAGATTTCATTTTTCTTTATATAGATTGCAATCCTACATGTCCTATTGTTCTTGGTAGACCTTTCCTTAGAACGATTGGCGCAATTATTGATATGAAAGAAGGAAACATTAGATTTCAATTTTCGTTAAGGAAACGCATGGAACACTTTTCAAGAAAGAAAATTAAGTTACCATATGAATCTATTATGAGAGCCACGTATGGATTGCATACCAAAGATGACAATACCTAGATCTATTGCATTATGCCTAGCTAGGGGCGTTAAACAATAGCGCTTGTTGGGAGGCAACCCAATTTTACTTTTGTTTTTTTGTTTTGCTTCTTTTTTTGAATAAAATACACAATATTACCTCTATAGGAATTGTGTTTTGGTGTTTAAATTAGTTTTTGAGCCAAGTAAAGCCTTTGGCATACTTTGGTATATCGTTGATTTGATCTTGCTGAAAAACAGAAACTTTTGCGGTCATTGCCAGAATTGTTAAAATGATAGAAGCATGATAAAATCCTAATTTTTCTACACAATATTGATATATAAATTGCCTCTGTTGTCCTAATTGTTCAGAATTTCTGGAGTTACAGAAGTATTCAAAGTTTACAGATTACCACAGACTGTTCGGTTTTTGACTGCTTCTGTTTTCTACGTGTTGTTTGCTTATTTTGATGAATCTATGGGTATTATCGGGGGGTATGAACCATGGAGAAGTTGGAATACAGTAGATATTACACCAATATCAATAAAGAATCGGTTCACAACAGTAGCAAAAGTGGTGATTTAGTTTCTTATACTAACGGATCTCATGAGTTTTCTGTTGAGTTTTGTGTTGTGAAGTTTTCAAGTTTTGGGTAAAGATTTGATGGACTATGGAATAAGGAGCGGTAAGAACCTAAGCTTGGGGATGCCCACAAAAATAAAAAAATAGAAAAAAATAAAAATGAGAGAAAAGAGAGAAGGGCAATGTTAGTATCCTTTTTCCACACTTGTGCTTCAAAGTAGCACCATGATCTTCATGATAGAGAGTCTCGTATATTGTCACTTTCATATACTAGTGTGAATTTTTCATTATAGAACTTGGCTTATATATTGCAATGATGGGCTTCCTCAAATTGCCCTAGGTTTTTGTGAGCAAGCGAGTTGGATGCACACCCACTAACGGTGTCCTGGACTAGGGGTTACTCACCACGTCATCTCCCAATCTGTTGGATTGGAGCGAGGACCCCCATGGTCGTTTGCTCATAGGCCAGTGCGGATAGCCGATGTATACACGAGGAAGATTCCACAAGACATGGTGATCACGACAAGGACTCCTCCCCTCCGATGTATTCGACTAGGACTCTTGTTATCCTAGGCCTCTGGTACATTATATAAGATAAGGCCAGGCTAGTCGATAGAGGATCGTCACATTACTCATCATACCCTCAGGTTTAGACCACAACATACGATCTTAAGGTAGATCAACTCTTGTACCCCTATGCTCATCAAAGTCAATCAAGCAGCATGTAGGGTATTATCTCTTCGAGAGAGCCCGGAGTTGGGTAATATCATGTGTTCATGTTACCATCGATCCTAAGACATACAGCTTGGGACCCCCTACCCGAGATCTGCCAGTTTTGACACCAACAATGGTTTTTTTATTGAGAGTTACACTGTGTGGTCGGCAAAAGGATCAATGGCTTGCCTGCAGGTCAACTGCGACATCGGCATCTTCGTCGCCGCCTCGACTGGTCACCTTGGATTGACCGAGGACTGTGCCCTACCTTCAATCATCATGTTCGAACAAGGGCCTTCATCAACATCACCTCCAATCTCTATCAATATCATGGAGTAATCATCCATGGAGCTCGAGGGCCTTCGTCAACATTGCCCTCGGGCGATCATGCTATTTTTCCAAACAGTGAACTTGGATCCACTACCACCACCACCTCGAGCATCTATTTTATGATTCCTTTTGTGTAATTGTGCGGAATTAAGTCTATGACGACCATGCAAAATTTCTTCGAGTTTCGATGGAGGAATCTCTGGCAATCTATGATATACCGGAGCCCTGTCAAATCTGGATGGGAATCTGGACGAGTTTAGGGCATGGCCTCCAGAGCCCAGCTCGGAGATCCTTTGGAAGATCCAACCGTTCATCTCCTGCAGAATTCCCATATCTACCATCCCTCAAAATTTCAGCTCGATCCAACCGTTCAAACTCCGGGAACCATCTGATTAGTGCATCACTTTTCAGATCTCTTTTCTGTGCGAGAACGAATCCAACTCAAGTTCATCTTTTTTATGAACGGGATTTCGGACATCCTTTTTGAAGGAAATTTTGTATGGGGTATTGTTTTTTGTTCCGAAACAAATACCACTAATTTAAAGTCTTTTCCAATATGATCTTCACCATCACGCCGGTGTCAAACCAGCCCGACAACGTTGCTCCACGGCTGTCGACCTGCGCTAGACACGTCGTCGCTTTTTTGAGCCAAGATCAACTTCTTCGGATCATCGTCTCGGCAAGCCGAACAATAGTTCGGCATTGCGAAGGATAAATCATCACCAACATTGCCGCCCCATGGATTACACAGAGCGGGCACACCGGCATCCCCACACAGTCATTTCATCAAGCCGACATTGGCCACGTCACGAGTTATGACCTGCATCGGCATGGCCGCGCCATTGCTTCTTCGAGCCGATGTCCATCATGTCGAAATACTTCAACACCTCGGCTGGCATGGCAGCTGCAATGTCTATTTACCGACCTGCTCCATCACCTCATATGGACCGGGGGCTTCGCCATCCCTTCATCAACCTACTCTAGAGACTTTGGCGTTGTCAATCGACCAACTTCGTCACGTTAGCTGGACCGGGGGCTTTGCCTCGGTGAGCCAACCTTTACCAGCATCGTCATGCCGTCCCTTCACCGCCCATCAGGCAATGAGTGTGCGGATCGAGTCCCAATTTTGGGAGTCACTTTTCTTCAGACTGCTACAACAAATAAACCAGGTGCTATTAATCCTAGCAATGTTTGCTTGTTTGGGTTTATTTTTCCCAAGGAATTATTACTCTGGTTTGTTCCATCATCTCTACACATGTCTATCAAATGGTGGCCGCATTAACGACGGTCGCGTGGTGGTTCGGTCAGTTTCTGTACATAGTTCGGTGAACGCCGTATCTGGAACTCAGACTGACCTGTGAATTCAGGCCTTGCCACACCTTAACCGCATCACGCGACGCCCTGCATCGACATTGACTTCGGTGCCAGGCCACATATCTTTAAATAAATTTTGCATAAATTAATTACGTGAGGATTTTTATATATTTATATTATTATTGTTGGCCTACACTATTTTTCATGTGCAGGTAATGGACTTCGACTTCGTCACGTGTTCTCTTCGGCAAGCCGACGCCGTCGTCCTAATCAGAGTAAATCAGCTCGCGTGATCACCTTGTTGGTCATGTTGCCATACCGACATGTTCGGTTGCCTCGGGGACTTCGGCATCCCCGAGAGAGCTCTACCTCATCGAGTGTTCGGCACACAGGCCATATTTCTTTTATTACTCACTTTGCACAAATTATTTATTATGCAACAATTTTTTTAATTTATCATTATTACTATTATCTCCGATTTGCACTATTTTTGTGCACATGTAAATGATTCGGGTCGGGTACTGTTGTCGACTCTGTGTGCTGACATACCACGTCACCTCGGCTGGGTAGGGGTTTCGTTAACACTTCATTAACCCAAGCCGAAGGCTTCGGCGTCACTCTGCCGGCCTGCATTGGTCGTGCTATGTCACCACTTCGGATTGTCGAGCTCTTCACTCCGCCACCTCGGGACCGGCTTGGGGGATATAACCTTGTCCCGCATCAAGCTCGGACCACATCATCAATGGCGAACACATTAACTAGCTAAGTCGCTTTCATTCTCAAAGTTTTAAATTTTTAACATGTGTTCGGTTCAACCATGCTTGCATACGTTGTTCGTTAAAAGAAACTCCCCTTACCCATGCTAACTGGGGACTCTTAAAATTTACACGAGCTGTTCTATAACAATGTGTTTTCTTCTTGGTCGTTGCAAAGTCTTTTTTCTATTGCTCCTTTTTCGACTCGAGTGTATGGTCAATAGCCGGATAGCCTAGCTTCTCTCTAAAGCCGCTCGAGTTTAGTTTGCTAAACTGGCCTCGGAGAAGCACTCCGCCTTCGGGATAAGGAGCTTGAAGCCGTAGGCTGACTCGCTTGAAGTCTTGAGATCGGATGTGTAAGCACGATAGAAGCACACTTTTTTTTAAAAGACCAATTTCCGGATTGGCACCAAAATCTCGGTTTAGTCCGGACTTCAAGCTTTTACATAAGCTTTTGGCTTTTCGAGCCTATGGCACTTTTAAACTGTTTGTGTGTTTCTAGCATAAGTCTCGTAGTGCAACGCTGGACACATTTAGAGATTCTGCAAAAACATTCTTGGATATTGCTATATATGCATCGGTTTCGAATTGTGTCTTTGGTCAATAATTGGGTCGGCCGGCTCCTGTGCTTGCCTCCTACGTTCTGCTTTGTTCGGCTAGGTGTGCAAAGGGAGAACCACTGCGATTGTTCTTCAAGCTCGCATGGTTAAGCGCCTCAGTGGAGAAAGCCAAAAACTGACCGTCACAATAAGCATAAATTGGTCAGCAATCCGATAACTGTGTTAAACTATGGGTGGTTCATAACATTGGCCGAACTGTTAATGGCTAGACTTCGGTCTGTGCCGAACACTAACCGGGGGCTTGTAGCAAGCCTCCCCACTTTAAAAGCTTCTATGACTAAGTGAAAGTTATAAAGCCCGCATATCCGATTGCCTTGTTTCCGCTAACACAACCGCCCCCGGGCACCGAGACGTCGGCTAAGGGTTGTCTTGTTACTGCGGGAACACGCTACATAGTATCTACAAAGGGGTGGAAGCCGACGATGGGCCACTTTCAACTAATAAACGGTTGCAACAGAGTCAAAATAAACATATCATCAGCATTTGTATTCGGTATACAAGCGCTGCCTTCCATAATCATCGTTATAAAGCCATAAATATGGATCAATTTGACTTAAGATTTCGGCCAAGCTGGGTTGCCTGGCTCCTGTGATTACCCCTACATTCTCGATAGTTCGACTAGGAGGTAAAGGGAGCACCTTTGTGATTGTTACTTCCGGGTCATCCATGTTAGTACCTAGACTGGGAGAAGCAGAAAGCTAGCCATCTCAAAGAATATAATTGGTCGGCAATGACGGAAGCGAAAATTTTGGTCCATTAAAAACCACAGAATTCAGGAACTTTCCCCACAACTAAATCCTCAATACTTTCCCCCCACATTGATCAGAGTTGAGGTTTCATGATCATAATCAACATGAAAGCCTGGGAAAAGAAACCTATAATGGATCTATTTTTCCCAGAAGATGTCTTATAACATCTCTCTCCGTGTACCTTTGTTTATAAAACTGTATGGCCGGATTGCCTTGTTTTCCGTAAATCTTTTGCCATTATAAAGGCTTTATAAAGTGGGACAAACACTCCATGGCTATTGGACGAGGAGGTTGAAGCCGATGGTCTGTTTACAAAGTTTTGTACAATGTGGATCCGAGCATTGATGATGTAAAGTACTTGGGTACATAGAATCATTACACATAAATTGTGAGCAAAAATCAATTTTTTCGCAGCCAACCTTTTAAAGAGTCAATGGCATTGTCTCTTTGAGACAACCGAGCAGCTGACATAATGCTCTCATAGTTCCTTATTGGCATTGATTTCCTATCTATTAAACATCTTTAGGCCGACCTTGGCGAGCCTAGCTTTCATTAGCTCTAACTCCTTTATGAGATATTTATTCTCTTTTCGAGAAGTTTGTGTTAAACGCAACAAAATTTTCTGTCAAAAAGATATCGATCCTTAATTCGGCCACCCGTGCCCACATTAAGGCTCAGGGGCTATTGGGCTTCGTGCTCATTATTTATAAATATTAAAGGGGCACATCGATCCCCGTACCTGGTGTTGCCACCCGACCAGTGGCTCGGGGGCTACTGCATTGCTTATTCAATGCAGAGAATTCAAAGTGCTAAGTGTTCGGCATGACCGAACTATGGGCAAGCGCGTCTTTGGACAACAATAAGTACCATCTGGGACTTATCTGGCATCAAGCTAATATATCACGGTGACTTCTCACAACCCTCTCTCAGGGGTCTGTCCACCAATACTTATTTCTAATATATTACACTGCGTTTATATTCCTACAAATGCTGCCAAGCTAGGAGTTGATCCTCAGGCGGATTTTGCAAATCGACCTGAGTCTCAGGGGATACTAGGATCAGCAGTTTTATGTTTTCCTTCAGGTGCATCTCGAGATTTAGACCGACACACACCTTGAGGGCTACTAGATATACATATACTGGCTATATATCTCGACGGAGAATAAATTGCACCAATCAAAAATATTTACAAAAAATCAGCTCACGGTCGGGGTGGTGCACCACCTCGGAAGCAGTCCGGCATAAAGCTCGGGCGCCAGTGGATGGCTCCATAGAGGGCATTTTTGGCATTAAGCTTGGCTGAATTCGTTCAATCTTTTAAAAGACCGAGGTAGTTTACGACACCTTGGACGCTGACCATCGTTGGAGCTTGGAAGTGGTCCGGCATAAAGCTCGGATGCGAATGGCTCGTTCCATAGAGAACTTTTCAGTGTTAAGCTCGGATAACCTCCTTCAAACTTTTTCAACCCAAGGTGATCTATGACACCTCGGAGATAGTCCGGCGTTAGAGGTCGGATATAGTTCGGCGTTGGAGCTTGGATATAGTCTGGCATTGGTGGTCGGCTACAAAGATATCTCGAATGCAGTCCCGGCGTTAGAGCTCGGATGCATGAGGACACCGCTGAGGGAGTCCTGGATTAGGGGGTATACGGACAGCCGGACTATATACTTCGGCCGGACAGTTGGACCCTGAAGATACAAGACTCAAGACTTCGTCCCGTGTCCGGATGGGACTCTCCTTTGCGTGGAAGACAAGCTTGGCGATCCGGATATTATATCTCCTTCTTTGTAACCAACTCTGTGTAAACCCTAGCCCCCTCCGGTGTCTATATAAACCGGAGGGTTTAGTCCATGGAAGGACAATCATAATCATCATAGGCTAGCTTCTAGGGTTTAGCCTCTATGATCTCGTGGTAGATCAACTCTTGTAATACTCATGTCATCAAGATCAATCAAGCAGGAAGTAGGGTTTTACCTCCATCGAGAGGGCCCGAACCTGGGTAAAACATTGTGTCCCTAGCTTCCTGTTACCATTATCCTTAGACGCACAGATCGGGACCCCCTACCTGAGATCCGCCGGTTTTGACACCGACATTGGTGCTTCCATTGAGAGTTCCTCTGTGTCATCGCTGCAAGGCTCGATGGCTCCTTCAATCATCAACAACAACGTGGTCCAGGGCGAGACTTTTCTCCCCGGACAGATCTTCGTGTTCGGTGGCCTCGCATTGCGGGCCAATTCGCTTGGCCATCTGGAGCAGATCGATAGCTACGCCCTTGGCCATCAGGTCAGGTTCGGAAACTTGAACTACACGGACGATATTTGCGGAGACTTGATCTTCGATGGATTCGGGCCTACACGAGGAGCGCCAAACAGTCATGACGAGCACGGCTTAGACCCGCTGTCGGACAGTTCTCGGGATATCGCACCTGCAGGAGCTTCGGACCTAAATCCGAGGTAGCTCGTGTCGTCCGAGGACGGGTGGATGGACCCCGCCCCGGAGGCCGCACACTCATCAGCGGTTCAGACGAGCACAGAGTCCACCCCCAAGGAAGCCTGTGACACCGGATCCCCGGACTTGTGTCCGGCTGTAGGTTCCAGTCCGTGCACCCCCGAGCCCGCCGAATCTGGTTGGGCTCCGGTAATGGAGTTCACCGCTGTGGATATCTTCCAGCACTTGCCCTTTGGCGACATGCTGAACTCATTGAGGTCTCTCTCTTTGTCAGGAGACTCTTGGCCGAACTATGTTCGGCTCAAGTGGGAAGCAGGCGATGAGGGAATTCATTGCCCACCCACCACCCACTTCATTTCCACGATCGATGATTTGACCGACATGCTGGACTTTGACTCTGAAGACATCGACGGTGTGGACGACGATGTAGGAGAAGAACAGGAACCACCGCCCATGGGGCGCTGGACAGCCACCTCCTCATATGATATATATATATATATGGTGGATACTCCGAAAGAAACCAATGGCGACGAGGCAATGGAGGATAACCCCTCAAGGAAGAAAGCAAAGCATGGGTGTCATCGACGCCGCTCCAAGCACCGCCACAGCAATACCGGCACAGGAGACAAAAACAATCCGGATGGTGTCGAAGATGAATACAACCCCGATCAGCCTGCCTTTGAGCAGGCCGAACAGGAAGACGGGCAGGTCAGCCCAGACGAACAGGCGACGAGCGGATACCCGGAGGAGGACAACTACATGCCCCCTCCGAAGACGAGATTCGCCTCGGCGACGACGAATTTGGCGTGCCTGAGGACCCCGTAGAGAAGGAGCGCTTCCAGCGCCGGCTTATGGCCACTGCGAGGAGCCTAAAAAAGAAGCACCAGCAGCTCCAAGCTGATCAAGATCTGCTAACAGACAGATGGACCAAGGTCCTGGCAAACGAGGAGTACGAACTCGACCGCCCCGCCAAGAGGTACACAAAGCACAATTCGCTACCTCAACCTGAGAAGGAGGTCCTAAAGCCCACACCCCGACGCCAATACACCATGGTCCAGGGCAATACACAGGAAACACGAGGCAGCATCCATAAACCTCAACGCAACAGACATAAACGTCACAAAAATAATGATGACGACCAAGACAAGGGAATTGGTGCCGAACTCCGCGGCCCCCAGCCTGGTCAGCGAAAAAAGAACAGCTCAGGCCCATCCGGTCCGGGCAGCATACTTGACCAACCATGTCAGATACATGGTACCCCTAGAATGGCGGCCAAGCATACCAATAGAGAATGCCAGATCCTCAAAACAGAACGGCTGGCCATGCACCGGAAACAATGAAAGGAGGTCTCAAATAACGAGAAGCCCAGACCACCAAACATGGCGAGGTCAAAGGAAGATCCTCCGTAGTACAAAAAAAAGCGGCCAATCATCTCCGATCACATAGACCGTCCGGACAATATCAACCATAGCAATTTAATTTCACTTACCATCGACCCAATAGTTTGTGGGTTCCATCTCACACGAGCCCCTATGGGCATAAACAGCAGCCCAATCTCGCTGCGCCAGGACAAAATTTGCCAGATAGGTATTGCTACTCGAGGATCAAACTCATTAATAACATCTTCTAAAAGATGTCGTCCCAGGTGCAAAGGCCAAGTTTTACAGGCCCACACCCTGGAGGTTGTCTTCGGATCACCAAACAAATACCATGCCGAAGAATAAGTCTTCGGCATTGTCCCCTTATACAGTAACTACGATATACTATCGGGATAAACCGCGTTGGCTAGACTCAACGCGGTACAACATCAGGCCAAATCCATGTGACATGGTCACAATTATGGGCAAGGCCGCACTCCACCCTAAGAGTGGAAATTATATCGCCGCTGACATAGCGAGTTGTGCCCGTTTATCGAACTTCGATTCGGCAGCCAACCACCCGGACACCAATTGTGGAGTTCGAGCTACTTTACGGCATGATAGCCTGGCTTGATCAGGCCCCGATCAGGCACCCACGGTTCAACCACCATATGTCATGCAACTGCCTCTAAGCATTTGCCTTTACAGACTAACTTTTGCGCAGAACAGGACTGGCGACATGGAATCAGCTCGGACGCACAAGGCGGGAACACATAAGTACCCCCCAAGGAGACAGTCCGGATACACTTCGGATCCACACACAGCCTCCTCCCGTCCGGCCACGACAGGTTCCGCCAGCACACCTCTTTTCATAAGCATAAACCGTACTCATACGCATAGACATGTCATTCTACTACAATACGTAGACTAAAATAACACTCACCGGCCGTCGTTCCTCATTGACGCTCTTTTCTTCATCATAACGGTACCCGCACATAGTGTCATGCCCCACTATGCCAGGGGCTTCATAGTACTCATAATATGGCAACAAAGTCCGGCCACCTTTTCGGTCGCTCGGCACCCCGAACTTATAGCACTATATGCATCAGCTCCAAATCATGTCTTGGGTCATTAGTTGGGTTTGCCCGGCTCCCATGTTTTGGTACCTTACGTTCCGCTCCATCGGCTAAGGTAGCGCTGGGAGAACTACTGCGATTGTGTCCCGGTTCTTCCGGACGAGCACCTCAGTAGAGAAAGCTGAAAACTGACTGTCATGATACGGCGAGAGCTGGTCAGCTGTTCGAGGGGTTGTAAAATCTTTAAAAATTTATTCCGCACAATGCCATAATAAATACAGAGTGTGACGGATCAGTTTTCCGATCGGGCACCGTTAGAGCCCCTCTTACGATCTTCTGAACACCAGGGGCTGTGCCTACCATACTCGAATTCCTATGGCTAAGTGAGAGTGATAAAGCCCTATAGTCTGATTGCCTGGTTCGTGGTGATGAACACCTCCTTAAAGGACCCAACAATGGGATATAGAGTGTTCAGGTATGTCCTGAAGACCCCCGTACTTTTTACATGGGGGCAGAAGCCGACGACTGGCCAACTCTCAGGATTTACACATACTAAACGGCCGCACAGGAAGGAAAAAACTTTCATATAACAGGCAATAAATAATAACAGTGCCATTATCCCGCATTACAAAGGACGGCATGACTGCCTTCAGGGAAATATAGTGTCTTTGGTTCATTGTTCCGCCACAAGGCGAGCTCCTTTCAGGACACCCTCATAATACAATTCGGGCTTGTGATGCTCCTTACCCTCCGGTGGTCCCTTAGTCATCAGCTTTTCAGCATCAAGCTTCCCCTAGTCCACCTTTGTGCGGGCAAATGCCCCGCGTGCACCTTCTATACAGACCGACCGCTTAATGACTTCAAGCCGAGGGCAAGCACCAACAATCCGCTCATAAGTTTGAAGTAACTGCTCGGAATCGGCTCAGCAGGCCACAGCCGGACAACTAAGTCCTTCATGGCTAGTTCGACCGCCTGGTGCAGTTCGACCAGCTGCTTCAGCTGATCGATGAAGGGCACCGGATAATTCGACGCCAAATACTGCGACCAGAAATGCTTCTCCCAGACTTCTTCTCTTCAATCCGGTGGAATTGGGCAGCATCAGATATGCTGCGCGGCAAGTCCGCAAACGCCCCTGGAGAAACAAGAATTTAGTTTGTTGCTTAGAGTTCCTCCCATTACTATGCCAAAAATGCTTTGAGTACAAAAATCCTTACCAGCCGCAACCCTCCGTGCCTCTTGAATGTCCTTCGGAGCACCTCGGGCTTCTTCCCGAGCATCATCGGCAGCTTGGAGAGCTTGGGCGAGTTTGGACTCTTTCCCTGCTAGACTCTGCTCTAAGGCCTCGCTCTTCTTCACGGCCTCGTGGAGCTCACGCTCAGCTTCAATGACCCTAGCCTTGTGCTTCTCGCAAAGAGCCTGCTCTGTGGCGGCCTTCCTGTCGGCTTCGGCCACAGCCTTCTTCAGTATCTCAATTTCGGCACTCGCTCCTAAAGCATACAATAAAAATATTTTCATCACGCACAACTACTCATTCGTGCTGAACTTAGGACAAGGTTTCGACATACCTTGCTTGTCCTCCAACTTCTTCTTCACGCGGCCAAGTTCTTCTTCGGCCCGTTCCAGACTCTGCTTTAGTCCGGACACCTCCGCATTACGAGAGGCGGTCGTCACTACAGACGCATATTTTCAAACAAAGGGATATATGTCATTAACTGAGTCTCCTGCGAAGCGGAAATTTGATCCCCTGTCTGGCTCTCTCTCTCTTTCACCGGACAGTGCATTAGGAGCTACCACTCATACTATGACAATCTTCAAAGGTTTCTAAAAACATACCTCAAAGCCTTTTATAAGGCTAAGGCAGGATTCATTCAGTCCGCTCTTAGCGGACTGAATCCTTTCAATCACCGCACCCATGAGGGCGCGATGTTCATCGACGATGGACGCACTCTTTAGCAACGTCGATAGGTCGCTCGGCAACTCTGCTTGGATAGAGATTGCTGGCGGAGCGGGCTTGCCTCCCTCCGTCAAGGGGGGATGCTCACTCGATCCTGGAGCTTTAAAAGTCTCCAGGACCGTGTCCGGCTGCGGGCCAAATCTAAGATCGCCCCCGCCGTCGACGAGCATGGGAACCGCTACTCCCGTGTGTCCGGCCCCAGAAATATGCCCTCCCTGGTCCAGGTCCCGTTGAGACGACACCTCGGTGTCGCGCCTAGGCTTCGGGGAAGGGGCCCCTGGAGGCGTCTCACTCTCCAGGGCATCTGAGCTCAGTGAATCCTCCGATGAGGACTGTCCGGCGTGGGACCTTCTCGGGCTGCACAAAGTATGGCGACAATTAAACTACTACATCCTAATAACTCCGAGCATGTAGGTGTGTTCAGATTTCATGTACTCATGACTTTACCAGGGACTGGGCCCTGGGATCCCACTCTGGGCTGCTATTAGCAGCCGTTGTGGACGCCTCCAGGAGGGAACTTTTCCCCCTCTTTGGTGATTCGGCCTCCAGGGATGAGGAAGCCATCCTTTTCTTCCCTCCCCCCATGGAGGACTCGTCTTCTTCCTCCTCCTCTTCGTCTTTGGAGGAGGGATGGGCGCTGGAGTCTTTGGATTTTGTGTCCGAAGCATCATGGCGACGGAGGCCGCTCCGGGTCTCCTTGACCTTCTTGGAGGCCTCTTTCTTCGGTGCCTCGTAAGGCACTGGGACCAGCATCTTCGTCAGAAGAGGTCCTGCCGGTTCCTCTGGCAGCGGGGCCGGATAGTGTATTCGCCCCACCTTCTTCGTCCATTCCTGGGATTATTGTAGAAAGCATGATAAAAGCGTCTCCCTCGTGATATGCCAGCTAAACATAATAGTGACTTACCGGACTTGCAGAGCGGGACAGTTGGTACCCGCGGTCCTCAGCGGAGCCCGGCCACGGTTTGCCGGACTTGAAGAGAACCTTCCAGATGTCCTTGTGGGAGGAGCCGTAGAGCTCCCGTAGGGTCTGGTGCTCAGCTGGGTCGTATTACCACAAATTGCAGGTTCGATGGTGGCAAGGGAGAACCAGGCGAACCAACATCACCTGGACTACTTATCGACCATGCTCTAGATGCACGTTTGGAGCACTGACAGCTCATCGGATGAGGACCAGTTCAGGCCCTTCTTGGGCCAGGACGTGAGCCACAGTGGGGCTCCGGATCTGAATTCAGGAGCAGCGGCTCACTTTTTACCGCGCGGCTCGGTGATTTAGAACCACTGCTGCTACCACTCCTTGACGGAATCATTGAAGGTGCCCGTCGGCCATGTGACCTTGAGCATCTTGCTCACCATGGCGCCGCCGCGCTCGGCGTGCTCGCCATTCACCACCTTGGGCTTCACGTTGAAGATCTTCAGCCATAAGCTGAAGTGGGGCGAAATACGGAGAAAGGCCTCACACACGACGATAAACGTTGAGATATTAAGGAAAGAATTAGGGGACAGATCATGAAAATCAATCCCGTAATAATACATGATGCCGCCAACAAATGGGTGAAGGGGAAACCCGAGCCCGCGGATGAAATGAGGAAGACACATGACCCTCTCGTGGGGCTCCAGAGTGGGGACGATCTGTCCCGCCATCGGAAGGCGGTGGCCGATTTTCTTGGCCAGGTACCCGGCCTCTCGGAGCTTTTTGATATCCTTCTCCCGGACGGTAGAGGCCATCCATTTGCCTCCTGCTCCGGATCCGGACATCTTCGGAGAACTTCTCTTCGGTGGAGAAGATGAATGCTTGGGCGCTAGGACTCGAGCAAAGGGGAATGGACGAGCGGAAGGGAAAGGCGTCGGTGAAGAAGAAGAGATCTTATCTCTTTATAGAGGCAACAAAAGCTTTTGCGCCTCCCTACTTGCCTGGTGGAACCCGCTCATTCCCCACTCGCCACGATTGGCGGAGCGATTGGGCTACCCGTGCCCGTATTGATGAAAGCCCCGCGATAAGGGGAACACGATCTCTGCTTTGACAGGACGTGCCGAGGATGCCGCCTCGCAATATGTGTGGTGGTTGGTTGTGGAAGGACGGTTCAATAATGACTCGACCATGATGCTTTGTCATGTTCTCTAAAGATGTCAGCGGATTACATTTGTGGAACATCGATCTCTCCGTGATGGCATGTGAATATCGTCTTGCAGAGCCGGACAAGATTTAAGTGTTCGGGGTTTACTTTGGAGTATCCGGATATGGAACCCGCCTTGCAAGGCTGAAGACAATCTATGCACCAGACTCATCGTCATTGAAGCCTGGTTTAGGGGCTACTGAGGGAGTCCTGGATTAGGGAGTATTCAGACAGCCAGACTATATACTTTGGCCGGACTGTTGGACCGTGAAATACAAGACTCAAGACTTTGTCCCATGTCCGGATGGGACTCTCCTTTGCTTGGAAGACAAGCTTGGCGATCCGGATATTAGATCTCCTTCTTTGTAACCGACTCTATTTAAACCCTAGCCCCCTCCGGTGTCTATATAAATTGGAGGGTTTAGTCCATGGAAGGACAATCATAATCATCATAGGCTAGCTTCTAGGGTTTAGCCTCTATGATCTCGTGGTAGATCAACTCTTGTAATACTCATATCATCAAGAACAATCAAGCAAGAAGTAGGGTTTTGCCTCCATCGAGTGGGCCCGAACCTGGGTAAAACATTGTGTCCCTAGCTTCTTGTTACCATTAGCCTTAGATGCACAGATCGGACCCCCTACCCGAGATCCGCCCGTTTTGACACCGACAACCGCCGCACTGGAACAACTTCAAACCCGAGGTGTGGCGTAAAAAATAACAAGGCATTGATAAAGGCCGAGAACTTAAAGGGTCTCCTCGGATACCCGACGTGTAAACTCTTCGGATTCACTTCGGTGATCCTCAAGATCGAAGATGAGATGATTTGTTGAACCAGTTTTCAAGACCAATGACCGAAGATGAAGAACAGTTCAGAAGAATCGAGGAGTGGCCCCAACTTGAAGACCGGTTCAGGGGGCTACTGGTGGTGTCTGATGTCTACTACACAACCTTCTTCTTGTAGACGTTGTTGGGCTAGCAAGTGCATAGGTTTGTAGGACAGTAGCAAATTTCCCTCATGTGGATGACCTAAGGTTTATCAATCCGTGGGAGGCGTAGGATGAAGATTGTCTCTCTCAAACAACCCTGCAACCAAATAACAAAGAGTCTCTTGTGTCCCCAACACACCCAATACAATGGTAAATTGTATAGGTGCACTAGTTCGGCGAAGAGATGGTGATACAAGTGCAATATAGATAGTAGATATAGGTTTTTGTAATCTGAAATGATAAAAACAGCAAGGTAACTAATGATAAAATTGAGCATAAACGGTATTGCAATGCTAGGAAACAAGGCAAAGGGTTCATACTTTCACTAGTGCAAGTTCTCTCAACAATAATAACATAAATAGATCATATAACAATCCCTCAACATGCAACAAAGAGTCACTCCAAAGCCACTAATAGCGGAGAACAAACGTAGAGATTATGGTAGGGTACGAAACCACCTCAAAGTTATCCTTTTTGATCGATCTATTCAAGAGTTCGTAGTAAAATAACATAGAGCTATTCTTTCCGCTCGATCCATCATAGAGTTCATACTAGAGTAACACCTTAAGACACAAATCAACCTAAACCCTAATGTCACCTAGATACTCCATTGTCACCTCAAGTATCCGATGGGCATGATTATACGATATGCATCACACAATCTCAGATTCATCCAACCAACACAAAGTACTTCAAAGAGTGCCCCAAAGTTTCTACCGGAGAGTCAAGAAAACGTGTGCCAACCCTATGCATAGGTTCATGGGCGGAACCCGCAAGTTGGTCACCAAAACATACATCAAGTGGCACGTGATATCCCATTGTCACCACTGATAAACACGGCAAGACATACATCAAGTGTTCTCAAAGTAAAGACTCAATCCGATAAGATAACTTCAAGAGGGAAACTAAATTAATCACAAGACAGTAGAGAGGGGAGAAACATCATAAGATCCAACTATAATAGCAAAGCTCGCGATACATCAAGATCGTGTGAAATCGAGAACACGAGAGAGAGAGAGAGAGATCAAACACATAGCTACTGGTACATACCCTCAGCCCTGAGGGTGAACTACTCCCTCCTCGTCATGGAGAGTGCCGGGATGATGAAGATCGCCACCGGTGATGGGTTCCCCCTCTGGAAGGGTGCCGGAACGGGCTCCCGAGAGGTTTTTGGTGGCTACAGAGGCTTGCGGCTGCGGAACTCCCGATCTATCTTCTCCGTGGATGTTTTTATGGTACGTGGAACTATATAGGCGAAAGAAGTCGGTCGGGAGGTTCTCGAGGGGCCCACGAGATAGGGGGCGCGCCTAGTAGGGGGGGCGCCCCCTATCTCCTGGCCTCCTCGAGGATCTTCTGACATGAACTCCAAGTCTCCAGGATCATATTCTTCCAAAAAATCACGTTGTCGAAGGTTTCATTCTGTTTGGGCTCTGTTTGATATTCCTTTTCTTCGAAATACTGAAACAGGCAATAAAACAACAATATGGGTTGGGCCTCCGGTTAATAGGTTACTCCCAAAAGTAATATAAAAGTGTATAATAAAGCCCGTAATCATTCAAAACAGATAATAAAATAGCATGAATGCTTCATAAATTATAGATACGTTGGGGACGTATCAGCATCCTCAAGCTTAATTCCTACTCGTCCTCGAGTATGCAAATGATAAAAGAAAGAATTTATGAAGTGTGAATGCTAGAAGGTGCACAAGTTTGATCAATGATAATTTCAATCACCTTTTCTAGCATAATAATATGTCATAACAGTAGTTCATCTCATAAAACTTCTCACGATAAAGTAACAAGCAATACACATATCAAAGCATAGACCATAAACTTTCTTGAAAACTAGCAAACTTCATTCTCAGTCATAAAACAATTACAATTCATCTTATTTTCAGGAATAGCAAACTCCACATACTCAACTATCATATAGTCTTCTACAATTGCTAACACTCACGGAATACTAATGGTTATGGAGTTTCAATCGGACACTGAGAAAGATAGAGGCTTATAGTGTTGCCTCCCAACGTATTCACCTTTGGGTGATGTCAACAATAATAGTTCATGCTAACTTACATCCAATTGTATGTATATATATCAGGATCTTCCCAACACGAGGTGCTTGCTAAAGGATAAAATGAAAAAAGGGAAAGGTGAAGATCACCTTGACTCTTGCATAAAGTAAAAGACATAAAGTAAAAGATAGGCCCTTCGCAGAGGGAAGTAGAGGTTGTCATGCGCTTTTAGGGTTGGATGCACAAAATCTTAATGCGAATGAACGTCACTTTATATTGCCACTTGTATATGGACCTTTATTATGCAGTCTGTCGCTTTTATTGCTTCCATAACAAGATCGTATAAAGCTATTTTCTTCACACCAAAAGATCATACATATTTAGAGAGCAATTTTTATTGCTCGCACCGATGACAACTTACTTGAAGGATCTTACTCAATCCATAGGTTGGTGGACTCTCATGGCAAAACTGGGTTTAAGGATATTTGGAAGCACAAGTAGTATCTCTACTTGGTGCAAGGAATTTTGGCTAGCATGAGGGGGAAAGGCAAGCTCAACATGTTTGAATGATCCATGACAATATACTTTAACTGAGATGTGCGAAAACATAACCCATTACGTTGTCTTCCTTGTCCAACATCAACTCTTTAGCATGTCATACTTAATGAGTGCTACCAATTATAAAAGATGTCTAGGATAGTATATTTATTTGTGAAATCTCTCTTCCTTCAATATTCTTTCATGAATTATGCAAATGACCAATACAACGCTTGCTAACCTTCAATAAATTTACAATCTCTACTTATTAGATGTGAAGTCATTACTCCCCATGGGATAAGCAAATGAGGCATATATAATTTCAGATTTATAACATTCAACTCATTCAACCATTTACTCATAGGATATAAGTGAAGCACACGAGTAAACGACAAACTACTCCATCAAGATATAAGTGAAGATCAATGAGTAGCTAAATAATTATGTAACTATGTGAAGACTCTCTCTCATTAAAGAATTTCAGATCTTGGTATTGTTTTCAAAACAGCAAGCAAAGCAAAACAAAACGACATTGCAAGGATAGCACAAGTCATGTGAAGAAGCAAAAACTTAGGCTCAACCGATACTAACCGATAGTTGTTGAACAAGAAAGGTGGGATGCCTACTGGGGCATCCCCAAGCTTAGATGCTTGAGACTTCTTGAAATATTATCTTGGGGTGCCTTGGGCATCCCCAAGCTTTAACTTTTGTGTCTCCTTAATTCCTCTCATATCATGGTTCTCTTTTTATCAAAAGCTTCATCCACACCAAACTCAACAAGAACTCGTGAGATAGGTTAGTATAAACCAATGCAAAACCTTATCATTTTCTACTGTAACAAATCACTAAAATTATTATTCAACATTGCATACTAAATGCCTCTGCATATTTAACACTCCTATCCTCAAATAGAATCATTAAACAAGCAAACATATGCAAACAATGCAACCATAACAGCAATCTGTCAAAACAGTATAGTCTGTAAAGAATGCAAGATTCATAATACTTCCCTAAATCTAAAAAATATGAAAGAAAATTCCCACTGTAATAAATTTATCAGAGTCAATATGCAAAAAGTTCAACATTATACCATTCTCTGACTTTTCTAGGGATTTTTTCCAACAGCGGTAAACTTTCTGTTTTCAAACAGCAACATGTATGGTAGCAAAATAAGCATGGTAAAGGCTATCCTTGACCTTTTTATTGAAACTAAAGATGCAAAACATTATTATAAATAAAATCAATCAAATACTAACAAAATAAAATGATGCTCCAAGCAAAACACATATCATGTGGCGAATAAAAATATAGCTCCAAGTAAAGTTACCGATGAACGAAGACGAAAGAGGGGATGCCATCCGGGGCATCCCCAAGCTTAGGCTCTTGGTTGTCCTTGAATATTACCTTGGGGTGCCTTGGGAATCCCCAATCTTATGCTCTTGCCACTCCTTATTCCATAGTCCATCGAATCTTTACCCAAAACTTGAAAACTCCACAACACAAAACTCAACAGAAAAATCGTAAGCTCCGTTAGTATAAGAAAATAAAACCACCACTTAGGTACTGTAATGAACTCATTATAAATTAATATTGGTGTAATATCTACTGTATTCTAAATTCTCTATGGTTTATAAACTATTTTACTAGCCATAGATGCATCAAAATAAGCAAACAACACATAGAATACAGAATTTGTCAAAAACAGAACAGTCTGTAGTAATCTGTATCAAACGTATACTTCTGGAACTCCAAAAATCCTACTAAATTAGGAACTCCTAAGAAATGTGTGTACCAATCCATACCAAAAATAATAATATCAGAATCACATTTATGTGAATTAACAAAACTAATTTACTGGGTGCAAAAGTTTCTGATTTTCAGCAGGATCAACACAACTATCACCGTAAGCTATCCTAAAGGTCTTACTTGGCACTTTATTGAAACAAAAGCTATAAAACATGATTACTACAGTAGCATAATCATGTGAACACACAAAAACAGTAAGGATAAATATTGGGTTGTCTCCCAACAAGCGCTTTTCTTTAATGCCTTTCTAGCTAGGCATGATGATGACAATGATGCTCACATAAAAGATAAGGATTGAAACACAACGGGAGCATCATGAAGCATATGACTAGCACATTTAAGTCTAACCCTCTTCGTATGAATAGGGATTTTGTGAGCAAACAACTTATGGGAACAATAATCAACTAGCATAGGAAGGTAAAACAAGCATAGCTTCAAAATTTTAAGCACATAGAGAGGAAACTTGATATTGTTGCAATTCCTACAAGCATATGTTCCTCTCTCATAATAATTTTTAGTAGCATCATGAATGAATTGAACAATATAACCAGCACCTAAAGCATTATTTTAATGATCTACAAGCATAGAAAATTTACTACTCTCCACATAAGCAAAATTCTTCTCATTCGGAATAGTGGGAGTATCATAAGAGACTTGAACACTAAAAAATGTTTCCACATTAAAAGAGTAATGTTCAGAAAAAGGGTAATCATAATCATGACAAGATTTGTAAATATAATCATCACTACTTTTGATAGCATAAGTTTCATCACAATAATCATCATAAGTAGCAACTTCGTTCTCATCATAATCGATTGAAACCTCTCCCAAGATAGTGGAATCACTAAATAAAGTTGACACTCTTCCAAATCCACTTTCGTATTCATCACAATAAAATTCAACATCCTCCAAAATAGTGGGATCACTACTTCCTAAAGTTGACACTCTTCCAAACCAACTTTCATCAATATAATCATCATAGGTAGGAGGCATGCTATCATCATAACAACTTTGCATATCAAAACTTGGGATGCTAAAAATATCATCTTCATTAAACAGAGCATCCCCAAGCTTGGGACAAACATTAATTTCAGCAAATATATTCTCAAATATATCATCCTCATCAAACATAGCTTCCCCAAGCTTGGGCCTTTTCATATCATAAGCATAATCACTCTCATCATTAATAGTATGAATAGCACCAATAGTATAGCAATTATCATTATCACAATGAGTAGTAGAAGCAACATCATTTGGGAGGGATACCTTTCTACCTTTATTGCTCCTTATTTTCTTTTTCTTCTTCACATTATGTGTGGGTTCAACCTTCCTCTTTGAGCTCCTTTGACGAGATTGGTTGAATAAAAAGCTCCTCCCCGTTACCTGATTCATCATAAGAAATAATAGGAGGATATTGGGAAGTCTCTTCCCTTTCATTAGTATTATCTTCATCTTCTATTTGCTTTCTTTTCTTTAGGTAATTGGCAATATAAGGATTTTCAATGCAATTCTCCACACAAAACATATAAATATCCTCTAGATCAAAATCAAGAAATCTATCAAGATTAAATTTTGGAATACCCTCAGTTATACATTTCATTTCTTCATACCCCAAAAGAAGACTAAGCTCTTTATGATGCCCAAGGGTAATCAAGTTATCACAATTTTTGGACACGATTTGATCATGAAAAAATTTGCATTGAAGATTTAAATGACCACGTTCATTGCAAAGTTCACAAGGGGCGCGAAAAATATTGAATCTTTTAGCACACTCATCAAGACTTTCTTGCAAACCTTTAGTTTTTAAATACTTATGCCTCTTGCAATATATATCTTCTCTATTTGGTGTGTTCATGCAAACATGCACTCCACAAAAGTTGACATGCTCATAAGAGATATTTTCATAATGAGTAGAGCAATCATCATTAGTACTATGGATATTCAAGGAGTTTATGCTAACAGCATTGCAATCATGCTCATCATTCAAAGATTCAGTACCAAGCATTTTAATGCACTCTTCTTCTAGCACTTGAGCACAATTTTCCTTTCCATCAAACTCACAAAAGATATTAAAAAAGATGAAGCATATGATACAAACTTAACTCAATTTTTTTGTAGTTTTCTTTTATAAACTAAACTAGTGATAAAACAAGAAATAAAAAGATTCGATTGCAAGATCAAAAGATATAACTTCAAGCACTCACCTCCCCGGCAACGGCGCCAGAAAAGAGCTTGATGTCTACTACACAACCTTCTTCTTGTAGACATTGTTGGGCCTGCAAGTGCACAGGTTTGTAGGACAGTAGCAAATTTCCCTCAAGTGGATGACCTAAGGTTTATCAATCCGTGGGAGGCGTAGGATGAAGATGGTCTCTCTCAAACAATCCTGCAACCAAATAACAAAGAGTCTCTTGTGTCCCCAACACACCCAATACAATGGTAAATTATATAGGTGCACTAGTTCGGCGAAGAGATGGTGATACAAGTGCAATATAGATAGTAGATATAGGTTTTTGTAATATGAAATAATAAAAACAGCAAGGTAACTAATGATAAAAGTGAGCGTAAACGATATTGCAATGCTAGGAAACAAGGCAAAGGGTTCATACTTTCACTAGTGCAAGTTATCTCAACAATAATAACATAAATAGATCATATAACAATCCCTCAACATGCAACAAAGAGTCACTCCAAAGCCACTAATAGAGGAGAACAAACGTAGAGATTATGGTAGGGTACGAAACCACCTCAAAGTTATCCTTTTTCATCGATCTATTCAAGAATTCGTAGTAAAATAACATAGAGATATTCTTTTTGCTCGATCCATCATAGAGTTCATACTAGAATAACACCTTAAGACACAAATCAACCAAAACCCTAATGTCACCTAGATACTCCATTGTCACCTCAAGTATCCGTGGGCATGATTATACGATATGCGTCACACAATCTCAGATTCATCCAACCAACACAAAGTACTTCAAAGAGTGCCCCAAAGTTTCTATCGGAGAGTCAAGAAAACGTGTGCCAACCCCTATGCATAGGTTCGTGGGCAGAACCCGCAAGTTGGTCACCAAAACATACATCAAGTGGCACGTGATATCCCATTGTCACCACAGATAAACACGGTAAGACATACATCAAGTGTTCTCAAAGTAAAGACTCAATCCGATAAGATAACTTCAAGAGGGAAACTCAATTCATCACAAGACAGTAGAGAGGGGAGAAGCATCATAAGATACAACTATAATTGCAAAGCTCGCGATACATCAAGATCGTGTGAAGTCGAGAACACGAGACAGAGGGAGAGAGATCAAACACATAGCTACTGGTACATACCCTCAGCCCCGAGGGTGAACTACTCCCTGCTCGTCGAGCGCCGGGATGATGAAGATGGCCACCGGTGATGGGTTCCCCCTCCGGTAGGGTGCCGGAACGGGCTCCCGAGAGGTTTTTGGTGGCTACAGAGGCTTGCGGCGGCGGAACTCCCAATCTATCTTCTCCGTGGATGTTTTTATGGTACGTGGAACTATATAGGCGAAAGAAGTCGGTCGGGAGGTTCTCGAGGGGCCCACGAGACAGGGGGCACGCCCAGTAGGGGGGGCCCTATCTCCTGGCCTCCTCGAGGATCTTCTCACGTGAACTCCAAGTCTCCAGGATAATATTCTTCCAAAAAATCACGCTGCCGAAGGTTTCATTCCGTTTGGACTCCATTTGATATTCCTTTTCTTCGAAATACTGAAACAGGCAATAAAGCAACAATATGGGCTGGGCCTCCGGTTAATAGGTTAGTCCCAAAAGTAATATAAAAGTGTATAATATAGCCCGTAATCATTCAAAACAGATAATAAAATAGCATGAATGCTTCATAAATTATAGATACGTTGGAGACGTATCAGTGTCCTGGACTAGGGGGTACTCACCACATCGTCTCCCGGTCAGTTGAATTGTGCCGAGGACCCCCATCGCCGTTTGCTCATGGGCCATTTCGGACAACCGATGTATACACGAGGAAGATTCCACAAGACCTGGTGATCAGGACAAGGACTCCTCTCCACCGGTGTATTCGACTAGGACTCTTGTTATCCTAGGCCTCTAGTACAATATATAAGTCAAGGCCTGGCTAGTCGATAGAGGATCATGACATTATTCATCATACCCTTAGGTTTAGACCACAACATCTGATCTTGAGGTAGATCAACTCTTGTAACCCCTATACTCATCAAAGTCGATCAAGCAACATGTAGGGTATTATCTCTTCGAGAGAGCCCGAAGTTGGGTAAAATCCCGTGTTCACATTACCATCGATCCTAAGACACACAGCTTGGGATCCCCTACCTGAGATCTACTGGTTTTGACACCGACACCCACTTAGTTTCTTGTGAGCTTTCATACACTTATAGCTCTAGTGCATCCATTGCATGGCAATGCCTACTCACTCACATTGATATCTATTGATGGGCATCACCATAGCCCGTTGATACACCTAGTTGATGTGAGAATATCTCCTTCTTTTGTCTTCTCCACAACCACCATCTTCTATTCCACCTATAGTGCTATATGCATGGCTCACGCTCATGTATTGCGTGAAAGTTGAAAAAGTTGGAGAACATCAAAAGTATGAAACAATTGCTTGGCTTGTCATCGGGGTTGTGCATGATTTAATACTTTGTGTGATGAAGATGGAGCATAGCCAGACTATATGATTTTGTGGGATAACTTTTGTTTTTATCATTTACCTACTCGAGGACGAGCAGGAATTAAGCTTGGGCATGCCTGATACGTCTCCAACGTATCTATAATTTTTTATTGTTCCATGCTATTATATTATCTGTTTTGGATGTTTTATGTGCATTAATATGCTATTTCATATTATTTTTTGGGACTAACCTGTTAACCTAGAGCCCAGTGCCAGTGCCAGTTTCTGTTTTTTCCTTGTTTTTGAGTTTCACAAAAAAGGAATATCAAACGGACTCCAAATGGAATAAAACTTTACGATGATTTTTCTTGGACCAGAAGACACACGTAGGACTGGGAGACCAAGGAAAAGGAGTCCCGAGGCAATGGCAAGGGTGCAAAGCACGCCCCCCCTTACCTTGTGGGTCCCACGGAGCCCCTCTAACCCTATTCTCCGGCCTATAAATTCCCAAATATTCCCAAACCATCAGAAGCGTCCACAAAAATACTTTTCCATCGTGGCAAGCCTCTATTCCCGTGAGATTCCATCTTGAGGCCTTTTCCGGCGATCAACCGGAGTGGGATTCGATCATGGAGGGCATCTACATCAACCCTATTGCCCTTCCAATGAAGCGTGAGTAGTTTACCTCAGACCTATGGGTCCATAGCGAGTATCTAGATGGCTTCTTCTCTCTCTATGATCTTCAATACCATGTTCTCCATGATGTTCTTGGAGTTCTATCCAATGTGATATTCTTTTGCGGTGTGTTTGTCAAGATCCGATGAATTGTGGATTTATGATCAGATTATCTATGAATATCATTTGAATCTTCTCTGAATTCTTATATGCATGATTTGATACATTTGTATTTCTCTTCGAATAATTGGTTTGGTTTGGCCAACTAGATTGGTATTTCTTGTAATGGGAGAGGTGCTTAGTTTTGGGTTCAATCTTGCGGTGTCCTCACCCAGTGAAAAATTAGGGGTAGCGAGGCACGTATTTGTATTGTTGCCATCAAGGAGAAAAAGATGGGGTTTTCATCATATTGCTTGAGTTTATCCCTCTACATCATGTCATCTTATTTAATGCGTTTCTCTGTTCTCTTGAACTTAATACTCTAGACGCAGGCAGGAGTCGGTCGATGTGTGGAGTAATAGTAGTAGATGTAGAATCGTTTCGGTCAACTTGACACGGACAAGATGCTTATATGCATAATCATTGCCTTGGATATCGTCAAAACTTTGCGCTTTTCTGTCAATTGCTGGACAATAATTTGTTCACCCACCATATTATTTTCCTTCAAGAGAGAAGCCTCTAGTGAAACCTATGGCTCCTGGGTCTATTTTCCCTTATATATTTTCAGATCTATAAACCAAGAAACCCCAAAATACCTTGCTGCAATTTATTTACTTTTAATTTTTCTTACTTTTTAGTAATATTTTATATCTATCTCTATCAGATCTCACCATTGCAATTGACTGTGAAGGGATTGACAACCCCTTTATCATGTTTGGTGCAAGTGTTTGATTGTTTGTGTAGGTGCATAGATTGGAGACTTGCTTGTGCCTCCTACTGGATTGGTACCTTGGTTCTCTAACTAAGGGAAATACTACTTTGCTGCATAGCCCTTTCCTCTTCAAGGGAAAAACCAACGCAAGGTCAAGAAGTAGCAGAAAGAATTTCTGGCGCCATTGTCAGGGAGGTTCTACATCAAACCTACCAAGTACCCATCATAAACTCTCATCTCTTGCATTACATTATTTGTCATTTTCCTCTTGTTTTCCTCTCCCCCAGTTCTAAAACAATTTTCAGAAAAAATACAAAAAAATTCCTTTTTTCCGCCCTTCTTTCGTTCGTCTTTTCGTTTGCTTTTCGTTCGTCTTTAGTTAAGTTAAGCTGACTAGATCGATTTTTCTTGCCATGGGAAAAGGTGCTTTGTGATGGGTTCGATCTTGCGGTCTTCTTTCCTAGTGACAGAAGGGGCAGCATGACACACATGTATCGATGCTATTAGGATAACAAGATGGGGGCTATTCCTACATGAATAGATCTCATCTACATCATGTCATCGTTCTTATTGCATTACTCCATTTTCCATGAACTTAATACACTAGATGCATGCTGGATAGCACTCAATCTATGGATTAATAGTAGTAGATGTAGGCAGGAGTCGGTCTACTAATCTTGGAGGTGATTCCTATATATTGATCATTGCGACTATTCGATTTTCTATCAATTGCCCAACAAAAATTTGTTTACCCACCGTGTGCTATTTCTTGAGAAAAGCCACAAGTGAAATCTACGGTCCCCGGGTCTATTCTTTATCATATTTGCTTTGAGATCTATTTTTATTTGCTTTTGTTTTCAGATCTATTATTCCAAGAACCCAAAAATACCTTCTTGTAATTTTTTATTGTTTATTTTATTTAACATTTTATCGAGATCTATTTATCCAATCTATCACAAATTTATCCTGTCAACTTGACAATTTCCTATGCCGTTACCCATAAGAGGGATTGACAACGTCTCATAAGCATCGGGTTACAAGTATTTGTTCTTTGTGCGCAGGTACCATTTATGTAGTGTTTCTTGGTTCTCCTACTGGATTGATAACCTTGGTTTCATAATTGAGGGAAATACCTACCATAGTTGTACTGCATCATCCCTTCGTCTTTGGGGAAGTACCGACGTAGTTCAAGCGACAACAAAAGGAATTTTTGGCGCCGTTGCCGAGGAGACATCATCAACATCCATCAGGTTCCTAATCACAAATCTCATCAACATCATCTCCTTGTCAGATCTATTTGAAATCTTGTTTGCAAAGTCATGATGTCTCAAAGAAAACTATGATGTTCCTTACCCGAATATTTTTCTTGAGACTGGAAAAAGTACAAAGGAATATATGACTACACAATTTGAGCACAATAAGTATTTTACTGAGGAACTTAAAGAACACTATACTGTTTTTGTTGCTATAACAAAACAGCTTGTTGATAGAGAAGTTTGTAGTCTTCAATCTAAGTATGTTTTTTCTGAAAATTTTCTTGGCAAGATACCCTACGCGCAAGCTACCCTAGTAAATCAAATGGCCGCTAAACCAATTTCTTTGGAAGGTAAAAATGATGAAGATCTTATAATGATTCGTGTTTCTTCTATTGATTCTCTGTTTAGTAAAATTAAAATTGATAATAAAGGGACTGAAGAAGAGTCAACTTTAGCTAGAAGGCGTCCCGATGACTTGGAGGGTGAAAATCTTGTTGAGAAAAATAAAAAAAGTGGGTTTGGAGAGGTCAAAACTTTAACTAGCGATGTGCCCACTCTTTTGGATTACAAAGACTTTAATTATGATAATTTTCCTTTGATTGATTGTATTTCTTTGTTGCAATCCATGATAAATTCACCCCATGTTTATGAACAAAATAAATCTTTTACTAAACATATTGTGGATGCAATGATGAAAGATTTAGAAGAAAAGTTGGAATTAGATATTTCAATTCCTAGAAAATTACATGATGAATGGGAACCTACCAACAAATTCAAGATTCAAAATTATGAGTGCTTTTTTGTATGTGATTTGGGTGCTAGTGTTTCCACAATTCCAAAATCTTTAGGTGATGTGCTTGGTCTTACCGATATTGATTCTCTTAATTTGCACTTGGCGGATTCTACTACTAAAAATCCTATGGGAAGAATTAATGATGTTCTTATTCCCTAGAACAAGAATTAAGCTACCACATGAATCAATCATTAGGGCATCCTATGGATCTAGAACCAAAGATGACAATACTTGAATCTATGCATTATGCCTAGCTAGGGGCATAAAACGATAGCGCTTCTTGGGAGGCAACCGAATGAATAAATTTTATTGTTGCCTTTTTATTTCTGTTCTTGAGTGTTTACACAGTTATGCTACTGTTATGATTGTGTTTTTTATGTTTTAATTAGTATTTGTGCCAACTAAAGCCTTTAGGATCATGTTGGGTGATAGTTGCTTTGATCTTGTCGAAAAACAGAAACTTTGTGTGCCAGTAAAAGAATTGTTTAAAATCACAGAAGGGTGATAAAATTCTGAAATTTTAATACAAGATTTGTATAATAATTTCCTACATTGTCCTAATTTTTCAAAAGTTTTGGAGTTATGTAAGTATACGAAGTCTTCAGATTACCACAGATTGTTCTGTTTTTGACAGATTCTATTTCCTTTGCCTTGTGTGCTTATTTTGATGAATCTATGGTTTGTATTGGAGGGTATAAGCCATGGTAAAGTTAGAATATAGTAGGTATAATGCAAAAATAAAATAAGAATGGGTTTGCAATAATACTTAGAGTGGTGATTTGCTTTGTTATACTAACGGATCTCACAAAAGTTTTGTTGAGTTTTGTGTGATTGAAATTTTCAACTTTTGGGTGAGATCACAATGGATGAAGGAATAAGGAGTGAAAAGAGCCAAAGCTTGGGGATGTCGCATGTCACCTCAAGTTATTATTCAAGGAGAACCAAGCAACTAAGCTTGGGGATTCCCCGGAAGGCATCCCCTCTTTCTTCTAACGACCATCAATATTTTACTTGGAGCTATATTTTTATTCATCACATATCATGAGTTTTGCTTGGAGCGTGTTGTATGATATGAGTCTTTTCTTGTTTTGCTTTTTAGTTTGTGTCATCTACCCTTGATAGACACACCTGTTTGAGAGAACTAAAATTATGCTATGATTTGTTAGAATTTCTCTATATGCTTCACTTAAATTTTTTGAGCTATGGAATTGCTCTAGTGCTTCACTTATATCTTTTTTAGCACGGTGTGCTTTAATATTTTTCAAGAAATGCTCTCATGCTTCACTTAGATTTATTTGAGAGTTAGTAAATGTTTGAAGAAATTATCTCATGCTTCACTTATATTAGTTTGAGAGAAGAAAGAATTTATGCTCATGCTCTTCACTTAAATTTGTTTGAGCTTATCAAAAGCAACATATGAAACTAGTCGCAAAGTGATTGATATTCAAGAGGGATATAAGAAAAACTTTCATGAAGATCATTGGACAAAATAAACTTGATTCTTTGTAATAGTTTTGAGATATGATGATAGTGATATATGAGTCATGTTGATGAGTAATTATGGTTTCGTAAGAATATTGGTGTTAAGGTTTGTGATTCCCTTGCAAGCACGAAAGTCAATAATTATGCAATGAAATTACATCGTACTTATGGTGCATTACTCAGTGTTAGTTATGCTTAATTCTCTCTTATGTGATTTTGTTGGGGAACGTGGTAATTTCAAAATTTCCTACGCACACGCAAGATCATGGTGAGGCATAGCAACCAGAGGGGAGAGTGTTGTCCACGTACCCTCGTAGACCATAAGCGGAAGCGTTATGACAACGCGGTTGATGTAGTCGTATGTCTTCACGATGCGAGCGATCTTAGTACCGAAAGTACGGCACCTCCGCGATCTGCACACGTTCGGCTCGGTGACGTCCCACAAATTCATGATCCAACAGAGTGTCGAGGGAGAGTTTCGTCAGCATGACGACATGATGACTGTGATGATGAAGCTACCGATGCAGGGCTTCGCCTAAGCACTGCAATGATATGACCAAGGTGGATTATGGTGGAGGGGGCACTGCACATGGCTAAGAGATCAATGATCAACTTGTGTATATGGGGTGCCCCCTCCCCCGTATATAAAGGAGTGGAGGAGGGGGAGGAGGCCGGCCTCCTAGGCGCGCCCCAAGGGGAGTCCTACTCCCACCGGGAGTAGGATTCCCCCCTCCCTAGTTGGATTAGGAGAGAAGGAAGGAGGAGGAAGGAGGAAGGAAAGGGGGGGGCGGCCCCCTTCCCAATTCAGATTGGGATTGGGGGAGCGTGCCCCCTCCTTTTCTCCCATTCTCCTCTCCCACTATGGCCCAGTAAGGCCCACATACCTCCCGGGGGGTTCCGGTAACCTCCCGGTACTCCGGTATATGCCCGAACTCACCCGGAATCATTTTGACGTCCAAATACAGTCGTCCAATATATCGATCTTTATGTCTCGACCATTTCGAGACTCCTTGTCATGTCCGTGACCATATCCGGGACTCCAAACTACCTTCGGTACATCAAAACACATAAACTCATAATACCGATCGTCACCAAACTTTAAGCGTGCGGACCCTATGGGTTCGAAAACTATGTAGACATGACCAAGACATGTCTCTGGCCAATAACCAATAGCGGAACCCGGATGCTCATATTGGCTCCCACATATTCTACGAAGATCTTTATTGGTAAAACCGCATAACAACATACGTTGTTCCCTTTGTCATCGGTATGTTAGTTGCCCGAGATTCGATCGTCGGTATCTTAATACCTAGTTCAATCTTGTTACCAACAAGTCTCTTTACTCGTTCTGTAATGCATTATCCCGTAACTAACTCATTAGTCACATTGCTTGCAAGGCTTATAGTGATGTGCATTACCGAGAGGGCCCAGAGATACCTCTACGACAATCGTAGTGACAAATCCTAATCTCGATCTATGCCAACTCAACAGACACCATTGGAGACACCTGTAGAGCACCTTTATAATCACCCAGTTACGTTGTGATGTTTGGTAGCACATAAAGTGTTCCTCCGATATTCGGGAGTTGCATAATCTCATAGTCATAGGAACATGTATAAGTCATGAAGAAAGCAATAGCAACATACTAAACGATCAAGTACTAAGCTAATGGAATGGGTCAAGTCAATCACGTCATTCCCTAATGATGTGATCCCATTCATCAAATGACAACTTATGTCTATGGCTAGGAAACTTAACCATCTTTGATTAACGAGCTAGTCAAGTAGAGGCATACTAGTGATACTCTGTTTGTCTATGTATTCACACATGTACTAAGTTTCCGGTTAATACAATTCTAGCATGAATAATAAACATTTATCATGATATAAGGAAATATATAAATAACAACTTTATTATTGCCTCTAGGGCATATTTCCTTCAGATTTTTCATTTCTTGGTTAGTTGATTCTCAATCTATTTGCTAGCCTCCATTTGTACTAAGTAGAAATACTAATTGTGCATCCAAAATCTTTAAACCTAGTTTTGCATATGAGTCCACATACCTACCTACATGCGGTATTTCTGTGTCGTTCTAAGCAAATTTGTATGTGCCACCTCTAATTTTCAAAATAAATTTCCTTTTTGTGTGCTCGTACTGCTCATGAAGTGGCAGGGGGTGGCTAATATTTTCCATGCTAAATGTGTTATTCTCAAGACGAGTGTTTATTTACTTGTCATTGCATGAGAGCGCAGCGGTAATAGGGATGCCCAGTCCTGAAATAAAAAAGAAATTTACTTTATGCTATCAAATAATAAATTCCTTGGAAAGTGTTGGTATGGAAGGCACCCATGGATACAACTAGCCATGGATCATGAAAGAATGGTGGAAAAAGGAGTAAACTTTATTTTCTGTTTGGGAACCGCCTATGATATATCTAGCATGGAAAGTGTTTGGAATTACTCTGTTGTTTTCTTTGACGGGAAAAGTATGCCTCTCAAAAATTTTATCTCTCAATTTTTCCTTTGAGCTCCGGCACCTCTACAAATCCCTACTTCCCTCTACGAAGGGCCTATCTATTTACTTTATGCAATTTTTGTTTTTTACTTCAGTCTCCATCTTCTCTTATAAAGCACCAAATAGGGAGCACTATGATCATACTTGAGCATTGGATGTAGCTAATATGCGAGTGTGTTTTATGAATGGATCAATGATTGAGCATGATGGGCTAGGGATAACTTTCTTTATTGTTGATATTTGAAAAGACATGGTTGCTTGTTGATATGCTTAAGTATTGAAATCTTCATCTCAAGGCTAGTCTATTGCTTTGAACCATATAAAAGTTAAAATGTCCATGCTACAAAAGAAAAGAATATGCGATGAACATGTTAGGCAACATTCCACATCAAAAAATTTGTTTGTATCATTTACCTACTCGAGGACAAGCAAGAATTAAGCTTGGGGATGCTGATACGTCTCCAATGTATCTATAATTTTTTATTGTTCCATGCTATTATATTATCATTCTTGGATGTTTTACAATCATCTTATAGCAACTTCTTATCATTTTTTTGGACTAACCTATTGACATAGTGCCCAGTGTCAGTTGCTGTTTTTTGCTTGTTTTTTACTTTGTAGAAAATCAATACCAAACGGAGTCCAAACACAGGGAAACTTTTTGGAGATTTTTTTCTGGATTTGCCCAGGCGCGCCAAGGTGGATTGTGCCCACCTTGGTGGCCTCCTGCATCGCCTCTTCAACCTGTAAATACCCAAATATTCCAGAAACCCTAGGTGAGTCGATGGAACACAATTCCAGCCGCCACAAGTTCCAGAACCACGAGATCCAATCTAGACACCATCATGGAGGGGTTCATCATCCTCATTGGTGCCTCTCCGATGATGCGTAAGTAGTTCATCATAGACCTACGGGTCCATTGTCAGTAGGTAGATGGATTCCTCTCTCTCTCTCTCTCTCTCTGTCTCTCTCTCCCCCTCTCTCTTTTGATTCTCAATACAATGGTCTCTTGGAGATCTATTTGATGTAACTCTTTTTGTAGTGTGTTTCTTGGAATCCGGTGAACTTTGAGTTTATGATCAGATCTATATCCATGAATATTATCCGAGTCTTCTTTTGGTCTCTTATATGCATGATTATTTATAGCCTCAGATTTCTTCTTCTAATCTTTTGTTTAGTTAGGCCAACTAGATTGAGTTTTCTTGCCATGGGAAGAGGTGCTTTGTGATAGGTTCAATCTTGCGTTGTTCTTTTCGAGTGACAGAAGGGGCAGCAAGACACGCATCTATCGTTGCTATTAAGGATAACAAGATGGGGGCTATTCCTACATGAATAGATCTCGTCGACATCATGTCATCATTGTTATTGCATTACTCCATTTTTCCATGAACTTAATACACTAGATGCATGCTGGATAGCGGTAGATGTGTGGAGTGATACTAGTAGATGCAGGCAGGAGTCAATCTAATAATCTTGGATGTGATTCCTATATATTGATCATTTCCTTGGATATCATCATAACTATTCAATTTTCTATCAATTGCCCAACAGTAATTTGTTTACCCACCATGTGCTATTTCTTGAGAGAAGCCACTAGTGAAATCTACGGCCCCCGGGTCTATTCTTTATCATATTTGCTTTGAGATCTATTTTTATTTTCTTTTGTTTTTAGTTCTTTATTCCAAAAACCCAAAAATACCTTCTGCACTTTTTATTATTTATTTTATTTCACGTTTTATCGAGATCTATTTATCCACTCTATCACAAATTTATCCCGTCAACTTGACAATTTCCTACGCCGTTACCCGTAAGAGGGATTGGCAACCCCTCATAATCGCCGTGTTGCAAGTATTTGTTCTTTGTATGTACGTACCATTTACATAGTGTTGCTTGGTTCTCCTACTGGATTGATAACGATGGTTTCATAACTGAGGGAAATACCTACTGTTGTTGTAGTGCATCATCCCTTCCTCTTTGGGGAAATACCGACGTAGTTCAAGTGACATCACATACCAAGTAGCAATCCCCCAAAATAGTTTTGGAAACGGAGCTTCGAGCAAAGAGATTGAAATCCGCAGGTTTGAGAGCAAGAACAAGAGGGAGAGAGAAAAGGCGATTATTTCTGGAGGTAGGAGATGACATGGGCTAAAGAGATAAGTGAGGGGGCCCACATGGGGACCACAACCCACTAGGGCGGGCCTGGGGCTGCTGGCACGCCCAGGTGGGTTGTGCCCCTCTGGTGCACCCCTCTCTGATTATTTGCACTAAATATTCAGAAAAAAAATCGTGTTAAATTTTCAGGGCATTCTGAGCACTTCTATTTTGGGCCATTTTTTTATTGCACGGAAAATTTCAGAAAACAGACAAAACATAGCATTTTATTTTATTTAACTAAGAAAAATAGAAAACTAAAGGTAAGGACAGAATGTGGTGCCTACTAAATTCATCAATTTCATACCTCTAAAAAATGATCCATTAATAAGGTTGATCAAATCTTATTAACAACCACCTTCGATTACCATGAAACCGAAGAACTTTCGTAAAACACTAAGTTACCTCAACGGGGATATGCATGTCCCCAACAATAAGTATATCATATTTCTTTTTGGCAGTAGGTAGAGGTAGTTGAGAACTTCCTATAGTGAGTGTCGGATATTTTTCAATAACATGAATACCATTCACTTGGAATTGTTTCTTCGGAAAGTGCACCGTATGCTCATTACCATTAATATGAAAAGTGACCTTGCTTTTATTGCAATCAATAACAGCCCCTGTAGTATTCAAGAAGGGTCTACCAAGGATAATCGATATGTTGTCATCCTCGGGTATCTGAAGTATAACAAAGTCAGTTAAAATAGTAACATTTTCAACAACAACGGGCATATCCTCACAAATACCGATAGGTATGGCAGTTGATTTATCAGCCATTTGCAAAGATATTTCGGTAGGTGTGAGTTTATTCAAATAAAGTCTTTTACATAAAGAGAAAGGCATAACACTAACACCAGCTCCAAAATCACACAAAGCAGTTTTGACATAATTTCTTTTGATGGAGCAAGGTATAGTTGGTATTCTCGAATCTCCAAGTTATTTAGGTAATCCATCCTTAAAAGAGTAATTAGCAAGCAAGGTGGAGATTTCAGCTTCCGGTATTTTTCTCTTATTAGTGATGATGTCTTTCATGTATTTTTTCGTAAGGGGCCATCTTTAAAATATCAGTCAAGTGGGTGCACAAAAAGACTGGCTTAAGCATTTTGGCAAAGCGTTCAAATTCTACAGCATCTTTCTTCTTCGTTGGTTTAGGTGGAACGGGCATGGGTTTCTGAACCCATGGTTCTCTTTTTTTACCATGTTTTCTAGCCACAAAGTCTCTTCTATCATATTTTTTATTTTTAGGTTGTGGGTTATCAAGATCAACAAGTGGTTCTATCTCAACACCATTATCTGGTGGTTTATCATTGTCTGGTTGAGTGTCTTCATGAACATCATCATTATATTTTTCATTATCACTAGATGAATGTTCATTACCAGAGTGAGTTTCAGCATCAGAGATAGAGACATCATTATTATCTTCAAGAGGTTTTTCTATTTCAGGTTCACTAGAGGTATGCAAAGTCCTATCATTTTTATTTTTCTTCTTCTTTTTAGAAGGACATGGTGCATTAGTATTAATTCTTTGATAGTCTTGTTCAATTCTTTTAGGATGTCCCTCGGGAGAAAGTGGTTCCTGAGTCATTCTACCTCCTCTAGTTACTACTCTAATAGCATGGTCCTTCATATTATTATTCATTTCATCAAGCAATTCTCTTTGAGATTTAGCAACTTGTTCTAACTGAGTATGAACCATAAAGGCATGTTTTCCTACACCTCTAACATCATTAGAGATTCTAATTAACAAGTCACTCAAATGAGCAATCATATCAGATTTGTATTTCAATTATTTTGTAACATTTTCATTGAAGTGATCTTGTTTCCTAATGTAGTTATCAAACTCATAAGGACATTGACTAGGATGCATATTATAAGGGTTGTCACTTTCATCAAACTTCATCAAAGAGTTTACCTCTACCACCTTTGGTGGTGGTGTGTCAAGTCCATGTATTTCTTCAATAGGCGGTAAATTTTTAACATCCTCTGCTTTAATACCTTTTTTCTTTCATACTTTTCTTTGCCTCTTGCATATCTTCAGGACTAAGATATAAGATACCCCTCTTCTTTGGAGTGGGTTTAAGCGGTGGTTCAGGAAGAGTCCAATCATCATTATTTTTCAAGGTGATATTCAATAATTCCTTGGCTTGTTCAACAGTTTGTTTCCTGAAAATACAACCAGCACAACTATCTAGGAAGTCCCTAGAAGCATCGGTTAGTCCATTATAGAAGATATCAAGTATTTCATTTTTCTTAAGTGGATGATTAGGCAAAGCATTAAGAAATTGGAGAATCCTCCCCCAAGCTAGTGGGAGACTCTCTTCTTCAATTTGCACAAAGTTAAATTTTTCCTGTAAGGCGGCTTGTTTCTTATGAGCAGGAAAATATTTTTCAGAGAAGTAATAAATCATATCCAGGGGACTATGCACACAACCGGGAGAAAGAGTATTGTACTATATCTTAGCATCACCCTTTAGTGAGATTGGAAATAATTTGAGAATATAATAGTAGCGAATTTTATCATCATGAGCAAAAGGGTGGCTATATTGTTTACTTTGGTAAGGTGTGCCACAACAGTTTCAGTTTCATAGCCATGGAAAGGATCAGATTCAACCAAAGTATTAACTCTGGGTCGCCAGAGAATTCATAATCCTTATCATCAACAAAGATAGGTGATGTAGCAAACTTAGGATGACATTTCATTCTAGCATTCAAAGATTTTTCTATCAATTTGCTTAATAATTTCTTAAGATCATCTCTATCATTGCAAGCAAGAAAATCTCTAGTTGTCTCCTCATCCATAACATAACCTTCAGGTATCTTAGGAAATTCATATCTAGAGAGCTAGGCCTAGTAGGTGTTTCAAGATTTCTAGTTTCAAGTACTTCACTAGTTTCAATAATTTCATGAGTTTCAGCATTCTCAATATCTTTAGCTCTAGCAATTTGTTCATCAAGAAATTCATCTAGTGACATATAATCATCAATCAAGGTACTAGCATCATCATGAGTAGCACTCATAGAAGTAGCATCATCAATAACTTGTGACATATCAAGATTAATAGCATGTGGTGGTGTTGCAAGTCTAATCAAAACAGAAGGTGAATCAAGTGCAGAGTGTGATGGCAGTCCCTTACCACCCCACGTCCTAGAGGGAACGATCTTGGTTTTTGTATCCTTTAGATTCTTCATAGTGATAAGTAGATAATAATCCCAAGTGACTCAACAAATATAGCTATGCTCTCTGGCAACGGCGCGAGAAAAAGATCTTGATAACCCACAAGTATAGGGGATCGCAACAGTTTTCGAGGGTAGCGTATTCAAACCAAATTTATAGATTCGACAAAAGGGGAGACAAATAATATTTGCAAGTATTTGCAGTTGAGTTGTCAATTCAACCACACTTGGAGATTAAACATCTGTAGCAATACGATCAGTAGCACAGTAATATGATAGTTTTGATAGAAGTGATAACAACAGTAGTAACGGTGACAATGATAGCAATGATTTTGTAGCAAGTGTAACAGTAACAGCAGTAGTAGTAACTTAGCAAGAACAATATGTGGAAAATTCATAGGCATTGGATCCGTGGATTTGTTGGATAATATTCATCATATAACAGTCATAACCTGGGGCGATACAAAAATAGCTCCAGTTCATAAATATAATTTAGGCATGTATTCCGTAAATAGTCATATGTGCTTATGGAAAGAACTTGCATGACTTCTTTTGTCCTACCCTCCAGTGGCAGCGGTTCCATAAGGAAACTAAGGGATATTAAGGACTCCTTTTAATAGAGAACCGGAACAAAGCATTAACACATAGTGAATACATGAACTCCTCAAACTATGGTCATCACCAAAAAGTATCCCGATTATTGTCACCCCAGGGTTTACAGATCATAACACGTAATAGGTGAATATGACTTGCAAGATCGGATCTAGAACATAGATATAATAGTGAAAACATAAACGGTTCAGATATGAAATCATGGCACCTAGGCCCAAAGTGACAAGCGTTAAGCATGGCAAAGTCATAACAACATCAATCTCACAACATAATGGATACTAGGGATCAAGACCTAACAAAAATAACTCGAGTACATGATGAATCTCATCCAACTCCTCACCAACCAGTGAGCCTACGAAGGAATTACTCACTCCCGGTGGGGAGCATCATGGAATTGGCGATGAAGGAGGGTTGGTGATGATGAAGATTTAAGATCCCCCTCTCCGGGGCCCCGAACGGACTCCATATCTGGCCACTCTATGAAGAACATGAGGTGGCGGTGGCTCCGTATCGTGAAACGCAATGAAACTTCCTCCCTGATTTTTCTCTCCAAATATGGGTATTTAAGGAGTTGGAATTAGGGTCTGCGGGGCCACAAAGTGGGCACAACCCACCTGGGCGCGCGTGAAGGGTGGCGCCCTGGTGGGTTGTGCTCACCCAGCCCCCCTCCGCCCCACTCCAGTGGTTCTTGGCTCAAGTGTTTTTATACATTTTGAAATAATTCTCCAGAAAGTTTCGTTCCAATCTGAGAACTTTTATTTCTGCACAAGAAACAACACCATGGTAGTTCTGCTGAAAACAGTGTTAGTCCGGGTTAGTTTCATTCAAATCATACAAATTAGAGTCCAAAACAAGAGGAAAAGCATTAGGAAAAGTAGATACGATGGAGACGTATCAAGGGCCTATCTTTTACTTTTATGTATTTTCTTTATGCAAGAGTCAAAGTATTCTTCCCTATTCTTTTCTTATTTTCTCTTTTTGCAAGCATCATGTGGTGAGGAAAGATCTAGGCACATATATCCAGTTGGATATGAGTGAGCATGAATTTTTATTGTTGACATCACCCTTGAGGTGAGTACGTTGGGACACGAAAACTATAAGCCCCTATCTTTCTATGTGTCCGGTTGAAACTTTTTGCTCATGTGTATGCGGTGAGTGTTAGCAATCATAGAAGATTATATGATGGTTTAGTATGTGGACTTGCCTAAAGGCTATGATATGAGACCCTTCCAGAAAAGATGATGAATTGTAGCTGCAAAGTTGACTGATAACATGGCTTGTTGGTTTTGAATAGAGTTTATGCTTTTACTTCGATGTTGTGATGAATTGTCACTTGTTCATGAGAAGTTATGTGATTAATTTCTATGATAAAGTTTGTTGCTACTATAATAATAAGCATGATGCTTTTACATCTGTATTTTGTTTTTATCGACACCTCTCTCTCTAAGCATGTGGGCATGTTTCTCGATATCGGTTTTTCTCTTGAGGACAAGCGAGGTCTAAGCTTGGGAGAGTTGATACGTCCATTTTGCATCATATTTACTTACTGTTATTTATAATGTTTTTATGCATAATAATGCTTTATGGAGTAATTATAATGCCTTTTATCTCATAATATGCAAGGTTTACACAAAGAGGGAGAATGCCGACAACAGGAATTCTGGACCTGAAAAAGCTATGTCAGAGTTACCTATTACGCACATCTCCAAATGAGCTGAAAATTTACAAAGAATTGTTTTGGAATATATAAAATATACTGGAGCAAATAACTACCGGAGGGGGCCCACCAGGTGAGCACAAGACACCAGGGCGCGCCAGGGCCACCAGGCGCGACCTGGCGGGTTGTTCTCAGCACGGCCCACCTCCGGTGCCCATCTTCTAGTATATAGGTCATTTTGTCCTAGAAAAAAATCAGGAAAGGACTTTCGGGGTGGAGCATCGCCGTCTCGAGGAAAAACTTGGGCATGAGCACTTTTGCCCTCTGGTAGAGCGATTCCATCGGGGGAACTTCCCTCCTGGAGGGGGAAATCATCGCCATCGTCATCACCAACAACTCTCCCATCTTTGGGAGCGAAATGTCCATTAACATCTTCAACAACACCCTCTCCTCTCAAACCCTAGTTCATCTCTTGTGTTCAATCTTTCTACTGGAACCTTAGATTGGTACCTGTGGGTAACTAGTAGTGTTGATTACATCTTGTACTTGATTACTATATGGTTTATTTGGTGGAAGATTATATGTTCAAATCCATTATGGTATTTAATACCCCGCTGATGTTGAGCATGATTATCATTTGTGAGTTGTTACTTTTGTTCTTGAGGTCATGGGAGAAATCTTGTTGCAAGTAATCATGTGAACTTGATATGTGTTTGATATTTCGATGATATGTATGTTGTGATTCCCTTAGTGGTGTCATGTGAACGTCGACTACATGGCACTTCACCATCTTTGGGCCCAAGGGAATGCATTGTGGAGTAGTGATTAGATGATGGGTTGCTAGAGTGATAGAAGCTTAAAACCTAGTTTATGCGCTACTTCGATAGAGACCGATTTGGATCCAAAAGTTTAATGCTATGGTTAGATTTTATCTTCATACTTTCCTTGTAGTTGCGGATGCTTGCGAGGGGGTTAATCATAAGTAGGAGGTTTTTTCAAGTAAGAACAACACCTAAGCACCGGATCACCCACATATCAAATTATCAAAGTAGCGAACACGAACCAAACTAACATGATGAAAGTGACTAGATGAAATTCCCGTGTACCCTCAAGAATGCTTTGCTTATTATAAGAGACCGTTTTGGCCTGTCCTTTGCCACAAAAGGATTGGGCTACCTTGGTGCACTTTATTTACTTTTACCACTACTTGCTCATTACAAATTACCTTGCTATCAAACTACTCATTACCGACAATTTTAGTGCTTGCAGAAATTACCTTGATGGAAACCACTTGTCATTTCCTTCTGCTCCTCGTTGGTTTTGACACTCTTACTTATCGAAAGGACTATGATTGATCCCCTATATTTGTGATTCATCAAGACTCTTTTTTGGCACCGTTGCCGGGGAGTGAAGCGCTCTTGGTAAGTGGAAATTGGTAAGGAAAAATTATTACTACGTGTTGAAATTTATTATCACTTGTTACTATGGAGAACCATCCTTTGAGGGGTTTGTTAGGGGTATCTTCACCTTGACCGGAACCACAATTAGTTTCCCCTCAACCTACTGCACCTACTAATAATAATGTTATGAATTTCCTTCGGGTATGATATAACAACTGCTAGCTAATCCTTATGCAGGAGATGGAACTAAACATCCTGATATGAACTTGATATATGTGGATGAAATTTGAGGATTATTTAAGCTTGCAGGTGTTGTGGAACGTAGTAATTTCAAAAAAATCCTACGCACATTTAAGATCATGGTGATGCATAGCAAAGAGAGGGGAGAGTGCCGTCCACGTACCCTCGTAGACTGTAAGCGAAAGCGTTATGACAACGCGGTTGATGTAGTCGTACGTCTTCATGATCGACCGATCCTAGTACCGAACGTACGGCACCTCCGCGATCTCCACACGTTCAGCTCGGTGACGTCCCACGAACTCACGATCCAGTAGAGATTCGAGGGAGAGTTCCGTCAGCACGACGGCGTGATGACGATGTTGATGAAGCTACCGACACAGGGCTTCGCCTAAGCACCGCTAGGATATGATCGATGTGGATTATGGTGGAGGGGGGCACCGCACACGGCTAAAGATCAATGATCAACTTGTGTGTCTTGGGGTGCCCCCCCCCGGCCCCCGTATATAAAGGAGCTAGGGGGAGGCGGCCGGCCAGGAGGAGGGCACGCCAAGGGGGGAGTCCTACTCCCACCGGGAGTAGGACTCCTCCTTTCCTAGTAGGAGTAGGAGAAGGGGGAGGAGGAGAGATGGGGGAAGCAAAGGGGGGCGCCGCCCCCCTCCTTGTCCAATTCGGACTAGAGGGGGAGGGGGCGCGCGACCTTGCCTTGGCCGCCCCTCCTCTTCTCCACTAAGGCCCATAAGGCCCGTTATACTCCCTGGGGGGTTCTAGTAACCCCCAGTACTCCGGTATATGTCTCGACCATTTCGAGACTCCTCGTCATGTCCATGATCGTATCAAGGACTCCGAACTACCTTCGGTACATCAAAACACATAAACTCACAATATCGATCGTCACCGAACGTTAAGCGTGCGGACCCTACGGGTTCGAGAACAATGTAGACATGACTGAGACACGTCTCTGGTCAATAACCAATAGCGGAACCTGGATGCTCATATTGGCTCCTACATATTCTACGAAGATCTTTATCGGTCAAACCGCATAACAACATACGTTGTTCCCTTTGTCATCGATATGCTACTTGCCCGAGGTTCGATCGTTGGTATCTCAATACCTAGCTCAATCTCGTTACCGGCAAGTCTCTTTACTCATTTCGTAATACATCACCCCACAACTAACTCATTAGTCATATTGCTTGCAAGGCTTATAGTGATGTGCATTACCGAGAGGGCCCGGAGATACCTCTCCGACAATCAGAGTGATAAATCCTAATCTCGATATATGCCAACTCAACAAGTAGCATCGGAGACAACTATAGAGCACCTTTATAATCACCCAATTACATTGTGACGTTTGGTAGCACACAAAGTGTTCCTCCGATATTCGGGAGTTGCATAATCTCATAGTCATAGGAACATGTATAAGTCATGAAGAAAGCTATAGCAATATACTAAATGATCAAGTGCTAAGCTAATGGAATGGGTCGAGTCAATCACATCATTCTCCAATGATGTGATCCCGTTAATCAGATGACAACTCATGTCTATGGCTAGGAAACTTAACCATCTTTGATTCAACGAGCTAGTCAAGTAGAGGCCTACTAGTGACACTCTGTTTGTCTATGTATTCACACATGTACTAAGTTTCTGGTTAATACAATTCTAGCATGAATATAAACATTTATCATGAATTAAGGAAATAAATAATAACTTTATTATTGCCTCTAGGGCATATTTCCTTCAGTCTCCCACTTGCACTAGAGTCAATAATCTAGTTCACATCACCATGTGATTTAACACCAATATTCACATCTGTATGTGATTAATACCCATAGTTCACATCGTCATGTGATCAACACCCAAAGGGTTTACTAGAGTCAATAATCTAGTTCACATTGCTATGTGATTAACACCCAAAGAGTACTAAGGTATGACCATGTTTTGCTCGTGAGAGAAGTGTAGTCAAAGATTCTGTCACATTCAGAGTCGTATGTATTTTGCAAATATTCTATGTCTACAATGCTCTGCACGGAGCTACTCTAGCTAATTTCTCCCACTTTCAATATGTATCTAGATTGAGACTTAGAGTCATCTGGATCGGTGTAAAAGCTTGTCGGGGAAACTGATCCACGAGCACCTATGGGGCCGGTGGACCGTGGCCCCTTTCGGTTCGGCGGGGGGCGGAGGTCGCACGAAGAGCAGATCGAGGCGAAGCACACGAGCAGTTTACCCAGCTTCGGAGCCCTCCGGAGAGATAATACTCCTACTGCTGCTTGTCTGATTCTATTCTGTTCTTGCTCGAGAGAGCTAAGTGTTTTTCTGGCTTTCGAAAGAGTCGAACCTCCTCTACGTTGGGCGTGGGCCTCCTTTTATACGCTAAAGGGGTCACCGACAGGTGGCAACGTAGACAAGGGTACAAATGTAAAAAGAGAGGTGGTTGGTACAGTTACTTGTATAGTGTATCCTACCTAACCCTGACGGCAGGGGACAAGGGCATTAAATGTCCGTCTGTGTCGCCCAAACAGTGCAGAAAAGGTACCGTCAGGGATGCCACCGCTCGCCACGATGGCAATCTTGTCTGCTTCGCATGCCACCGTGCACCGCTGGCTGCACAGCCTCCCGCCACGCGCGCCTGGAAAGGCCCCCAGAGCGACACGTTGGTGGATGTGCTGGAGCGTGGGTACAGAGTGGCCGCCTGCCGCGGCAAGCGCCTTGCCGCGGCCATCGTCTTGTCGCCCCTGGAAGCTTGTCGCCCACCAGGCCTCGAGATGCCCTGGTCGGTCTTCCCGGCAAGCTCCTCTTGCCGGGGCCTTGTTGCCTTGCCGGGACGCGTGGCGCGTCGCGGCAAGTTCCTTAGGATGCCTTGGTTGGCCTTTCCGACAAGCTCCTCTTGCCGGGGGCTCGTCTCCTTGGCTTGAATACTTTGTTTCTTGAATGGCTCCAAGGGAGCCACGGAGGACCTTGGCGGTCGTCCGGCAAGCCTTGCCACGGGGTACTAGGGTACCCCTATTCTAGTACACCGACAGGAGCCCCCGGGCCTGGGCCATGCATGGTGCCGAGCGTTGTTGGGCCAGGCCCAAAACAGGGCACGGGCACACGCGGCCTGGGTTACGCCGTATCTGACTCCGTATCCACCGCGCCCTCCCTAACGGCACGCGTCGAATGCGGCGTCGTGGGAGAGATTGTGGGTGGCTTCTTTATTCGGAAGGGCGAAACGTCCGCCCCCTCCCTCTTTATAAGCAGGGGAAACAGGGGCAGTTCGCCCATCTCGCCATTTGTTGCTCCAACTCCAGAAATCTCCGCCGCTCCCCCCTTCTCCTCGAAGCAGAAAGAGAGCAGCGCTCCGCCCCCCATTGCCACCAGCATCACCAACGCTGCCGATCTCCCCCACCACCTCCACCATGGCTCCAAAAGCCGACAAGGGGAAGGGCGTGAAGTCGGCTGAGGCGCAGCGGCTAGTGGCGCTGCAGAAGGAGCGGGCCCTCTTCCCCCCTCAGCTCGGTGCGCAGGAGCTGAGGGAGTACTACTACCTCTTCTGGTCGACGGAGACACGAGCGCATCCGCGCACGAGGGTGCTCCCGGCTGCAGCTTCAGAACTGGCTCCAAGCGGGTACCCCTTCTTCGTGCTGTTCTTCTACTGCGGGCTCTGCCCGCCTTTTTCTGATTTCTTCTGCGACATTATGAACACCTACGGGTTCCGCCTTCTTGACTTCACCCCCAACGCCGTTCTGACCATGGCAGTTTTCGCACATTTGTGCGAAAACTTTGTCGGAGTCCACCCAAATGTAGCCCTCTTCCGCCACTTCTTCATGCCCCGGGTCGAGAGAGGAGAGCCCCTTGCCGGAGGAATCGCTTGGATCTCGAGAACTGGCAAGAAGGAAGCGTATCTGGAGGGCGAGCTCCGCAGCAAATGGGAAGAGTGGAGGGCAGAATGGTGCTGGATTGTTGAGGAGAACCCGCAGCCTTTCACCACCCTGCGCCAAACCCCAGTAGTGCGCGGCAATGATTGGAGCAATGTGGCCCCGGAGGACGACAGGTTGAAGATTGCCGTCACCCGGATCCTTCACCTTAGGCTTGCCAGGCTTACTGTAGGCGCAGTTGGCGCAGACTTCCTTCGTCGCCGCATCTCCCCCCTGCAGGAGAGGAGGAGACCCGCCTGGGAGTTCAAGAACTCGGCGGATATCATGAGGCTGAGCCCGGGCCTCAACTTCAATTTCACGGTCTTGGAATTGGACGCGATGCTTCTGGAGCTGTTCAAGCGCGACCCTCAGCACCCTTTTATGTTGCCGCGGAATGTCGTTCCGCTGTGCAACAATTCTTCACTTGACCGCATCTGTGCGATGATGCCGTTGTGCGGTTCGCACGGAATCACCCCAACTTGGCAAGAACCTGTGGATGACGTCGTGCGGGCGTTCTTTGACGACTTGGTAGAAGTGCTGGTTCGCGCCGATGAACAGAAGAGCCTTACCCGCGACACTACCGACGCGGAGCTGCAGCGCATCGCCACTAGGACGGAAGAGGCTGCGGCAGTAGCTGCCGCGGGCGAGTTTGGGTTCACCATGGAGGAGGCGTAGGCAGCAGAGGCGGCAAGCCTTGCCGAGCGCGAGGAGTTTGCCGGCGAGGAAGATCTTGCCGGCCCTGAAGCTGAGCCGAGCGAGCCCGGCGAGGAAGAGCCCGAGCCTTCAGACAGCTTGCCGCAGGAGGAGCCCCCGGCCCCGCCAAGAAGGCGTCTCCGCAGGGCCGGGGACGTAGCGGGGCGGCAAACGAGCCAACAGCCGCCAAGACGTGCGACACGCTCTACCGCGGCAAGCAATGTTGTCGCGGGAGTGCCTCATGCTGCTGCGGCAATGGGAGCGGGATCCTCCCGGTCCACCGCCACCAAGGGAGGAGTCCCCGGCAAGGGAGCGCTCTCCGGCAAGGGAGAACTCCCCGGCAAGGGACAGTTCTCCGGCAAGGGACGGTACCAGTGATCCTCCGGCGGTTGAGACCGCGACCGCAGATCCTAATACAGGTAATCTTCTTGCCTGAAATCTTCCCTTGGGTTCTTCTTCTTCTGAATTCCCTTTCTTGGATTTTTTTGCTTGACTTTTCTTCCTTTTTCTTTTTCGTTCTTCAGATCCATCTGCTGCGGAGCCAATGGAAACCGAGGACGCCGGCGAGGAAGGCGCGCGCGGCAACAACGACGACGCCGCCACTGAAGAAGAGGCCGGTGCTGATGAGCCCGCCGGCGAAGAGGCCGCCAAGGCTGCCACCGCAGAAGCTGGTGAGGGGTCGGGCGATCGCACTGACGACCCTGAGGCTGCAGGAGCGCCAGGCGCTGCGCCGACCGCCGATCCCTCCGCCGCTGCCGCGGAGCCAGGCTCCGAAGAGCCCCAGCCTGGTGCCTACTTGAAGGCCAGCGACGGTATCTTCATCAAGCTTCCCTAGGTGTCAAGCTCCAGGGTGCCGGTCGAAGGAGAAGCTTTTGACGAGGAGGTGCTCGCCTCCGCTGGGCTGGCGCTGGTCGATGCGCCAAGTAGCAGCGGCGAGTCTGAGGAGGAGCGGCTGCTGCAGAAGCTTCTGTCGCTCTACCGCGCCCGACAAACCAAGCTGGCATCCCGAGAAGCACTCGTCGCGAGGGCGGGAGTCGACATCGAGAAGCGCGCGGAGGAGCTCCGGGGTCTCAGGCAGGAAACTCTCCGGAGCTTGGCAGAGGAGCGGGAGCAAGTCGCCGAGGAGAGGAAAGCCTTCCTCCTCGCGAAGGCTGAGGTTGAAGAGCAGCAGCGGCTTGCTGCCGAGAGGCTATCTGTGCAGGAGGGAGAGTTGGCGCAGCGCAAGGTCAACCTTGACAGCCACGAAAAGGAGCTTGCCGAGCGCGAGCAAGCAATTGGCGGGGCCCTCCAGGAAGCAAAGGACGCTGCCGCAGCTGCTGAGGCCGCCAAGAAAGAGCTGGAGGCGAAGGTGGCGCAGCTGGAGGCAGATCTCAAGGCGAGCGGCGAAGAGCTTGCCGTGCTTAAGCGCGAGCGCGAGAAGGACGCTGCCGCCCATGGTGAGCTGCAGGGTCTTCTCGCTGAGAGGAGCAAGGAGCTCAGCGCCGCCAAGGACTCCAACGCGGATCTCGAGTTGAAGCTGGCTATGCTGACTCAGACACTGGACGCCGCTAGGGAGCGAGAGGTGACCTTGTCGGAGAAGGTCAAGGCCGACGAGGCGCTGCTGGCGAGTGTCGCCGTTACCCAGAACTCATTCAGGGAGACTGTGGAGCACTGGACCGAGGGGCTGGTGAATATCATCGCAGTCATCGATGGGGAGCTGGCGCAGCTGGGGATGGAGGACTTTGGGTATCCCTCCGACGAGCATCTCCAACCCAGCGCCAAGCTCAGCCTGTTCTTCAAGGGCGTGGCGACGGCACTCCAGCGACTCCGGGAGAAGATCCCAAAGCAGCTGGCCGACGAGTCGCGTAGGATCTGCGTGGGGGTTCTTCAGAAGGTGCTGGTGAAGGTGGCCTTCCGCAATCCAGGCCTAAACCTCACCAACATCCTCAAATCCTTGCCGCCGGATGCCGATCTGGATGCGCTCAAGGCCCTTGTCGCACCCATTGTGGACAAGGTGAGCGAGATCAAGAGGGTTGAGGGCGATCGCGTAGACTAGGCCGCCTATTTTCTCTTTCTCCTTGTCGCTGCTAGCCATATTATAAGATCAATCTGTTAGAGCTGCGACAAGTTATTTTGTAATATAACTTTATTTCTGGTATCGATTGCTACGTTATTTCCTTTACTAGATTCCTTCCTTTGTATGTTTTTACCCTACGCTTTCAGGGAACTTGTCGGCGCAGGCACCCGAGCCGCGAGCGCTGAGTATGGGACGTCAGCAGCCTGCTGGCGGTGCCGCTTTCGACAAGAAACCTTGTCGCGACTAGCTGCAGCACACTTAAGTTGTTGAGCGGACTCGAAACAAAGTAAGGGCGCAACTAGCTACGAGTTGGTTCCTCCGCGCACAGGTTTTCCATACAAAGCACGATCGTTCGAGGAAAATAACTTAAAAATTAAAACTAATTGCTCAAACTTTGGCAACTTAGCTTTTCTATCGTTCGCTTCCCGACAAGGCTAAATTTGCTTGAACGATGCCTGGTCCACATCATAATCTTCTCCTTCCCCCCCCCCGGCAAACTTGTGTGCGAGGGAACCTTCCTTTCCTTTGTTGAGAAAAAGAAAGAAGAGAAAATAAAGATATGGAGCCTTTCGGCTCGTTATTGCTTACCGGAGGTATGTGCTGCACAAAGTGTCAGATAAAGCATGCAAGAAATTATATAATGCATGAAATTGACAAGATGTGCGGAGCACATGAGCTTTACTTATGCACGGGATCTGCACCCGGCTTTGTACAAAGGATTACATGCAACATCGGCAAGACTTGTACAAAAGGTGCTTGCCGGAATGTGTTCCGGCAACCGCGCCCTACGGGTAAAATTTACGAAGATGCTCAACGTTCCAGGAGTTGCTCACCGGAATGCCATCTTCGGTCTCAAGGCGGACAGTGTCGGGCCTGGTGACTCGTTTCACCCGGTAAGGGCCTTCCCACTTTGGCGTCAACTTGTTGGAATTCTTAGCGGACTGAACGCGCCAAAGAACAAGGTCACCTTCCTCGAAGTTTCTGGCATTAACTTTGCGGCTATGGTAGCGGCGCAAAGCTTGCTGGTATCGAGCAGCTCGTACAGCAGCCTGAAGACGATCCTCCTCAAGGAGCAGCGCGTCATCTTGTCGCAGCTGCTCTTGCTCAAGCTCATCATAAGCGAGCACTCGAGGTGATCCGTATACGAGTTCCGTGGGGAGAACTGCCTCTGCTCCATAGACTAGAGCGAAAGGTGTCTGGCCAGTGGCTCGATTTGGCGTCGTCCTGATCGACCAAAGAACCACTGGCAGCTCCTCGATCCAGTTCCTTCCGCACTTGCGTAGCCTGTCGAAAGTCCTGGTCTTGAGCCCGCGCAGCACTTCAGCATTTGCCCTCTTTGCTTGACCATTGCTCCTCGGATGAGAAACAGAAGCGAAGCAGACCTTGGCGCCAAGATCTTGGACGTACTGCATGAAGGTGTGGCTCGTGAATTGCGTGCCGTTGTCGGTGATGATCCTGTTAGGGATCTCGAAACGGCAAACAATCGACCTGAAGAACTTGACTGCTGACTGTGCTATCACCTTCCTCACTGCTTCCACATCCGGCCACTTTGTGAATTGTCGATTGCGACGTACAAGTACTCAAAGCCCCCGACAGCTCGGGGGAAGGGGCCGAGGATGTCGAGCCCCCAGACCGAAAATGGCTAGGATAAAGGGATCGTCTGGAGAGCTTGAGCTGGCTGGTGTATCTGCTTGGAGTGGAACTGGCACGCTTCACACTTGGTTACTTGTGCAGTTGCATCCTGGAGGGCTGTCGGCCAAAAGAAACCTTGCCGGAACGCTTTGCCGGCAAGTGCTCTTGCGCCAATGTGGTGGCCACATATGCCTCCATGTATCTCTGCCAACAGCTTTTGTCCGTCTTCCCGGTGAATACACTTCAATTTCACACCGTTGAGTCTCCTTCTGTACAGTGTGCTGTCGACAAACTGGTACATACTTGACTGCCGGGCTACTTTTTCCGCTTCTTCTTGCTCTTTGGGAAGTTCTCCTGTCTGAAGGAAATGGACAATCTGCTGTGCCCATACTGGAGCTTGTGGCTCGACAACAAGGACTAAAGGCACATCTGCTGCTGCGGGAGCATCCGCTTCTACGGCAAGAACCTGCGGCTCTGCCGGAGCTTGATGTTCCCCGGCAAGCTTGCCGGAGCAAAGCTTGTCGGGAGCGTCTGCTACGACGGAACAAACCATAAGGCTTGCCGGAGCAGACTGCTCCTCAGCATCGTTGGCGTTGATCTTGGGGACCTTCTTGGCGGCGGCTTCAGGGAGCTCTGCTGGAAAATAGTCACCAGAAATCAACTTCCTCTTCTTGTTCTGTCCAGTTGATGGCGTTACGGACGGTTGAGTCAGCTTGAGCACAAAGATCCCTGGTTCCACAGGTAACTTCAGTGCGGCGCACTTTGACAGGCCATCAGCAATGTCATTCTGAGCTCTCGGGACATGCTCCATCTGTAGGCCGTCAAAGTGCTCTTCCAGCTTTCTCACTTCATCAACATATGCTTCCATCAACGGACTCTAATAGTTCTTGTTCACTTGGCGGACGACAAGCTATGAGTCACCCCTGACAATGAGCTTCTTGATCCCAAGGTCTGCTGCGATCCTGAGACCGGCAAGCAATCCTTCATACTCTGCAGTATTGTTAGTTGCTTGTTCCTTGGTAAAGTGCATCTGGACTACGTACTTGAGGTGCTCTCCGGTCGGTGCGACAAGCAGCACGCCCGCACCGGCGCCTTGCAGCGAGAAGGCACCATCAAAGTACATCAGCCACTCTTTGCTCGCTTCCTTGACGGGGATGCTCGTCTCTGGAATTTCTTCATCTAGCGTTGGCGTCCACTCTGCTATGAACTCTGCCAATGCTCTGCTTTGGATAGTTGAAGTGCTCTCAAACTTGAGGCCAAAGCTTGACAGTTCCAGTGCCCACTCCACAATCCTGCCCGTTGCTTCGGGATTTTGCAGTATCCTCTTCAGCAGAAAACGAGTGACGACTGTGATCTCATGTGCTTGGAAGTAATGGCGCAGCTTTCTCGAGGCCATGAGGAGGTCAAAAAGCAATTTCTGCACACCAGAGTACCTTGACCTAGCCCCCTGCAGAAGGGAGCTGACAAAGTAAACTGGGCGCTGCACCATTCTCTTCTGCATCTTCTCATGCTCTTGCGTAGATCCATCCTTGTCGGGACCAGAGCTTGCCGGCGAAGCCCCCTGTTTGCCGCTGGATGCACCTGCCGTGGTTGCTGGCTCGTCATCTGCCTCCCTCTCTACCACTAACGCAGCATTAACCACTTGATTGGTTGCCGCTATATACAGCAGCAACTTCTCTTGTGGCTTAGGTGCGACAAGTGTTGGAGTGGAGGACAGGTATTTCTTCAAGTCCTGCAGCGCACCTCCGCCTCCGGAGTCCATTTCATTGGACCTGCCTTTTTCAATATTTTGAAAAATGGCAGGGCGCGCTCAGCAGATCTAGAGATAAACCTGCTGAGAGCAGCCACGCAACCGGCAAGCCTTCATACATCCTTGACGCGCTTTGGTGCTTCGATCTATTCAATGGCCTTGATCTTGTCGGGATTGGCTTCAATTCCCCGCTGAGACACGAAGAACCCGAGAAGCTTGCCGGAAGGGACTCCAAACACGCACTTCTCGGGGTTGAGCTTGAGGTTGATCTTGCGCAGATTTGCAAATGTTTCGTCCAAATCTTGAATCAGAGTTGCTTTGTCCTTGCTTTTGACCACTATGTCATCCATGTATGCCTCCACATTTCTGTGCATTTGTGGCTCAAAAGTGTGGTGGACTACCCTTGCAAATGTTGAACCAGCATTCTTCAAACCGAAAGGCATCCGTACGAAACAGTACGTGCCACACGGGGTGATGAATGCGGTTTTCTCCTCATCCCCTTCTGCCATGAAGATCTGATGATATGCTGAGTATGCATCAAGAAATGAAAGCAAGTCACATCCGGCCGTGGAGTCAACAATCTGATCGATGCACGGCAAGGGAAATGGGTCTTTGGGACAAGCTTTATTAACATCGGTAAAGTCGATACAAAGCCTCCATTTCCCATTAGCCTTGCGCACGACTACAGGATTGGCCAACCACGTAGGATGGAGCACTCCTCTGACAAGGCCTGCTGCTTCCAACTTCTTGATTTCCTCCGCAATGAATTCTTGGCGCTCCACTGCCTGTTTCCTGACTTTTTGCTTGACGGGCTGCGCATGAGGACAGACGGCAAGGTGGTGCTCAATTACTTTCCTGGGAACACCGGGGATGTCAGACGGTTGCCATGCAAACACGTCGACGTTCGCCCGCAGGAAAGCAACAAGCGCGCTTTCCTATTTGGGGTCGAGAGTGGCACTGATGGTGAAGGTACCACCAGTGTCGTCCTCCTTGGCGGACACCTTCTTGGTCTCAGGTGGAGCAGCCATTGCCTTTTTACACTTGCTGGTGGAGCTCGATGGTGCGTCCTCGACGGTAGCGCAGTACTCCGAAGAGGTGCGCTTGCCGGAGTGGGCATCAGAGCTCTTGCCGGACTTGGTCTTCTTCTTCGCCCCGGGAGCTTCAGCGGCAAGTGACTTGCGATCTGTTGCGGCTGTTGCTTCTCGGTAGATCTTGTCGGCACAGATAAGAGCATCCTTCTTGTCGCTAGGGACAGAGATGACACTTATCGGGCCTGGCATCTTCAGCATGTTGTAGGCATAGTGAGAGGCTTCCATGAATTTGGCGAGTGCTGGACGGCCGAGTATCCCATTGTATGGCAATGGAAAGTCAGCAACGTCGAAAGTAACCCTCTCAGTCCTGAAGTTCAACTCGCTGCCAAATGTTACCGGCAACGTGATCTTTCCCTTTGGCTTGCTCCTTCCCGGATTGATTCCTTGGAACGTACCGGTTTCTTCGAGCTCGCTGTCAGGGATCTGGAGTTTCTGGAGCACCGCGGAGGAGATCAGGCTCAAGCCGGCCCCGTCGTCAACTAACATCTTAGTGACCTTGAGGTTGCGGATAGTTGGTGAGACCAACATCGGCAAGCTCCCGACCGCAGTTACGCGATCAGGGTGGTCCTCAATATCAAAGATGATAGGCGTGCTGGACCATTTCAGAGGCTTGTGTGACTCGACGGGTGGTTCTGCTGCATTAACTTCCCGCACCCACTGCTTGAGCTGACGGTGCGAAGTATGCAGAGAAGCACCGCCGTCAACGCACAGGACCTCTGTGGCTTTCTGGAACTCCTACTCATCAGTCTCCTCATCATCCATGTCTTCATCGTCGTCGTCATCTTCATCCTTGTCGCGGCCGCGAGGAGGTCTGTCTCCTTGCTGCTGCTTAGCCTTGCCACGGCGCCTTCCTCGGCCGGGACGTTTCCTGCTAGATCCTCCAGCACCTTCCTGGGCTTTCTCCTTGTCGCACCGCTTGTATTCAGCTTTCTGTTGCTCAACAAGCTGCTCGACTTTCTTGCAGCTCTGGAGGTCATGGCCCTTGGTGCGATGGATCTTGCAGTGTTGTTTGTTGGTGCTGTCCTGCTTATCGGCGACCGCCACAGCCTCTGCGGTAATCTCCTTGCCGGAGTCACCAGCTTTGGCTTTCTTGGTGCCACCACCGTTGCCGGACTGCTCGACGACTAGAACCTCTTTTCCTTTCTTCTTCCTGTTGTTCCGCCGCCGGTTTTTCTTTGCCGGGGCAGCATCATCACTGTCAGATCCTCCTGCTCCTATGTTCTCTCCGGGGAGTCTCCTCCCTTCCTCAGCACGCGCACACTTGTCGGCCAGGGCATATAGCTCACTGACGTCTCTGATCTTGCACATCGCCATCTCCTCCCGCATCCTGCGGTTTCGCATGTTCTGATGGAACGCGCTGATCACCGCGGCAGGGTGGACGTCTGGGATGTTGTGCTGTACGCTGCTGAATCTCTGAATGTACTTGCGCAGGGGCTCTCGTTCCTTCTGGGCGAGTAGGTGAAGGTCACTCTCTTGGCCATGAGGCTTGTGGCCGCCTGTGAAGGCGCCGAAAAACTGATGGCATAGATCGGCCCAAGAGGATATGGAGTTGTCCGGCAAGTGCATGAGCCAGGATCTGACGTTGGGCTTGAGCACCAGCGGGAAGTAGTTGGCAAGGATCTTGTCGTCCCGTCCCCCGGCAGCCTGCACCGCAATGGTGTAGATGCTGCGGAACTCCGACGGATGCATCTTGCCGTCGTACTTCTCCGGTACATCTGGCTTGAAGTTCTTCGTGCTGGGCCAGTGGACTTGCCGCAGCTCACGAGTGAACGCAGGGCAACCTACCGCATATGGCAAGTCGCCTGGTTCCCCTGGCGCATGCTTGTCAACAAAGGGCCCAGCGCGCTCGTCGGATTGACGCCGCGCTTCTCTTCGGCGCTCGATGCGAGTACGAGCGTCTTCTTGCTATCGATCGTGAAGAACTTGGCGCTGATCGCGACGAGCTCGTGGATCCGATGACGCAGTGGAGTCACTGTCGAGGTGGATCCGATAAGTCGGCGATCTTGGCCTTCGGGGTGGTGATTGCATGGTGGTCGCTCCCCCACCAGTTTCGTTGCCACCGGCCCGCGCCAGGCAACCTTGTCGCGGCAGTGACGTGCTCGGCTGCCGCGGAGTGTCGCCGTTGGTGTAGCCGATGAGACTCTGAATGGTGGCCCTCCATTCGTCGATCTTGTCTGACGTCGGAGGGTAATCCAGGAGCAGTTGAGCTCGCGCTAAAGCTTCTGCTGGAGTGGTGGGTGGCAGTGAAGGACGGCGCGAGGAGCGGGATATGCTCGGACTTCTAACTATGTTAGAAGGAGCATTATCCCATCCGGGCGACCGTGTCTCGCTCGTGCTGGCACATTGGTGTGCATGCTGGTCTTGAGCGCCCCGGGATCCACCAGCTTGATCCTTGCCCAACAAACGTATGGTACTACGAGTACCACGACGCTGTCGGTCCTGCGCCTCCTGAGATGGGCACGGTACATGCACGGACGCTGAGGTCTGCGCGGCCTTGTCCTTGGACCTGGCAGCATCGTGAGCTTCCTCGTCGACGTCCGTTCTTCCGCCGGCGCCTACTCCACCGCCCGTTTGCTCCGGCGGTGGTGGAAGTGACGTGGACGGAGCAGCTGCCGCTGAAGTCTTCTTCTTTGGTGGCATGCCGATGAAGAAAATGTAGATCTAGCTCGTGTGAACGCCAGATAGGGTTCACGCAATCTCGACGCCCCCTACCTGGCGCGCCATAGATGTCGGGGAAACTGATCCACGAGCACCTATGGGGCCGGCGGACCGTGGCCCCTTTCGGTTCTGCGGGGGGCGGAGGTCGCACGAAGAGCAGATCGAGGCGAAGCACACGAGCAGTTTACCCAGCTTCGGAGCTCTCCGGAGAGATAATACTCCTACTGCTGCTTGTCTGATTCTATTCTATTCTTGCTCGAGAGAGCTAAGTGTTTTTCTGGCTTCCGAAAGAGTCGAACCTCCTCTACGTTGCGCGTGGGCCTCCTTTTATACGCTAAAGGGGTCACTGACAGGTGGCAACATAGACAAGGGTACAAATGTAAAAAGAGAGGTGGTTGGTACAGTTACTTGTACAGTGTATCCTACCTAACCCTGACGGCAGGGGACAAGGGCATTAAATGCCCGTCTGTGTCGCCCAAACAGTGCAGAAAAGGTACTGTCAGGGACGCCACCGCTCGCCATGATGGCAGTCTTGTCCGCTTCGCATGCCACCGCGCACCGCTGGTTGCACAGCCTCCCGCCACACGCGCCTGGAAAGGCCCCCAGAGCGACACGTTGGTGGATGTGCTGGAACATGGGTACAGAGTGGCCGCCTGCCGCGGCAAGCGCCTTTCCGCGGTCGTCGTCTTGTCGCGCCTAGAAGCTTGTCGCCCACTAGGCCTCGAGATGCCCTGGTCGGTCTTCCCGGCAAGCTCCTCTTGCCGGGGCCTTGTTGCCTTGCCAGGACGCGTGGCGCATCGCGGCAAGTTCCTTAGGATGCCTTGGTCGGCCTTCCTGACAAGCTCCTCTTGCCGGGGGCTCGTCTCCTTGGCTTGAATACTTTGTTTCTTGAATGGCTCCAAGGGAGCCACGGAGGACCTTGGCGGTCGTCCGGCAAGCCTTGCCGCGGGGTGCTGCAACTGCCCGTGCACAAGTTCCGGGTACTAGGGTACCCCTATTCTAGTACACCGACAAAGCTTGCATCGACGTAACTCTTTACGACGAACTCTTTATCACCCCCATCATCGAGAAACATTTCCTTAGTCCTCCCTAAGGATAATCTTGACCGTTGTTTAGTGATCTACTCCTAGATCCAAATTGTGCTCCCTTGCCAAACTCAAGGCAGGTTACACAATAAGTCTAGTACACAACATCGCATACTTTATAGATCCTATGACTGTGGCATAGGGAATGACTTTCATTCTCTTTCTATCTGTTGCCATGGTTGGGCTTTGAGTCTTACTCAACTTTGCACCTCGTAACACAAGCAAGAACCCTTTCTTTGCTTGATCCATTTTGAATTTCTTCCAAACTTTATCAAGGTATGTACTCATTGAAAAAACTTATCAAGCGTCTTGATCTATCTCTATAGATCTTGATGCTCAATATGTAAGCAGCTCCACCGAGGTCTTTCTTTGAAAACAGCTTTCAAACACTCCTTTATGCTTTCTATAAAATTCTACATCATTTTCGATCAACAATATTTCATTCACATATACTTATCAGAAAGGCTATAGTGCTCCCACTCACTTTCTTGTAAATACAAGCTTCACCGTAAGTCTGTATAAAACTATATGCTTTGAGCAACTCATCAAAGCGTATATTCCAACTCCGAGATGCTTGCACCAGTCCATAGATGGATCACTGGAGCTTGCACACATTGTTAGCACCTTTAGGATTGACAAAACCTTCTAGTTGCATCATATACAACTCTTCTTTAAATCCATTAAGGAATGCAGTTTGACATCCATTTGCCAGATTTCATAAAATGTGGCAATTGCTAACATGATTCGGACAGACTTAAGAATTGATACGAATGAGAAAATCTCATCGTATTCAACACCTTGAACTTGTCGAAGAAACTTTTTGCGAGAAGTCGAGCTTTGTGGATAGTAACACTACTATCAGCGTATGTCTTCCTCTTGAAGATCCATTTATTTTCTATGGCTTGCCGATCATCGGGCAAGTCCACCAAAGTCCACACTTTGTTCTCATACATGGATCCCATCTCAGATTTCATGGCCTTCAAGCCATTTTGCGAAATCTGGGCTCATCATCACTTCCTCATAGTTCATAGGTTCATCATGGTCTAGTAATATGACTTCCAGAACAGGATTACCGTACCACTTTGGTGCGGACTATACTTTGGAAGACCTAGCTACGAGGTTCTGTAGTAACTTAATCTGAAGTTTCATGATCATCATCAATAGCTTCCTCACTAATTGGAAATGATTTCTGTGATGAACTACTTTCCAATTTGGGAGAAGGTACAATTACCTTATCAAGCTCTACTTTCCTCCCACTCACTTCTCTTGAGAGAATCTCCTTCTCTAGAAAGGATCCATCTTAGCAATGAATATTTTGCCTTCGAATCTGTGATAGAAGGTGTACCCAACAGTTTCCTTTGGGTATTCTATGAAGACGCACTTCTCCGATTTGGGTTCGAGCTTCTCAGGTTGAAAACTTTTCACATAAGCATCGCAGCCCCAAACTTGAAGAAACGACAACTTTCTTTTCTTGCCAAACCACAGTTCATAAGGCGTCGTCTCAACGGATTTTGATGGTGCCCTATTTAAAGTGAATGCAGCTGTCTCTAATGCATAACCCCAAAACGACAGTGGTAAATCGGTAAGATACATCATAGATCACACCATATCCAATAAAGTGTGGTTACGATGTTCGGTCTCACCATTACGCTGTGGTGTTCCATGTGGCATGAGCTGTGAAACTATTCCACATTGTTTTAAATGAAGGCGAAACTCGTAACTCAAATATTCTCCTCTACGATCAGATTGTAGAAACTTTATTTTTTTGTTATGATGATTCTCCACTTCACTCTGAAATTCTTTGAACTTTTCAAATGTTTCAGACTTGTGTTTCATTAAGTAGATATACGCATATCTGCTTAAATCATCTGTGAAGGTGACAAAATAACGATACCCGCTGCGAGCCTCAATATTCATCGGACCACATACATCAATATGTATGATTTCCAACAAATCCGTTGCTCACCCTATTGTTCCGAAGAATGGTGTTTTAGTCATCTTGCCCATGAGGCATGGTTCGCAAGTACCAAGTGATTCATAATCAAGTGATTCCAAAAGTCCATCAGTGTGGAGTTTCTTCATGCGCTTTACACCAATATGACCTAAACGGTAGTGCCGCGAATAAGTTGTACTATCATTATCAACTTTGCATCTTTTGGCATCAATATTACGAATATGTGTATCACTACAATTGAGATCCAGCAAATTAGTTTCATTGGGTGTATGACCATCGAAGGTTTTTATTCAAGTAAACAGAAAAACAATTATTCTCTGACTTTAAATGAATAACCGTATTGCAATAAACATGATCGTATCATATTCATGCTCAACGCAAAACGCCAAATAAAATTTATTTAGGTTTAACACTAATCCCAAAAGTATAGGGAGTGTACGATGATGATCATATCAATATTGGAACCACTTCCAACACACATCATCACTTCACCCTCAACTAGTCTCTGTTTATTCTGTAACTCCTGTTTCGAGTTACTAATTTTTAGCAACCGAACAAATATCAAATACCCAGGGGCTACTATAAACACTAGTAAGGTACACATCAATAACCTGTATATCAAATATACCCTTGTTCACTTTGCCATCCTTCTTATCCACCAAATATTCAGGGCATTTCCGCTTCCTGTGACCATTTCCTTTGCAGTAGAAGCACTCTATTTCAGGCTTTAGTCTAGCTTTGGGCTTCTTCACGGAAGTGACAACTTGCTTGCCATTCAACATGAAGTTCCCTTTCTTTCCCTTTGCCCTTTTCTTGAAACTAGTGGTCTTGTTAATCATCAACACTTGATGCTCTTTCTTGATATCTACCATCATCGATTTCATCATCATGAAAAGCTTGTAAATTGTTTTCATCATCCCTTGCATACTATAGTTCATCACGAAGTTCTACTAACTTGGTGATGGTGACTAGAGAACTCTGTCAATCACTATCTTATCTGGAAGATTAACTCCCACTTGATTCAAGCGATTGTAGTACCCAGACAATCTGAGCACATGCTCATTGCTTGAGCTATTCTCCTCCATCTTTTAGCTATAGAACTTGTTGGAGACTTCATATCTCTTAACTCGGGTATTTGCTTGAAATATTAACTTCAACTCCTGGAACATCTCATATGGTCCATGACGTTCAAAACGTCTTTGAAGTCCTGATTCTAAGCCGTTAAGCATGGTGCACTAAACTATCAAGTAGTCATCATATTGAGCTAGCCAAACGTTCATAACGTCTGCATCTGCTCCTGCAATAGGTCTGTCACCAAGTGGTGCATCAAGGACATAATTCTTCTGTGCAGCAATGAGAATAAACCTCATATCATGGACCCAGTCCGCATCAGTGCTACTATCATCTTCCAACTTAGTTTTCTATAGGAACACATATAAAACATAGGGAAGCAACAACGTGAGCTATTGATCTACAATATTATTTGCAAAATTCTATCAGGACTAAGTTCATGATAAATTAAAGTTCAATTAATCAAATTACTTAAGAACTCCCACTTAGACAGACATCCCTCTAATCATCTAAGTGATCACGTGATCCAAATCAACTAAACCAAAACCGATCATCACGTGAGATGGAGTAGTTTTCAATGGTGAACATCACTATGTTGCTCATATCTACTATATGATTCACGTTCGACCTTTTGGTCTTAGTGTTCCGATGCCATATCTGCATATGCTAGGCTCGTCAAGTTTAACGCGAGTATTTCTAAGTGTGCAAAACTGGCTTGCACCCGTTGTAGGTGAACGTTGAGCTTATCACACCCGATCATCACGTGGTGTCTTAGCACGACAAACTTTGGCAATGGTGCATACTCAGGGAGAACACTTATATCTTGAAATTTAGTGAGAGATCATCTTATAATGCTACCGTCAATCAAAGCAAAATAAGATGCATGAAGGATAAACATCACATGCAATCAATATAAGTGATATGATATGGCCATCATCATCTTGTGCCTTTGATCTCCATCTCCAAAGCACCATCATGATTACCATCGTCACCGGAACAACACCTTGATCTCCATCGTAGCATCGTTGTCATCTTGCCAACTATTGCTTCTACAACTATCGCTACCGCTTAGTGATAAAGTAAAGCAATTATAGGGCGATTGCATTGCATACACTAAAACGACAACCATATGGCTCCTGCCAGTTGCCGATAACTCTGTTACAAAACATGATCATCTCACACAATAAAATTTAGCATCATGTGTTGACCATATCACATCACAACATGCCCTGCAAAAACAAGTTAGACATCCTCTACTTTGTTGTTGCAAGTTTTACGTGGCTGCTACGGGCTGAGAAAGAACCGTTCTTACCTACACATCAAAACAACAACGATATTTCGTCAAGTTAGTGCTGTATTAACCTTCAACAAGGACCGGGCGTAGCCACAGTCGATTCAACTAAAGTTGGAGAACTAACACCCGCCAGCCACCTATGTGCAAAGCACGTTGGTAGAACCGATATCGCGTAAGCGTATGCGTAATGTCGGTCTGGGTCGCTTCATCCAACAATACCGCCGAATCAAAATATGACATGCTGGTAAGCAGTATGACTTGTTGCTACGTCTTGAGCTTGCGTTGGTTTTCCTTGAAGAGGAAAGGGTGATGCAGCAATAGTAGCGTAAGTATTTCCCTCAGTTTTTGAGAACCAAGGTATCAATCCAGTAGGAGGCTCCTCAAAAGTCCCACGCACCTACACAAACAAATAAAGAACTCGCAACCAACGCAATAAAGGGGTTGTCAATCCCTTCACGACCACTTGCGAAAGTGAGATCTGATAGAGATAGTATGATAAGATAAATATATTTTTGGTATTTTATATTATAGATTAGAAAAGTAAAGATGCAAATAAAAGTAGATTGAAAGCTTATATGCTAAAAGATAGACCCGGGGGCCATAGGTTTCACTAGTGGCTTCTCTCAAGATAGCATAAGTATTACGGTGGGTGAACAAATTACTGTCGAGCAATTGATAGAAAAGCGAATAATTATGAGATTATCTAGGCATGATCATGTATATAGGCATCACATCCGTGATAAGTAGACCGACTCCTGCCTGCATCTACTACTATTACTCCACACATCAACCGCTATCCAGCATGCATCTAGAGTATTGAGTTCATAAGAACAGAGTAACGCATTAAGAAAGATGACATGATGTAGAGGGATAAACTCATGCAATATGATATAAACCCCATCTTTTTATCCTCGATGGCAACAGTACAATACGTGCCTTGCTACCCCTATTGTCACTGGGTAAGGACACCGCAAGATTGAACCCAAAGCTAAGAACTTCTCCCATTGCAAGAAAGATCAATCTAGTAGGCCAAACCAAACTGATAATTCGAAGAGACTTGCAAAGATAACTCAATCATACATAAAAGAATTCAGAGGAGATTCAAATATTTCTCATAGATAAACTTGATCATAAACACACAATTCATTGGATCTCGACAAACACACCGCAAAAAGAGTTACATCGAATAGATCTCCAAGAAGATCAAGGAGAACATGGTATTGAGATCCAAAAAGAGAGAAGAAGCCATCTAACTAATAACTATGGACCCGAAGGTCCATGGTAAACTACTCACAACTCATCGGAGGGGCTATGGTGTTGATGTAGAAGCCCTCCGTGGTGGATTCCCCCTCCAGCAGAGCACCGGCGAAGGCTCCAAGATGGGATCTCGCGGACACAGAAGGTTACGGTGGTGGAAATAGTTTTTCGTTGGCTCCCTAGATGTTCTCGGGGTGCGTGGGTATATATAGGAGGAAGAAGTAGGTCGGTGGCCGCCCGAGGGGCCCACGAGATAGGGGGCACGCCCTGTAGGGGTGGGCGCGCCTTGTAGGGGTGGGCGCGCCCTCCACCCTCGTGGCCCCCTCGACTGCTTCTTGACTTGCACTCGAAGTCCTCTGGATCACGTTCATTCCAAAAATCACGCTCCCGAAGGTTTCATTCCATTTGGACTCCGTTTGATATTCCTTTTCTTCGAAATACTGAAATAGGCAAAAAGACAGCAATACGGGCTGGGCCTCCGGTTAGTAGGTTAGTCCAAAAAATGATATAAATGTGTAAAATAAATCCCATAAACATCCAAAACAGGTAATATAATAGCATGGAACAATCAAATATTATATATATGTTGGAGACGTATCACTTGTATCGCCCACAACTCACTTGTGTTCTACTCGTGCATATAACATCTACGCATAAACCTGGCTCGGATGCCACTGTTGAGGAACATAGTAATTTCAAAATATTTCCTACGCACACACAAGATGATGGTGATGCATAGCAATGAGAGGGGAGAGTGTCGTCTATGTACCCTCGTAGACCATAAGCGGAAGCGTTATGACAATGCGGTTGATGTAGTCGTGCGTCTTCACGATCTACCGATCCTAGTACCGAACGTACAACACCTCCATGATCTGCACACGTTTAGCTCGGTGACGTCCCACGAACTCACGATCAAGTAGAGCTTCGAGGGAGAGTTCCATCAGCACGGTGACGTGATGACGGTGTTGATGAAGCTACCGACGCAGGGCTTCTCCTAAGCACCGCTACGATTTGACCGATGTGGATTATGGTGGAGGGGGGCACCGCACACGGCTAAAGATCAATGATGAACTTGTGTGTCTTGGGGTGCCCCCCTCCCTTGTATATAAAGGAGCTAGGGGGGAGGCGGCCGGCCAGGAGGAGGGCGCGCCAAGGGGGGAGTCCTACTCCGGGAGTAGGACTCCTCCTTTCCTAGTAGGAGTAGGAGAAGAGGGAAGGAGGAGAGAGGGGGGGAGGAAAGGGGGGGCGGCCCCCTCCTTGTCCAATTCGGACTAGAGTGGGAGGGGGCATGCGACCCTGCCTTGGCCGCCCCTCCTCTTCTCCACTAAGGCCCATAAAGCCCATTATACTCCCCGGGGGGTTCCGGTAACCCCCAGTACTCCGGTATATGCCCGAACTTGCCCGGAACACTTACAAAGTCCAAACATAGTCATCCAATATATCGATCTTTATGTCTCGACCATTTAGAGACTCCCAGTCTTGTCTGTGATCATATCCGAGACTCCGAACTACCGTCGTTACATCAAAACACATAAACGCACAATATCGATCATCACCGAACGTTAAGCGTGCGGACCCTACGGGTTTGAGAATTATGTAGACATGACAGAGACACGTCTCCGGTTAATAACCAATAGCAGAACCTGGATGCCCATATTGGCTCCTACATATTCTAAGAAGATCTTTATCGGTCAAACCGCATAACAACATACGTTGTTCCCTTTGTCATCGGTATGTTACCTGGCCGAGATTCGATCGTCGGTATCTCAATACCTAGCTCAATCTCGTTATCGGCAAGTCTCTTTACTTGTTTCGTAATACATCATCCCACAACTAACTCATTAGTCACATTGCTTGCAAGGCTTATAGTGATGTGCATTTCCGAGAGGGCCTAGAGATACCTCTCCGACAATCGGAGTGACAAATCCTAATCTCGATCTATGCCAACTCAACAAGTACCATCGTAGACACCTGTAGAGCACCTTTATAATCACCCAGTTACGTTGTGACATTTGGTTGCACACAAAGTGTACATCCGGTATTCGGGAGTTGCATAATCTTATAGTCATAGGAACATGTATAAGTCATGAAGAAAGCAATAGCAATATACTAAACGATCAATTGCTAAGCTAACGGAATGGGTCAAGTCAATCACATCATTCTCCAATGATGTGATCCTGTTAATCAAATGACAACTCATGTCTATGGCTAGGAAACTTAACCATCTTTGATTAAACAAGCTAGTCAAGTAGAGGCATACTAGTGACACTCTGTTTGTCTATGTATTCACACATGTACTAAGTTTTCGGTTAATACAATTCTAGCATGAATAATAAAAATTTATCATGAATTAAGGAAATAAATAATAACTTTATTATTGCCTCTAGGGCATATTTCCTTCAGCAGGTTTATCCAGAGATGAAACTAAGAAGAAGGTTTTCCCTTTATCTTTGAAGGGAAAGTCCTTGACATGGTATAGGCTATGCGATGATATTGGATCTTGGAACTGGAATCGATTGAAATTGAAATTTCACCAAATTTTTTATCCTATGCATCTAATTCATCATGATCGGAATTACATATATAATTTTTGGCCTCGTGAAGGAGAAATTATCGCTCTAGCTTGGGGGAGGCTTAAGTCAATGTTATATTCATGCCCCAATCATCAGCTCTCGAGAGAAATTATTATTCAGAACTCTTATGCTTGGCTTTCTCATGATGATCAATCCATCTCGATACTTCTTGTATTGGTTGTTTTATGAAGAATACTATTGAATTCAGGTGGGATCTTTTAGAAAGAATTAAACGCAACTCTGAAGATTGGGAACTCGACAAAGGTAAAGAGTCAGGTATTAAGCTTGAGTTTGATTGTGTTAAATCTTTTATGAATACCGACGCTTTTCACAAGTTTAGCGCTAAATATGGAATTGTCTCTGAGATAGTAGCCTCTTTTTGTGAATCGTTTGCTACTCATGTTGATCTCCCTAAGGAGAAGTGGTTTAAATATCATCCCCCTATTAAAGAAGTAATTAAAGAACCGTTAATAGCTAAATGAAACTATCATTTACAATGTTGATCTAGTTGTGCCTACTGATTATATTGAAAAACCACCTTTCCATGTTTGGATAAAGGAACATGCTAAGGTTCCAACTGTGGTTTGCAAAAGTAATATCAAAGCGCCTAGACCATCAGAAAAAATCAAAGTAGAACCTAGTGTTGCTATGGTTAAAGATCTCTTAGTAGAAAATATTGATTTGCATGTTATTTATTTCTGTGTTGAAGCTGCTAGAATTGCCAAACCTGGTGAAAAAGATAAACATAGACCTGTTGTTGGCATCCCTGTTGTCTCAGTTAAAATAGGAGATCATTGTTATCATGGCTGATGTGACTTAGGTGCTAGTGTGAGTGCTATTCCTTTTACCAAGAAATTATGAATGACATAGCACCAGCTAAAATAGAAGACATAGATGTTACTATTAAAATTGCTAATAGAGACACCATCACACCACTTGAGATTGTTAGAGATGTTGAAGTCTTGTGTGGGTAAATAAAATATCCTACTGATTTTCTAGTTCTTGATTCTCCACAAGATGATTTTTTCCCATTATATTTGGTAGACCATTCTTGAACACTATCAATGCTACTATAGATTTTCATAAAAAACTGTGATTGTTAGCATTGGTGATGAGTCTCATGAATTTAATTTCTCTAAGTTTAATAGACAACCTCATAAGAAAGAATTACCTATTAAGGATGAAATAATTGGTCTTGCTTCTATTGTTGTACCTCCTACTGATCCACTAGAACAATAGTTGCTAGACCATGAAATGATATGCATATGCATGAAAGAAATGAAATAGATAAAATCTTCTTCGAACAACGACCCCTGCTCAAACACAATTTGCCTATTGAAACTCTAGGAGGTCCTCCTTCACCTAAAGGTGATCCTGTGTTTGAATTAAAACAATTGCCTCACACTTTGAAATATGCTTATCTTGATCAGAAAAAGATATATCCTGTTATTACTAGTGCTCACCTTTGAGAACATGAAGAAGATAGATTATCGATAATTCTGAAGAAGCACCGAGCTGCCATTGGGTATACTCTTGATGATCTTAAGGGCATTAGTCCCACTCTCTGTCAGCACAAGATTAATATGGAACCTAATGCTAAACCTGTTGTTGATCATCAACGACGTTTGAATCCTAAGATGAAAGAAGTGGTAAGAGCTGAAATATTAAAGCTTCTGGAAGCAGGTATAATCTATCCCAAAGATGATAGTAGATGGGTAAGTCCCATTCATTATGTCCCCAAGAAAGGAGGTACTACTGTTGTTCCTAATGATAAAAATGAACTTATTCCACAGAGAACTATTAGTGGCCATAGAATGGTAATTCATTTCAGAAAATTAAACAAAGCTACTAGAAAGGATCATTACCCTTTGTCTTTTATTGATCAAATGCTGAAAAGATTATCTAAGCACACACACTTATGTTTTCTCGATTGATTTTTTGGTTTTTCTCAAATACTGTGACGCCCAGATAATTGAGCTACAGTAATTCTCTGCTAATGATGCCACGTCGTCATTAGAACTATTGTTAAACTCACATTGGTTCGAATCCGGTCCAAATTCAAAGTCAAGTCAAACTCAAAAAGTTTTCAATGTCGAAAATAAAATGTTCATCATGTGGTAATTTTTCATTTGTTAATCTTCGTGGTGAACCAACATTTTTGCAAAGTGGTTAATGCCCTAATCTAAAGAAAACAGGAAGGGTTAAATAAAAATAAAAATAAAATGAAAAGAAC
>NC_041393.1:382757058-382774851 GCF_002162155.2 Triticum dicoccoides | reverse complement strand
CGCTGGCTGATAACCCACAAGTATAGGGGGATCAATTGTAGCCTCTTTCGATAAGTAAGAGTGTCGAACCCAATGTGGAGCTAAAGGTAGAACAAATATTCCCTCAAGTTCTATCGACCACCGATACAACTCTATACACGCTTAACATTCGCTTTACCTAGAACAAGTATGAAACTAGAAGGACTTTGTAGGAGTTGTTGGATAGGTTTGCAAGAATATAAAGAGCACTTAAATATAAACTAGGGGCTGTTTAGATAAAGGAGAAATAAAGTTAGTATAGCGAGTGTGGAAAAGTGGTGGTAGGAGTTGCAGAATTGTCCCTAAGCAATTGACTACTTTACTAGACCGATAGCAAGTTTTATGTGGGAGAGGCATAAGCTAACATACTTTCTCTTCTTGGATCATATGCACTTATGATTGGAACTCTAGCAAGCATCCGCAACTACTAAAGATCATTAAGGTAAAACCCAACCATAGCATTAAAGTATCAAGTCCTCTTTATTCACATACGCCATGACCCACTTATTCGTGTTTGTGTTTCACTCACTCACGCAACACAGACAATAAGCAAACCGTGAACATACGCAACACGGAGAGCACCATAGAACAACAACATAACCACAAGCAAATTAAACCAATCATAGCAATTCACCAATTACCGAAAGGAGAACGAAAATCTACTCAGACATCATAGGATGGCAACACATCATTGGATAATAATATGAAGCATAAAGCACCATGTTCAAGTAGAGGGTACATCGGGTTGCGAGAGAGTGGACCGCAGAATATAGATGGGAGGAAGGTGATGGACATGTTGGTGAAGATGGCGGCGGTGCTGGTGTAGATCGCCGTGATGATGATGGCCCCGACAGCGTTCCGGCGCCACCGGAAGCGAGGGGGAGAGAGCCCCCTCCTTCTTCTTCTTCCTTGATCTTCTCCCTAGACGGGAAAAGGGTTTCCCCTCTAGTCCATGGTGTCCATGGCGTGGGAGGGGTGAGAGCCCCTCTGAGATTAGATCTGTCTCTCTCTGTTTCTGCATTCTCACATTCTTCCCTTTCACCGTTTCTTATATATCCGGAGATCCGTAACTCCGATTGGATTGAAACCTTCGCCACGATTTCCCCCCCGAAAATTAGCTTTCTTGTGGCAAAAGAAGAGCAGCAACCGCCTTACGCGGTGCCCACGAGGGTCAGGGGCACGCCTGCCCCCCTGGGGCGTGCCCCCCTGCCTCATGGCCCCCTCGGGCACCGTCTCACGTTTATTCTTCTTCCCAAATATCACAAATATTCCAAAAATATTCTCCGTCCGTTTTTATCCCGTTTGGACTCTGTTTGATATGGGTTTTCTGCGAAACATAAAAGATGCAACAAACAGGAACTGGCACTGGGCACTGGGATCAATATGTTAGTGCCAAAAATAATATAAAAAGTTGCCAAAAGTATATGAAAGTTGTAGAATATTGGCATGGAACAATCAAAAAATGTAGATACGACGGAGACGTATCAGCATCCCCAAGCTTAATTCCTGTTCGTCCTCGAGTAGGTAAATGATAAAAAGATAATTTTTGATGTGGAATGCTACCTAGCATAATTTTGATCATATATCTAATCATGGCATGAATATTAAGACATGAGTGATTCAAAGCAATAGTCTATCATTTGACATTAAGACGATAATACTTCAAGCGTACTAATAGAGCAATCATGTCTTTTCAAAACAACATGGCCAAAGAAAGTTATACCTACAAAATCATATAGTCTGGCTATGCTCCACCTTCACCACACAAAATATTCAAATCATGCACAACCCCGATGACAAGCCAAGAAATTGTTTCATACTTTTGACATTCTCAAACCTTTTCAACTTTCATGCAATACATGAGCGTGAGCCATGGACATAGCACTATAGGTGGAATAGAATATGATGGTGGAGGTTGTGTTGAGAAGACAAAAAGGAGAAAGTCTCACATCGACGCGGCTAATCAACGGGCTATGGCGTTGCCCATCAATTGATGTCAATGTGAGGAGTAGGGATTGCCATGCAACAGATGCACTAAGATCTATAAGTGTATGAAAGCTCAAACTGAAACTAAGTGGGTGCGCATCCAACTTGCTTGCTCATGAAGACCTCGGGCATTTGAGGAAGCCCATAATCGGAATATACAAGCCAAGTTCTATAATGAAAATTCCCACTAGTATATGAAAGCGATAACTCAAGAGACTCTCTATATGAAGAACATGGTGCTACTCTAAAGCACAAGTGTGGTTAAAGGATAGTAACATTGCCCCTTCTCTCTTTTTCTCTCATTTTTTTGGTGGGCTTCTTTGGCCTCTTTTTTTATTTGGGCTTCTTTGGCCTCTTTTATTTTTCATAAAGTCCGGAGTCTCATCCCGACTTGTGGGTGAATCATAGTCTCCATCATCCTTTCCATACTGGGGAAATGCTCTAATAATGATGATCATCACACTTTTATTTACTTACAACTCAATATTACAACTCGATACTAGAACAAAAATATGACTCTATATGAATGCCTCCGGCGGTGTACTGGGATGTGCAATGATCTAGCATAGCAAAGACATCAAAAAATAGACAAGCCATGAAAACATCATGCTAGCTGTCTTACGATCATGCAAAGCAATATGACAATGAATGCTCAAGTCATGTATATGATGATGATGTAAGTTGCATGGCAATATATCTCGGAATGGCTATGGAAATGCCATGATAGGTAGGTATGGTGGCTGTTTTGAGGAAGATATAAGGAGGCTTTTGTGTGATAGAGCGTATCGTATCACGGGGTATCGATGCACCGGCGAAGTTTGCACCAACTCTCGAGGTGAGAAAGGGCAATGCACGGTACTGAATAGGCTAGCAATGATGGAAGGGTGAGAGTGCGTATAATACATGGACTCAACATTAGTCCTAAAGAACTCACATACTTACTGCAAAAATCTATTAGTCATCGAAACAAAGTACTACGCGCATGGTCCTAGGGGGATATATCGGTAGAAAAAGACCATCGCTCGTCCCCGACCGCCACTCATAAGGAAGCCAATCAATAAATAAATCATGCTCCGACTTCATCACATAACAGTTCACCATACGTGCATGCTTCCGGAATCACAAGCCTCAACACAAGTATTTCTACTAATCCACAACTACCCCCTAGCATGACTCTAATATCACCACCTTTATATCACAAAACTATTGCAAGGACTCAAACATATCATATTCAGTGATCTACAAGTTTTATGTAGGATTTTATGACTAACCAATGACCAATTCCTATCATCTCTCTAAATAGATATAAGTGAAGCAAGAGAGCTTAATTCTTTCTACAAAATATATGCCCACGCTCTAACAAATATAAGTGAAGCAAAAGAGCATTCTACAAATGGCGGTTTTCTATGTGAAGAGAAACAGGCAATCCAAACTTCAAATGATATAAGTGAAGCACATGAAGCATTCTATAAAGCCATACTCAAAGGATTTAAGTGAAGTGAAAAGAGCATTCTATAAATCAACCATGGACTATCTCATACCAGCATGGTGCATAAAATAAAAGTGAAAACTAAATGCAAAATACGCTCCAAGACTTGCACATATCGCATGAACGAAATGAATCCGAAAAAATACCGATACTTGTTGAAGAAAGAGGGGATGCCTTCCGGGGCATCCCCAAGCTTAGACGCTTGAGTCTCCTTTAATAATTACTTGGGGTGCCTTGGTAATCCCCAAGCTTGAGCTCTTTCCTCTCCTCCTTTTCCTCATATCGAGACCTCCTCGATCAAAGACTTCATCCACACAAAACTTCAACAGAAAACTCGGTAAGATCCGTTAGTATAATAAAGCAAATCACTACTCTAGGTACTGTTGCAAAACAATTCATATTTTGTTTTTGCATTGTAGCTAATGTATTATAACTTTTTCATGTCTTAATCCACTGATAGAAACTGGTAGTTTCATCAAAACAAGCAAACTATGCATCAAAAACAGAATCTGTCTTAAACAGGATAGTCTGTAGTAATCTGAACATTCACCATAATTCTGGTACCCCAAAAACAGGATAGTCTGTAGGAAAAATAAAAAATTTGTATAGGAAGACAGTGCAAAAAGTTTAAGAACCGTTTGATGTTCCAGTAAAAAATTTAAAATCGCGCACTACAGCCAAAGTTTCTGTCCTGCACCGCACAAACCAACAAGCATTGTAAACATCCTAAAGGCAAACCTTGGCACAATATTTTTATAATACAATGGAATTGTACAAGGGGATAATTATTTTTGATGAAAAGTTTCTATAATTAAGATTCACAAAGTTTTCGTGACCATGAACAAAGTTCAAGGAGCTCCCCCACTTCAACAATGCTTGTCTTTCTCACTTTCACTTTCCTTTTTGAAAAGTTTTGGGTTCCCCTCTTTATTTATTTTTTGTTTTTATACTATATAAAATAACTCAACAGAAATAAATGACTCTCTAAAACTTCCGGGTTGTCTCCCTGGCAGCGCTTTCTTTAAAGCCATTAAGCTAGGCATATAGTGCTCAAGTAATGGGTCCACCCGAATCCCTAGGTATATCAAAGTCAATTTTAATTAACAATGATTTGTAATTTAGTAGTGAGCACAAAGTAACATATATCATGCAACAACGAAGTCTAACTCTCTTCCTATGCATCGACATGTCATAAAAGAACAATTCATGCACACATAGTAAAGGCCAATGCATAGTATAAGCAGTTTCTTGCAATTTTATCATATTGGAAACATAGAGAGGTGGAGATATAGTTCCTCTCTCATAATAATTTCAAGTAGGAGCAGAAAGCACATGCATATTATCTCTATCAAAATAATCATGTGTAGTAGTAAAATGCAACCCATCAATATAATCCTTAATAAGCACAAACTTCTCCGAAATAGTGTATTTTGGAGAATTCAAAAAGATAATAGGACTATCATGCGTGGGTGCAATAGCAACAATTTCATGTTTAACATAAGGAAGTATAGCAAGTTCATCTCCATAGGCATCATTCATATTGGCATCATGGCCGCAAGCATAGCAAGCATCATCAAAAAGGGATATTTCAAAAGAATCAACGGGGTCATAACAATCATCATAGCAATCATCCCTCGGTAAGCACGAAGGAAAATTAAACAATGTATGAGTTGAAGAGTTACTCTCATTAGAAGGTGGGGACGGGTAGCTAATCCGCTCTTCCTCCTTTTGTTCTTCGCTCTCCTCATCATCTTTTTCATCCAGTGAGCTCATAGTTTCATCAATTTCTCTTCCATTGACTCCTGCAAAATATTAGTCTCTTCTTGGACAGCGGAGGAGTCCTCAATATATGGTTTAACATAGGCATTAGAAGCATAATTATCATAACAATATTTAAGTATGGCAAAATTTTAGATTTGTAGAGAGTAGCATCATACTTTTCAATCAACAAAGCAATTTCATAAGCACCCTTAAAAGCAACAAATTCTTCAATTTGTTGAACATCATAGTAATTATAAACACCCTTAGCATACGAATATGCGATTCCATTATAACTAAACTCACATTGGTAGGGAAGGTGTTTCTTAGGGTTTTCAGAACAACAAGTAACATCATATATTTCTCATAAATTCCAAGCATAGCATTGCAAACGATGAATTTGATCCAGTAAGAGTTTCCCTTTTTCAGATATGCGATGTCGCACATAACAAGCATGCTCATCCAAAGATTTGCCCTCAACTAAGCTAGTTGAGGTTTCAGCAAGAGCACAAAGGAATCGAAGTTGATCCAAGTAAAAAGCTTCAGGAATGTGATAAATTTTGAGTGGTTCTTCAACCATTGGTGTAGTAGGTACAACTAATTTTTTTGGTATTTTGCGTTTCCTACCCATAACTAAGATAGAAAACAACTAAGAACAACAAATAAAAATTACTTAGTGATAAAGAAAACAAGCACACAAGAGAATATTCACCCCGTGGTATGACTCCCCGGCAACGGCGCCAGAAAAAGGTCTTGATAACCCACAAGTATAGGGGATCAATTGTAGCCTCTTTTGATAAGTAAGAGTGTCGAACCCAACGAGGAGCTAAAGGTAGAACAAATATTCCCTCAAGTTCTATCGACCACCGATACAACTCTACCCACGCTTAACGTTCGCTTTACCTAGAACAAGTATGAAACTAGAAGGACTTTGTAGGAGTTGTTGGATAGGTTTGCAAGAATATAAAGAGCATGTAAATATAAACTAGGGGCTTTTTTGATAAAGAAGTAATAAAGTTAGTATAGCGAGTGTGGAAAAGTGGTGGTAGGAGTTGCGAAATTGTCCCTAAGCAACTGACAACTTTACTAGACCGATAGAAAGTTTTATGTGGGAGAGGCATAAGCTAACATATTTTCTCTTCTTGGATCATATGCACTTATGATTGGAACTCTAGCAAGCATCCGCAACTACTAAAGATCATTAAGGTAAAACCCAACCATAGCATTAAAGTATCAAGTCATCTTTATTCCCATACGCCATGACCCACTTATACGTGTTTGTGTTTCAGTCACTCACGCAACACAGACAATAAGCAAACCATGAACATATTGCAACACCCTACAGCGGGAATCCCTCACGCTTGCGCGACACAAAGAGCACCATAGGATAGCAATATAACCACAAGCAAATTAAACAAATCATATTAATTCACCAATTACCGAAAGGACAACGAAAATCTACTCAGACATCATAGGATGGCAACACATCATTGGATAATAATATGAAGCATAAAGCACCATGTTCAAGTAGAGGGTATAGTGGGTTGCGGGAGAGTGGACCACTGAATATAGATGGGCAGAAGGTGATGGAGATGTTGGTGAAGATGGAAACGGTGTTGGTGTAGATTGCGGTGATGATGATGGCCCCGGCGGCGTTCCGTCGCCACCAGAAGTGAGGGGGAGAGAGCCCCCCTCCTTCTTCTCCTTCCTTGACCTTATCCCTAGATGGGAGAAGGATTTCCCCTCTGGTCCATGGTCTCCATGGCGTGGGAGGGGCGAAAGCCCCTCCGAGATTGGATCTGTCTCTCTGTCTCTCTCTGCTTCTGCGTTCTCAAATTCTGCCCTTTCACCGTTTCTTATATATCCGGAGATCCGTAACTCTGATTGGATTGAAACCTTCGCCACGATTTTTTTCGCAAAATTTAGCTTTCTTGTGGCAAAAGAAGAGCAGCAACCGCCTTACGGAGTGCCCACGAGGGTCAGGGGCACGCCTGCCCCCCTGGGGCGTGCCCCCTGCCTCGTGGCCCCCTCGGGCACCGTCTCGCGTTGATTCTTCTTCCCAAATATCAAAATATTCCAAAAATACTCTCCGTCCGTTTTAGCCCATTTGGACTCCGTTTTATATGGGTTTTCTGTGAAACATAAAACATGCAACAAACAGGAACTGGCACTGGGCACTGGATCAATATGTTAGTCCCAAAAATAATATAAAAAGTTGCCAAAAGTATATGAAAGTTGTAGAATATTGGCATGGAACAATCAAAAATTACAGATACGACAGATACGTATCACTGGCGCCCATCCCCGGCGCTGCACCCAGCCGCACCGCCCGACGCCACCGGCCGCCTCTCCGTCTCCTCCCGCACGGCGCCCAGTCCCCCCTACCTCTTGTGGATCGGGATCAGGGGCAATGACCGCGCCCCCGGCACCCGTTGCCAGCGCTGCACCAACCCCGTCGCCCTCATCGCCGGACACGCCTCCTCGACCTCCTCCTCGGCTCGCTTCCTCATGCCTCGCCGCCCTCGTCTCGTCAACCCTGTTCACTCGCCTCGCCGTGCCTGCTCCGGCTGGCTGTGGCCGCCGGCCACGCCCCCTGGCCACGCGCCAGGCCCTAGGGTCGCGCCGCGCCGGCGCCCTTGCTGGCCTCTTCGAGGGCACAGCCTCGCCCCACGCCCGAGAGTACCGCCCCTTGGGCACGGGCGCCCCCGCTCCGCCTGTTTCGCCTAGCGCCCGTGAGGCCCTTTGGGCCACTAACCATGCGGGCCCATGCCCTGAAAAAATGTTTATAAAAATATATACATTGAAATGATTAATTAATTAATTGACTTTGTTTAATTAACCTAATGAATGTATTAGTCTCAATAAACCTGATTAGTTAACTAGTCTATGACAGTGGGACCCTCCCCTATCAGTTTGACTGGTCAATAGGTCAAGTTGACTGCTAACATCACTCTGACCTCATGCTGACATCATCTTTTATTTTCTGTTGGATTTAGTAATTAATAATAATTTCGGAAATTTGCTAAAACTTTAGAAATTCATAGAGAAATATCCATAGGTCAGATGAAAAAGTTTTATACATGAAAGTTGCTCAGAACGACGAGACAAATCCGAATACGCGGTCCGTTCGTCCACCACACGTACCAGGCATAGCGAACATGGAACCTTTCCCCTCCGATTCCTCTATCCGGAAATACCTAACTTCGGGAAAACTTTCTCGAATGTTTTTTTCCCTTCCTGGTATCGCGTAGCACCGCGTTAGAACACCCCTAGCACCGCTTATTGTCATGTTATGCATCTATGTGCTTTGTATTTACTGTTTCTTCCACCTCTCCTCTTCGGTAGATCCCGAGACCGCAGCTGATGCCCCTGTGGTCTTCTACGTCATCGACGACACTTCTTCCCTTTCAGCGGAGCTTCCAGGCAAGCCCCCCCTTTGATCATCCCGATATCACCCATTCCATTTTCTCATGCTTGCATTAGATTTTGCTATAGTAATTGACTGCTTCTATTCTGATGCATAGCCTGCTTTTGTATCTGTTGTTGTACCTTACCTGCTCATCCTAAACTGCTTAGTATAGGTTGGTTAGTGATCCATCAGTGACCGCCACTCTATCCTTGTTGCCCCTGCTTCATCATCGACGACTCAATCAACGTGATCGACGACCAGAGCCCGACACCTCACGTCACATCACACCCGTTGGTTGCCCGACTCTGCAGATCTACTATCGAGTGTCGGGGGTGATACCTCGCAACGCACTCCTGATGATGACTCTGTAGTGTAGCTATTCGGTCGTGATCATCGAGGGTGATTCCTCCTTGACCACTCCTGATACGACTCTATCATGCAACCCCTCAAGTGTGAACCTCGAGGGTGGTTCCTCTTACGTTCACCTTGATGATTACATCGAGTGGAATTCACCAAGGGTGATTCCTCGGGTTTTACCTTTGATGTTTGGATACACGGTTACCTTGACTTTACTTGAGATCATTGTTGAAGTCGGGTCGGCCTTGAGGGGTACCCGCGAGTTGCCGTGAAAGTCGGGCGGGCCCGTAGAGCACTTGTGAGTTTTCCACGTGGCACGGTCGGGCAGTCTGGGCCCTTGCCGTAAGTCCACGAGACGGGGCGACGGGGTCACATTATTGTGAGTCTCTGCTCGTTTCCGCGAGCCCCCAATGCACTAACAGGTTTGGGTATTTGTTTTGAGTTGGCCTTTGGCCTTTACGCACTAACCACCACGCGAGAATAGTTATGGGCATCGACATCGCAGTATCAGCCGAAGCTTTGTCAAACGTCCAGTTCAGCAGTGCAGCACGATCGAATCGTGTTGGCCATTCGAGGCGGTGCTGGTATCCACCCTACTCGCAACGACCTGGAGTGCTGCGGGCGATGGGCCCAAGACCCCGGAGTGCTTAGGATGTAGACCGGCGGGGACCTCTCTGCTGAGCCTAGGTAGGGCTGCGACGTGTTGATCTTCCGAGGCTGGGCATTGACCCAGAAAAGTGTCTCCGGCCAGAGTAATCAAGCGTGTTGGGTAACGTGGTGCACCCCTGCAGGGAAGATATATATTCGAATACCGTGTCTGCGGTAATGGACGTTCAGACTTATATCCTGATCTTATACAACTACAAATGGATACTTGAGATATGTGGCTCCGAGATTGTTTTTTCGTAGGGAGTCGAAGAAGGATCTCTGGGCGTTGGTTCTACAACATGTTTGCTAAACATTAAATTGCTATTCTTTACTCTTCTACATGCTACAAGATGCTCGGAGCTGCTTGAAGATGCTAGTCTTTGATAGGCTAGGCCTTCCCCCTCTATTCTGGCATTCTGCAGTTCAGTCCATAGATACAAACCTTCATTTGATACCAATGCATACTTAGTATAGATCTGATGCTTGCGAGTACTTAGTACCCCTTTAACCCCTTCTTTCTTCTTTCCAGATGATGCAACCAGATGGTGGATCCCTCGAGCCAGATGCCACCGCTGACAGATACTGCTACATGGAGACCGCTGTCGGTGTACTAGAATAAGGGTACCCTAGTACCCTGAACTTGTGCACGGGCAGTTGCAGCACCCCGCGGTAAGACTTGCCGGGCGAACGCCAAGACCCTTCGTGGTTCCCTTGGAGCCATTCAAGAACAAAGTATTTAAGCTCAGAAGACAAGGCCCCGGCAAGAGGAGTTTGCCGGGAAGACCAACCAAGGTACCTCGAGACCCGGCGAGCGACAAGCTTCCGGACCTGACAAGATAGCAGCAGCGGCAAGGCGCTTGCCGCGGCAGGCGGCCACTCTGTACCCACGCTCATCCACCAATGTGTCGATCTGGGGGGCCTCTCCAGGCGCGCGTGGTGGGAGGCTGTGCAGCCAACGGTGTGCAGTGGCATGCGAAGCTGACAAGATCGCCATCGTGGCGAGCGGTGATGCCCCTAACAGTCCTTTTCTGCACTGTTCGGGCGACTCAGACGGGCATTTAATGCCCTTGTCCCCTGCTGTCAGGGTTAGGTAGGGTGCACTGTAACTGTACCAACCACCTCACTTTTTACATTTGTACCCTTCTCTGCGTTGCCACCTGTCGGTGACCCCTTTAGCGTATAATAGGAGGCCCATGCGCAACGTAGAGGGGGTTCGGTTCAGTTCGGTTCGGTTCGGTTCGACTCATTCGGAACCCAGAAAACACTTAGCTCTCGCGGGCAAGAACACAAGATAATACAACCAGACAAGCAGTAGTAGGAGTGTTATCTCTCCGGAGAGCTCCGAAGCTGGGTAAACCGCTCATGTGCCTCGCCTCGATCTGCTCTTCGTGCGATCTCCGCCCCCCGGCGAACCGAAAGGGGCCCGGTCCGCCGGCCCCATAGGTGTTCGTGGATCAGTTTCCCCCGACATCTTTGGCGCGCCAGGTAGGGGGCGTCGAGATTGCGTGAACCTAATCCAGCGTTCACACGAGCTAGATCTTCATTCCCTTCATCAACATGCCACCGAAGAAGAAGACTTCGGCGGCAGCCGCTCCGTCCACGTCACTTCCGCCACCGTTGGAGCAAACGGGTGGTGGAATGGACGCCGGTGGAAGAATGGACGTCGACGAGTAAGCTCATGATGCCGCCAGGTCCAAGAACAAGGCTGCACAAACCTCGGCGACTGTACATGTTCCATGCCACTCTTAGGAGGCGCAATACCAACAGCGTCATGGCACTAGCAGTGCCATACGCATGATAGGCCAAGACCAAGCTGGTGGATCTCGGGGCGCTCAAGACCAGCATGCACGCCAGCGTGCTGGCACGAGCGGGGCACGGTCGCCTAGACGGGATACTGCTCCTTCTAACATAGTTAGAAGTCCGAGCACATCCCGCTCCTCGCGCCGTCCGCCACTGCCACCCACCACTCCAGCAGAAGCTTTGGCGCGAGTTCAACTTCTCCTAGATTACCCTCCGACGTCGGACCAGATCGACGAATGGAGGGCCACCATTCAGAGTCTCATCGGCTACGCCAACGGCGACACTCCATAGCGGCCGAGCGCGTCACCGCCGCGGCAGGGTTGCTAGGCGCGAGCCGGTGGCGACGAAACGGGTGGAGGTGCAACTACCATGCAATCACTGCCCCGAAGGCCAAGATCGCCGACTCGCCGGATCCACCTCGACAGCAACTCCACTGTATCGTCGAATCCACGAGATCGTCGCGATCACCGCCAAGTTCTTCATGATCGGCAACAAGAAGATGCTCGAACTCGCATCGAGCACCGAAGAGAAGCGCGACGTCAATCCGACAAGCGCGCTGGGCCCTCTGTTGACATGCATGCGCCAGGGGAACCAGGCGATCTGCCGTACGTGGTAGGTTGCCCTGCATTCACTCGTGAGCTGCGGCAAGTCCAGTGGCCCAGCACGAAAAACTTCAAGCCAGACGTACCGGAGAAGTACGACGGCAAGACGCATCCGTCAGAGTTCCTCAGCATCTACACCATCACGGTGCAGGCTGCCGGGGGACGGGATGACAAGATCCTTGCCAACTACTTCCCGCTGGTGCTCAAGCCCAACATCAGATCCTGGCTCATGCACTTGCCGGACAACTCAATATCCTCTTGGGCTGATCTGTGCCATCAGTTTGTCGGCGCCTTCATAGGCGGACACAAGCCTCATGGCCAGGAGAGTGATCTTCATCTGCTCGCCCAGAAGGAAGAGAGCCCCTACGCAAGTACATTCAGAGATTCAACAGTGTGCAGCACAACATCCCAGACGTCCACCCTGCCGCGGTGATCAGCGCGTTCCATCAGAACGTGCGAAACCGCATGATGCGGGAGGAAATGGCGATGTGCAAGATCAGGGACGTCAGTGAGTTATATGCACTGGCCGACAAGTGTGCACGTGCTGAGGAAGGAAGGAGACTCCCCGGAGAGAATGTAGGAGCGGGAGGATCTGACAGTGAAGATGCTGCCCCGGCAAGGAAAAACCGGCGGCGGAACAACAGAAGGAGGAAAAGCAAAGAGGTACTAGTTGTTGAGCAGTCCGGCAACGGTGGTGGCGCCAAGGAAGCCAAAGCTGGTGACTCCAGCAAGGAGGTTGCCGCGGAGATGGCGGTCGCCGACAAGCAGGACGGCACCAACAAGCAGTATTGCAAGATCCACCGCACCAAGGGCCATGATCTCCAGAACTGTAAGAAAGTGGAGCAGCTTGTTGAGCAACAGAAAGCTGAATACGAGCGGCGTGCCAAGGAGAAGGCCCAGGAAGGTGCTGGGGGATCCGGCAAAAAACGTCCCGGCCGAGGAGGACGCCGCGGCAAGGCCAAGCAGCGACAAGGAGACAGACCTCCCCGCGGCCGCGACAAGGATGAAAATGACAATGACGATAAAGACATGGACGATGAGGAGACTGATGAGCAGGAGTTCCAGAAAGCCACAGAGGTCCCGTGCGTTGACGGTGGTGCTTCTCTGCACACCTCGCACCGCCAGCTCAAGTAGTGGGTGCGGGAAGTTAATGCAGCAGAACCACCCGTCGAGTCACGCAATCCTATGAAATGGTCCAGCACGCCTATCATCTTTGATATTGAGGACCACCCTGATCGCATAACTGCGGTCGGGTGCTTGCCGATGTTGGTTTCACCAACAATCCGAAACCTCAAGGTCACTAAGATGCTAGTTGACGGCGGGGCCGGCTTGAACCTGATCTCCTCCGTGGTGCTCCAGAAACTCCAGATCCCTGACAGCGAGCTCGAAGAGACCGGTACATTTCAAGGAATCAACCCGGGAAGGAGCAAGCCGAAGGGAAAGATCACGTTGCCGGTAACATTTGGCAGCGAGCTGAACTTCAAGACTGAGAGGGTCACATTTGATGTTGCTGACTTTCCATTACCTTACAATGGAATCCTTGGCCGTCCGGCACTCGCCAAGTTCATGGCAGCCTCTCACTATGCGTACAACGTACTGAAAATGCCAGGCCCGATAAGTGTCATCTCTGTCTCTGGCGACAAGAAGGATGCTCTTATCTGTGCCGACACTTGCTGCTGAAGCTCCCGGGGGGAAGAAGAAGACCAAGTCCGGCAAGAGCTCTGATGCCCACTCCGGCAAGCGCACCTCTTCGGAGTGTTGCGCTACCGTTGAGGACACACCATCGAGCTCCACCGGCAAGTGTAAGAAGGCAATGGCAGCTCCTCCTGAAACCAAGGAGGTGTCCGCCAAGGAGGACGGCACTGGTGGTACCTTCACCATCAGCGCCACCCTTGACCCCAAATAGGAAAGCGCGCTCGTTGCTTTCCTGCGGGCGAATGTCGACGTGTTTGTGTGGCAACCGTCTGATATCCCCGGTGTTCCCAGGAAAGTAATTGAGCACCACCTTGCCGTCTGTCCTCATGCGCGGCCCGTCAAGCAGAGAGTCAGGAAGCAGGCAGTGGAGCGCCAAGAATTCATCGCAGAAGAAATCAAGAAGTTGGAAGCAGCAGGCCTTGTCAGAGGAGTGCTCCATCCCACGTGGTTGGCCAATCCTGTTGTTGTGCGCAAGGCTAACAGGAAATGGAGACTTTGTATTGACTTCACTGATGTTAATAAAGCTTGTCCCAAAGACCCATTTCCCTTGCCGCGCATCGACCAGATTGTTGACTCCACAGCCGGATGTGATTTGCTTTCATTTCTTGATGCATACTCATGATACCATCAGATCTTCATGGCAGAAGAGGATGAAGAGAAAACCGCATTTATCACCCCGTGTTGCACGTACTGCTTCGTACGGATGCCTTTCGGTTTGAAGAATGCTGGTTCAACATTCGCAAGGGTGGTCCACCACGCTTTTGAGCCGCAAATGCATAGAAATGTGGAAGCCTACATGGATGACATAGTGGTCAAGAGCAAGGACAGGGCGACCCTGGTTCAGGATTTAGACGAGACATTTACAAATCTGCGCAAGATCAACCTCAAGCTTAACCCCGAGAAGTGCGTGTTTGGAGTCCCTTCCGGCAAGCTTCTCGGGTTCTTCGTGTCTTAGCGGGGAATTGAAGCCAATCCCGACAAGATCAAGGCCATTGAGCAGATCGAAGCACCAAAGCGTGTCAAGGATGTACGAAGGCTTGCCGGTTGCATGGCTGCTCTCAGCAGGTTTATCTCTAGATCTGCTGAGCGCACCCTGCCATTTTTCAAAATTTTGAAAAAGGCAGGTCCAATGAAATGGACTACGGAGGCGGAGGCTGCGCTGCAGGACTTGAAGAGATACCTGTCCTCCACTCCAATACTTGTCGCACCTAAGCCACAAGAGAAGTTGCTGCTGTATATAGAGGCAACCAATCAAGTGGTTAGTGCTGCGTTAGTGGCGGAGAGGGAGGCAGATGGTGAGCCGGCAACCACGGCAGATGCATCCAGCGACAAGCAGGGGGCTTCTCTGACAAGCTCTGGTCCCGACAAAGATGGATCTGCACTGGAGCATGATAAGATGCAGAAGAGAATGGTGCAGCGTCCAGTTTACTTTGTCAGTTCCCTTCTACAGGGGGCTAGATCAAGGTACTCTGGTGTGCAGAAGTTGCTTTTCGGCCTCCTCATGGCCTCGAGAAAGCTGCGCCATTACTTCCAAGCACATGAGATCACAGTCGTCACTCGCTTTCCGCTGAAGAGGAGACTGCAAAATCCAGAAGCGACAGGCAGGATTGTCGAGTGGGCGCTGGAACTGTCAAGCTTTGGCCTCAAGTTTGAAAGCACCTCAACTATCCAAAGTAGAGCATTGGCAGAGTTCATAGCAGAATGGACACCAACGCCAGATGAAGAAATTTCAGAGACGAGCATCCCCGTCAAGGAGGCAAGTAAAGAGTGGCTGATGTATTTTGATGGTGCCTTCTCGCTGCAAGGCGCCGGTGCAGGCGTGCTGCTTGTCGCACCCACCGGAGAGCACCTCAAGTACGTAGTCCAGATGCACTTTCCCAAGGAGCAAGCAACCAAGAATACTGCAGAGTACGAAGGATTTATTGCCGGTCTCAGAATTGCAGCAGACCTTGGGATCAAGAAGCTCATTGTCAGGGGTGACTCACAGCTTGTCGTCCGCCAAGTGAACAAGAACTACCAGAGTCCATTGATGGAAGCGTATGTTGATGAAGTGAGGAAGCTAGAAGAGCACTTTGACGGCCTACAGATGGAGCATATCCCAAGAGCTCAGAATGAAATTGCTGATGGCCTGTCAAAGTGCGCCGCACTAAAGTTACCTGTGGAACCAGGGATCTTTGTGCTCAAGTTGACTCAACCATCCGTAACACCATCAACTAGACAAAGCAAGAAGAGGAAGTTGGTTTCTGGTGACTACTTTCCGGCAGAGCTCCCCGAAGCCGCTGCCAAGAAAGTCCCCAAGATCAACACCAAGGATGCTAAGGGGCAATCTGCTCCGGCAAGCCTTATGGTTTGTTCCTTTGAAGCAGACGCTCCCGACAAGTTCTGCTCCGGCAAGCTTGCCGGGGAACATCAAGCTCCGGCAGGGCCACAAGTCCCTGCCGTACAAGCGGATGTTCCTGTAGCAGAAGATGTGCCTTTAGTCCTTGTTGTCGAGCCACAAGCTCCAGCATGGGCACAGCAGATTGTCCATTTCCTTCAGACAGGAGAACTTCCCGAAGAGCAAGAAGAAGCGGAAAGAGTAGCCCGGCAGTCAAGGATGTACCAGTTTGTCGATAGCATACTGTACAGAAGAAGGCTCAACGGTGTGAAATTGAAGTGTATTTGCCGGGAAGATGGACAAAAGCTGTTGGCAGAGATACATGGAGGCATATGTGGCCACCACATTGGCGCAAGAGCACTTGCCGGCAAAGCTTTCCGGCAAGGTTTCTTTTGGCCGACAGCCCTCCAGGATGCAACTGCACAAGTAACCAAGTGTGAAGCATGCCAGTTCCACTCCAAACAGATACACCAGCCAGCTCAAGCTCTCCAGACAATCCCTTTATCCTGGCCATTTTCGGTCTGGGGGCTCGATATCCTCGGCCCCTTCCCCCGAGCTGTCGGGGGCTTTGAGTACTTGTACGTCGCAATCGACAAGTGCACAAAGTGGCCGGAAGTGCAGCCAGTGAGGAAGGTGATAGCACAGTCAGTAGTCAAGTTCTTCAGGTCAATTGTTTGCCGTTTCGGGATCCCTAACAGGATCATCACCGACAACGGCACGCAATTCACGAGCCGCACCTTCATGCAGTACGTCCAAGACCTTGGCGCCAAGGTCTGCTTCGCTTCTGTTGCTCATCCGAGAAGCAACGGTTAAGCAGAGAGGGAAAATGCTGAAGTGTTGCGCGGGCTCAAGACCAGAACTTTCGACAGGCTGAGCAAGTGCAGAAGAAACTAGATCGAGGAGCTACCGGTGGTTCTTTGGTCGATCAGAACGACGCCAAATCGAGCCACTGGCCATACACCTTTCGCTCTAGTCTATGGAGCAGAGGCAGTTCTCCCAACGGAACTCATATACGGATCGCCTCGAGTGCTCGCTTATGATGAGCTTGAGCAAGAACAGCTGCGACAAAACGACGCGCTGCTCCTCGAGAAAGATCGTCTTCAGGCTGCTGTACGAGCTGCTCGATACCAGCAAGCTTTGCACCGCTACCATAGCCGCAAAGTTAAGGCCAGAAGCTTCGAGGAAGGCGACCTTGTTCTTCTGCGCGTTCAGTCCGCCAAGAATTCCAACAAGTTGACGCCAAAGTGGGAAGGCCCTTATCGGGTGAGACAAGTCACAAGGCCCGGCGCTGTCCGCCTTGAGACCGAAGATGGCATTCCGGTGAGCAACTCCTGGAACATAGAACATCTTCGTAAGTTTTTCCCATAGGGCGCGGTTGCCGGAACCCCGTTACGGCAACCACCTTTTGTACAAGTCTTGCCGCTGTTGCATGTAATCCTTTGTACAAAGCCGGGCGCAGATCCCGTGCATAAATAGAACCCCATGTGCTCCACACAACTTGTCCATTTCATGCATTAGTTTCTTTCTTGCATGCGTTATCTGACACTTTGTGCAGCACCTACATCCGGTAAACAATAACGAGGCGAAGGGCTCCATATCATTATTTTCTCTTCTTTCTTCTTTTTCAACAAAGGAAAAGAAGGTTCCCTCGCAC
>NC_041393.1:382689322-382756760 GCF_002162155.2 Triticum dicoccoides | reverse complement strand
AGAAGATTGTGGTATGGACCAGGCGTCGTTCAATCAAAGTTCTGCCTTGCCGGGAAGCAACCGACAGAAAAGCTAAGTTGCCAAAGTTTGAGCAATCAATTTTTAAATTTTTGAGTTATCTTCCTTGAACGACCCTGCTTTTGTATGGAAAAGCTGTGCGCGGAGGAACCAACTCGTGGCTAGTTGCGCCCTTACTTTGTTTCGAGTCCGCTCAACAACTTAAGTGTGCTGCATCTAGTCGCGACAAGGTTTCTTGTCGGAAGCAGCGCCGCCAGCAGGCTGCTGAAGTTCCACACTCAGCGCTCGCGGCTCGGGCGCCTGCGCCGACAAGTTCCCTAGAAGCGTAGGGTAAGAACATACAAAGGAAAGAATCTAGTAGAGGAAATAACATAGCAATTGATAACAGAAATAAAGTTATGTTACAAGATAACTTGTCGCAGCTCTAACAGACTGTTTTCATAACGTGATTAGCAGCGACAAAGGAAAAGAAGAAATGGGCGGCCTAGTCTACGCAGCCGCCCTCAACCCTCTTGATCTCGCTCACCTTGTCCACAATGGGTGCGACAAGGGACTTGAGTGCGTCCAGATCGGCGTTTGGCAGCAAGGACTTGAGGACGTTGGTGAAGCTGAGGCCTGGATTGCGGAAGGCCACCTTCATCAGCACCTTCTGGAGAACCCCAGTGCAGATTTTGCGTGACTCGTCGGCCAGCTGCTTCGGGATCCTTTCCCGGAGCCGCTGGAGTGCCGTTTGCCACGCCTTTGAAGAACAGGCTGAGCTTGGCGTTGGGTTGGAGGCTCTTGTCGGAAGGATACCCAAAGTCCTCCATCCCCAGCTGCGCCAGCTCCTCGTTGATGACTGCGGCAATGTTCACCAGACCCTCGGTCCAGTGCTCCACAGTGTCTCTGAATGAGTTCTGGGTAACTGCAATGCTCTCCAGCAGCACCGCGTCAGCCTTGACCTTCTCCGGCAAGGTCTTCTCCCGCTCCTTGGCGGCCTCCAGCGTCTGCGTCAGCGTGGCCAGCTTCAGCTCCAAGTCTGCATTGGAATCCTTGGCGGCGCTGAGCTCCTTGCCCCTCTCAGCGAGAAGACCTTGCAGCTCACCGTGGGCGGCAGCATACTTCTCACGCTCACGCTTGAGCGTGGCAAGCTCCTCACCGCTCTTCCCGATATTGGCCTCCAGCTGTGCCACTTTCTGCTCCAGCTCTTTCTTGGCGGCCTCTGCGATCGCGGCAGCTTCCTTTGCTTCCTTGAGCGCCCCGCCATGTGCTTGCTCGCGCTCGGCAAGCTCCTCCTCGTAGCTGTCGAGGTTTGCCTTCCGCTGCACCAGTTCACCTTCTCGCGCGGACTGCTTCTCGGTGGCCAGCCTTTGCTCCTCCTCAGCTTCGGCCTTCTCGAGAAGGAAGGCCGTGCGCTCCTTGTCGAGTCGCTCCCGCTCCTGTGCTAGGGACCGGAGAGCTTCTTGATTTTGGCCCCGGAGCTCCTCCGTGCGCTTCTCCATGTCAACTCCCGCCTTCGCGACAAGTGCTTCCCAGGAAGCCAGCTTGGCTTGCCGGGCGCAGTAGAGTGACAGCAGCTTCCGCAGCAGCTGCTCCTCCTCAGGCTCGCCACTGCTGCTGTCGGGCGCGTCGACCAACGACAATCCAGCAGAGGCGAGCACCTCCCCATTGAAAGTTTCCCCCTCGACTGGCGCCCTGGAGCTCGACGCCCAGGGTAGCTTGATGAAGATGTCGTCGCCAGCCTTCAAGTAGGCGCCGGGCTGGGGCTCCTCGGAGCCCGGCTCCGCAGAAGCGGTAGAGGGATCGGCGGTTGGCGCAGCGCCTGGCGCTCCTGCGGCCTCAGGGTCGTCAGTGCGACCGCCCGACCCCTCGCCGGCTTCTGCGGCGGCAGCCTTGGCGGCCTCCTCGCCGGCGGTCTCATCAGCACCAGCCCCTTCCTCGCCGGCGCCCTCTGTCTCCATTGGCTCAGCCGCAGATGGGTCTGAAGAACGAAGAAGGGAGGAAAATCAATCAAAATTCCAAGAGAAGAAAATCAGAAGAAGAAGAACCCAAGGGGATGTTTTTGGACAAGTGAATTACCTGCGCCAAGATCTGCAGTTGCGGTCTCGGCCGCCGCAGGATCGACGGTGCTGCCCCTTGCCGGAGAGTTCTCCCTTGCTGGAGAGCGCTCCCTTACCGGGAACCCCTCCCTTGGCGGCGTAGTCGAAGCAGATGGCACTTCGGGACCAGCTTTCGGGCGCTCCTGATGTGGCTGTTCTGATCCTACACAAATCAACAAGCAAGATATCAACAAAGGAAAAAGCACTCATGCGCGCCCGACAGCAGAAAGCTAACTATGAACTTACGTTGGCGGCTGCTTTGAGGAGTGATTGCCGGGTCTGTCAAGGTGGTCTCGGACCCACCCCCTGCAGACACGGTGGGGTCATCTTCGATGACAATCACCGCGGCCTTGGCCCTCTTCGCCGCTCTCTGGGCCAGCGTCCTGAAAAGAAAGGAGTCCAGATTGAAGCAAGTCAGATACAAGATATAAACAGCAATGTTGAAGAACTACAAGAGCACCCAAGAAACTTACTCTTCTTCCTCCTCGTCGGAGCTGAGCGCGGAAAGATCAAAGTCCGGCCCTCCTCCGGTGCGGCGAGGCGGAGGAGTAGGATCCCTTGCCCGCTTGGTGGGGCCGATGGCGGTGGCCCGGGAAGATCCCGCTCCAGTTTCCGCTGCTGCGTGAGGCGCTCCAGCGGCAACATTGCTTGCCGCGGTAGAGCGCGTCGCACGGCTCGACGGCTGTTGACCCGGCTGCCGCCCCGCTATGTCCGCGCCCCTGCGAAGACGCCTTCTTGGCGGGGCCGGGGGCTCCGCCTGCGGCAAGCCTTCTGAAGACTCAGGCTCTTCCTCGCCTGCCTCGCTCGGCTCAGCTTCAGAACCAGCAGGCTCTTCCTCGCCAATCAACTCCGCGCGCTCGGCGAGGTTTGCCGCCTCCGCAGCCTCCGCCTCCTCCACGGTGAACCCGAACACGCCCGCGGCATTTGCGGCCGCAACCTCTTCCGCCCTAGTGGCGATGCACTGCAGCTCCTCGTCGGTGGTGTCACGGGTGAGGCTCTTCTGCTCGTCAGCGTGGACCGGCACTTCTTCCAAGTTGTCGAAGAACGCTTGCACGACGTCATCCGCAGGCTCTTGCCAAGTTGGAACGATTCCGTGTGAATCGCACAACGGCATCATGGCGCGGATCCGGTCAAGCGAGGAATTGTTGCATAATGGGACGACGCCCCTCGGCAGCATGAATGGGTGCTGGGGGTCGCGTTTGAACAACTCCAGGAGCATTGCATCCAGCTCCAAGACGGTAAAGTTGTAGTTGAGGCCCGGCCGCAGCCTCATGATGTCCGCCGAGTTCTTGAATTCCTAGGCGGGCCTCCCTCTCTCCTTCAGGGGGGCGATGCAGCGGCGGAGGAAATCTGCGCCTACAGCGCCTACAGTGAGCCCGGCAAGCCTGAGGCAAAGAATCCTATTTATGGCGATCTTCAGCCTCTCGTCTTCCGGGGCCACGTTCCTCCAGTCATTGCTGCGCACTATTGGAGCTTGGCGCACGGCGGTGAAGGGCTGCGGATTCTCCTCGACGATCCAGCACCACTCCGCTCTCCACTCATCCCACTTGCTGCGGAGCTCACCCTCCAAGTACGCCTCCTTCTTGCCGACTCTCGAGATCCAGGCGATCCCTCCGGCAAGCGGCTCTCCTCTCTCTACCCGAGGTATGAAGAAGTGGCGGAAAAGGGCAACATTGGGGTGGACTCCGACAAAGTTTTCGCACAAATGTGCGAAAACTGCCATGGTCAGAACGGCGTTGGGGGTGAAGTCAAGGAGGCGGAAGCCGTAGGTGTTCATGATATCACAGAAGAACTCCGAGAAGGGCAGGCAGAGCCCGCAATAGAAGAATAGCGCGAAGAATGGGTACCCGTTTGGAGCCAGCTCCGAAGCAGCGGCCGGGAGTACCCTCGTGCGCGGATGCGCACGCGTCTCCATCGCCCAAAAGAGGTAGAAGTACTCCCTCAGCTCCTGCACGCCGAGCTAGGGGGAGAAGATCGCCCGCTCCTTCCGCAGCGCCGCGAGCCGCTGCGCCTCGGCCGACTTCACGCCCTTTCCCTTGGCGGAGGTGGTGGGGGAGGTCTACGGCGTTGGTGATGCTGGTGGCAATGGGGGCGGAGCGCTGCTCTCTCGGCTTCGGGAAGAAGGGGGGCGGCGGAGGTTCGTGGAGATGGAGTGGTAGCAACCAGCGAGGGGGAACGAACTGCCCCTGTTTCCTCTGCTTATAAAGAGGGACGGGGCGGACGTTTCGCCCTTCCGAATAAAGAACCACCCACGATCTCTCCCACGATGCCGCATTCAATGCGTGCTATTAGGGGAGAGCGCGGTGGATACGGAGCGAGATTCGGCGTGGCCCAGCCCGCGTGTGCCCGTGCCCTGTCTTGGGCCTGGCCCAACAGCGCTCGGCACCATGTTTGGCCCAGGCCTGGGGGCTCCTGTCGGTGTACTAGAATAGGGGTACCCTAGTACCCCGAACTTGTGCACGGGCAGTTGCAGCACACTGCGGCAAGACTTGCCGGGCGAACGCCAAGACCCTCCGTGGTTCCCTTGGAGCCATTCAAGAACAAAGTATTTAAGCTCAGAAGACAAGGCCCCGGCAAGAGGAGTTTGCCGGGAAGACCAACCAAGGTACCTCGAGACCCGGCGAGCGACAAGCTTCTGGACCCGACAAGATAGCAGCAGCGGCAAGGCGCTTGCCGCGGCAGGCGGCCACTCTGTACCCACGCTCCAGCGCATCCACCAACGTGTCGATCTGGGGGGCCTCTCCAGGCGCGCATGGCGGGAGGTTGTGCAGCCAGCGGTGCACAGTGGCATGCGAAGCTGACAAGATCGCCATCGTGGCGAGCGGTGACGCCCCTAATGGTCCTTTTCTGCACTGTTCGGGCGACTCAGACGGGCATTTAATGCCCTTGTCCCCTGCCGTCAGGGTTAGGTAGGGTGCACTGTAACTGTACCAACCACCTCACTTTTTACATTTGTACCCTTCTCTGCGTTGCCACCTGTCGGTGACCTCTTTAGCGTATAAAAGGAGGCCCATGTGCAACGTAGAGGGGGTTCGGTTCGGTTCGGTTCGGTTCGACTCATTCGGAACCCAGAAAACACTTAGCTCTCGCGGGCAAGAACACAAGATAATACAACCAGACAAGCAGCAGTAGGAGTGTTATCTCACCGGAGAACTCCGAAGCTGGGTAAACCGCTCGTGTGCCTCGCCTCGATCTGCTCTTCGTGCGATCTCCGCCCCCCGCCGAACAGAAAGGGGCCCGGTCCGCCGGCCCCATAGGTGTTCGTGGATCAGTTTCCCCTGACAACTGCCGATGAGCAGGAGTAGTTAGGAGGTCCCAGGCAGGAGGCCTTGCCTCTCCGATCGTGTTGCTTTTGTGCTAGCCTTCTTAAGGATTCTTGTTTAACTTATGTCTGTACTCAGATATTGTTGCTTCCGCTGACTCTTGTGTATCAAGCTATGTATTTGAGCCCTCAAGGCTTGTAATATAAAGCTTGTATTATTTTATTTGTGTCTAGAGTTGTGTTGTGATATCTTCCCGTGAGTCCTTGATCTTGATCGTACACATTTGCGTGTATGATTAGTATACGATTGAATCGGGGGCGTCACAAATACCTATGTCACAACCTGATTAAGAGAAAACCACCTTTACTTGTCCTTTTGGAACTTATGCTTATAGACATGTGCCTTTTGGTTTATGCAATGCACCTGCTACCTTTCAAAGATGTATGACTGTTGTATTCTCTAATTTTTGTGAAAAGATTGTTGAGGTTTTCATGGATGATTTTTCCATTTACGGAACTTCTTTTGATGATTGCTTAAGAAACCTTGATCGAGTTTTGTAGAGATGTGAGCAAACTAATCTTGTCTTGAATTGGGAGAAGTGCCACTTTATGGTTAATGAAGGTATTGTCTTGGGACATAAAATTTCTGAACGAGATATTGAGGTGGATAAAGCTAAAGTTGATGAAAACTAAGAAATTGACATGTCCTAAAGATATTAAAGGTATTCATAGTTTCATCGGTCATGCTGGTTTCTATAGGAGGTTTATTAAAGACTTCTCTTAAATTTCTAGGCCTCTTATGAGTCTTTTACAAAAGGATGTTCCATTTGTTTTTGATGATGATTGTGTACAAGCCTTTGAAACACTTAAGAAAGCCTTAACTTATGCACATATTGTTCAACCACCTGATTGGAACTTGCCTTTTGAAGTTATGTGTGATGCTAGTGATTATGTTGTCGGTATTGTTCTAGGACAAAAAGTTGATAAGAAATTAAATGTTATCGATTATGCTAGTAAAACCCTAGAGAGTGCCCAAAGAAATTATGCTACTATTGAAAAATATTTTTAGCAGTTGTGTTTGCTTGTGATAAATTCAGATCTTATATTGTTGATTCCAAAGTAATTGTTCACACTGATCATGCTGCTATAAAATATCTTATGGAAAAGAAAGATGCTAAACCTAGACTCATTAGGTGGGTTCTCTTGCTACAAGAATTTGATTTACATATTACTAATAGGAAAGGAGCTGAGAACCCTGTAGCTGATAACTTGTCTAGGTTAGAAAATATTCTTGATGGCCCACTGTAGTGCCCAAGATGCGATTCTATCCCGATCACATGATGAATTCATGATTGGGGCATAATTGCATTTCAAGCACATAGCAAGGTGGATATCATTACAACATACCATGTACCGAATAGATGAGAATACAAGATACAGGCTTACACTCACCACAAGCTACAACATCAATACAACAGTTCATCAATACATAGCAATCATCATATAGAAGAGCAGGATACGGTTATAGATGAAATCAAACGAAAAAGAAGAACGACATCCACCCTGCTAATCACAGGCTCCCGACCCGGAACCTATCCCTTGATCGAATAAGAAGTAGAAGAACTCCAAAAGTAATCAAGCATCGCTTACCTGTACTTGCAACTGTTGCTGTAGTAATCTGTGAGCCACGAGGACTCAGCAATCCCATTACCATGGGTATCAAGACTCGCAAAGCTTAATGGGTATGGAATGGATAAGTGGTGAGGTGGCAGCAGCACTAAGCATTATATGGTGGCTAACTTACGAGTAGAAGAATAGGATGAGAAACTATGCAAACGGACGCAAACTAGTAATGATCAAGAACTGATCCTAAACTACTTACGTTCAAACATAACCACGCCGTGTTCTCTTCTCGAACGCACTCAAAAAGATACGGTCACGGTTACACACACGGTTGGTGTATTTTAATTTGGATCTGGTGTCAAGTTCTCTACAACCGAATATAAAATTCCCATCTGCCGCATAATCGCGAGCACGACTTTCAAAAGATCAAACCCTGCAGGGGTGTCCCAACTTAGTCCATCATAAACTCTCATGATCAATAGAGGAAAATCCTCCTCCCGGAACAACTCGATCAAGCTCGGAATCCCGGTTCACAAGACATTTTTAACAATGGTAAATAAAAACCATTAAGACCTCCCGACATGCCGACACCCCGATAGGAGCCGCGCGTATCTTGTCTTAGGCCATGATTGCATAAGCAACACGTACAGGTGCCAAAATAACCCAGGTTGCCCCGAGGAGGCCCCGCACAGTGCTCTAATTTGGACCAACACTCATGAGGAGCACTGGCTCGGGTTGTTGAATAAGAGTCCTCGGGTGCTATTCGGTCCCTATGCAAGCTTTAGTTGTTATTAGGAAAATGGTAAAACCAAAGTTGGGCCTTGCTGGAAGAGTTTTATTCAAAGTGAACTATCAAGGGGGGCCCATAAACCCCAACTGTCTTAGGAACACAAATTCAAGGAACATAACACCGGAATGACGGAAAGTAGGGCACCCAGAGTGGAACAAAACACCAGGAAAAAGGCCGAGCCTTCCACCCTTTACCAAGTATATATGTGCATTAATTAAATAGGAGATATTGTGATATTCCAAGATATCCATGTTCCAACATGGAACAACCTACAACTGCACATGCAACTAGCAACGCTATAAGAGGGGCTAAGCAAAGCGGTAACATAGCCAAACAATGGTTTGCTGGGATGGTCAAAAAGGTTAGAGGCGGTTTCATGACATATTGGGAGGATTGATAAACAAGTGGTGGGTAGCACGACATAGCGATAGCATCGAGACAAGTAGCATAGCAAAGATAGTAGTGAGATCCAAGGTGACAGTCATCTTGCATGAAATCCCGCTAGGAAGAAGACCCAGTCCATGAAGTAGACGGACCAACGTAGTCGAATGAATCCTCACAATCCGCAATGTTACCGGAAGTAAGAAGCAAAACCAGAAAGAAACAAATGACATGGTAAACACACAAGCATACATATGGCATGATGCACAATCAAGTATGATGCATGTCCAGTTTAAATATGCATGGCATGGCAAAGTGCAATAAACAATACTACAAATTAAGTGGATCTCAATATGCAACGAGTTACATGTTGATGAATCACCACATTCAAGTATTTAGTTCGCTCTCGTTATGAACTCAACAAGTTTAAATGTTCTTAACATGGCAAGAGGTGAAGCAAAAAAGAATCTACCCTAGGCAAGTTTAAATGAGGCCAGAAACACAAACAATAAATCCGGAAAATCCCCATGTGCATATTTCAAATTTGATAATGTTCTGCCTAAACCATATTTTAGAGTTGTTAAACAGGGAAATAAATTGCATTATATTAGTCTACGCATTTTTCTACCCCATTTACATATAAATTTTATTAATTCCGAGCTACGGTTATTAAGGTGTGAAATAAACCTTTTAACATGTTATTTAAGCAAATTTATTCAAACAGCAAGTTAAACATTTTAAACAGGGATGAAAGTTGCAAATTATTAATGTACACAAAATTCTAAGCATTTTACATATATAGTTTGTTTTGATCCGATGCACGGATGGTGAGATATTAAATGCATGAACATGATAACCCACAAGTATACGGGATCGCAATAGTTTTCAAGGGTAGAGTATTCAACCCAAATTTATTGATTCGACACAAGGGGAGCCAAAGAATATTCTCAAGTATTAGAAGTTCAGTTGTCAATTCAACCACACCTCGATAACTTAGTATCTGCAACAAAGTATTTAGTAGCAGAGTAGTATGGAAGTAACGGTAACAGTAACAAAAGTAACAGTAGCAGATTCGTAGTAATTGTAATAGTAGCAACGGTAAAGTAAATAAGCAAAGCACAATATGTGAAAAGCTCGTAGGCATTGGATCAATGATGGATAATTATGTTGGATGTGATTCCTCATGTAATAGTTATACCATAGCGTGACACAGAACTAGCTGTAGTTCATCAATGTATGTAGCCATGTATTCCGAATATAGTCATACGTGCTTATGGAAAAGAACTTGCATGACATCTTTTGTCCTACCCTCCCGTGGCAGCGGGGTCCTAATGGAAACTAAGGGATATTAAGTCCTCCTTTTAATAGAGTACCGGACCAAAGCATTAACACATAGTGAATACATGAACTCCTCAAACTACAGTCATCACCTAGAAGTATCCCGATTATTGTCACTTTGGGGTTGTTGGATCATAACACATAATAGCTGACTATAGACTTGCAAGATAGGATCAAGAACTCACATATATTCATGAAAACATAATAGGTTCAGATCTGAAATCATGGCACTCGGGCCCTAGTGACAAGCATTAAGCATAGCAAAGTCATAGCAACATGAATCTCAGAACATAGTGGATACTAGGGATCAAACCCTAACAAAACTAACTTGATTACATGGTAAATCTCATCCAACCCATCATCGTCCAGCAAGCCTACGATGGAATTACTCATGCACAGTGGTGAGCATCATGAAATTGGTGATGGAGGATGGTTGATGATGACGACGATGACGAATCCCCCTCTCCGGAGCCCCGAACGGACTCCAGATCAGCCCTCCCGCGGGAGATTAGGGCTTGGCGGCGGCTCCATATCGTAAAACGTGATGAAACCTTCTCTCTGATTTTTCTCTCCGCGAAAGCAAATATATGGAGTTGCAGTTGAGGTTGGTGGACATCCTGGGCGCCCACGAGCAGGGTGTGCCCCCCCCCCCCGATGCTGATTCTTTCGCCAGTATTTTTTATTAATTCTGAAAAGTTGCTCCGTGGATTTTTAGGTCATTCCGAGAACTTTTATTTCTGCACAAAAATAGCACCATGGCAGTTCTGCTGAAAACAGCGTCAATCCAGGTTAGTTCCATTCAAATCATGCAAGTTAGAGTCCAAAACAAGGGCAAAAGTGTTTGGAAAAGTAGATACGACGGAGACATATCAACTCCCCCAAGCTTAAACCTTTGCTTGTCCTCAAGCAATTCAGTTGACAAACTGAAAGTGATAAAGAAAACCTTTTACAAACTCTGTTTGCTCTTGTTGTTGCAAATATGTAAAGCCAGCATTCAAGTTTTCAGCAAAGATTATGAACTAACCATATTCACAATAACACTTAGGTCTCATTTTTACTCATATCAATGGCATAATCAACTAGCGAGCAATAATAATAAAACTTGGATGACAACACTTTCTCAAAACAATCATAATATGATATAACAAGATGGTATCTCGCTAGCCCTTTCTGAGACTGCAAAACATAAATGCAGAGCACCTTTAAAGATCAAGGACTGACTAAACATTGTAATTCATGGTAAAAGAGATCCAGTCATAGTCATACCCAATATAAACTAATAGTAATGCATGCAAATGACAGCGGTGCTCTCAAGCGGGTGCTTTTTAATAAGAGGGTGATGCCACAACATAAAGGTAAATAGATAGGCCCTTCGCACTGGGAAGTAGGGATTTGTAGAGGTGCCAGGGCTCGATTTTGGAATAGAGCTGAAAAAATTTTGAGCAGTATACTTTCACTGTCAACATAACAACTATGAGATCTCGATATCTTCCATGCTACACACATTATAGGCAGTCCCCAAACAGAATGGTAAAATTTATACTCCCCCACCACCAACAAGCATCAATCCATGGCTTCCCCGAAACAACAGGTGCCTCCAACTAGCAACAATCCTGGGGAGTTTTGTTTAATTATTTTGATTTGATTTGAGCTTGGGAATGGGCATCCCAGTGACCAGCCATTTTCTCGTGAATGAGGAGCGGAGTCCACTCCTCTTGAGAATAACCCACCTAACATGGAAGATACAGACAGCCCTAGTTGATACATGAGTTGTTCGAGAATACAAAACAGAATTTCGTTTGAAGGTTTGGAGTTTGGCACATACAAATTTACTTGGAACGGCAGGTAGATACCGCATATAGGAAGGTATGGTGGCCTCATATGGAATAACATTGGGGTTTATGGAGTTTGGATGCACAAGCAGTATTCCCGCTTAGTACAGGTGAAGGCTAGCAAGAGGCTGGGAAGCGACCAACTGAGAGAGCGACAACAGTCATGAACATGCATTAAAATTAATCAACACAGGGTGCAAGCATGAGTAGGATATAATCCACCATGAACATAAATATCATGACATCTATGATGATTTTGTTTCAACTACATGCGTGAACATGTGCCAAGTCAAGTCACTCGAATCATTCAAAGGAGGATACCACCCTATCATACTACATCACAACCATTTTAATAGCATGTTGGCATGCAAGGTAAACCATTGTAAACTCATAGCTAATTAAGCATGGCATAAGAAACTATAATCTCTAATTGTCATTGCAAACATGTTTATTCATAATAGGCTAAATCAGGAACGATGAACTAATCATATTTACAAAAACAAGAGAGGTCGAGTTCATACCAGCTTCTCTCATCTCAATCAGCCCATCATATATCATCATTATTGCCTTTCACTTGCAAGACTGAACGGTGTGGATAATAATAATAGTGCATGTGCAATTTGGACTAAGCTGGAATCTTCAAGCATTCAATTCAAGGGAGAAGACAAGGTAATATGGGCTCTTGGTTAAATCAACAATCATGCATATGAAAGCCACTTAAACATTTTCATTGTGGTCTTCTCCTCTCGACCCCCAAAGGAAAGAAAAGAAATAATACTATTTACACGGGAAAGCTCCCAACAAGCAAAAGAAGAACTAGAAATCTTTTGGGGTTTTCTTTTAGTTACTACCAGCGGCATGGTCGAGGAGCTCGTGCAGGGAGGTGCACAGGACCGGCTCAGGCAGAGTTGCTGCTCGCGGGGCTGCTGGCCGTCACTGGACGAAGGTAGCTGGAAGCTGGACGCGTCCATGGGGACCGAAAGGAGCTCGGTTGCGTGAGGATTGGCTGCAGGAAGGATGGATGAGGATCGAGAGGTGGCGGCTGAGGTTTGGGTGGCGGCGGAAAATAAGGGAAATTGGTCGGGGAGTATCTGGATCGGGACGAGATCCCGAGGTGGGAGGTGGAGTGTGGCTGCGACGATTGGATAGGGCAGGAATGGATGGGATAGCCTAGGGTATATATAGTAGGTGGTATAGAGTTACGGGTCTTTGGACCCTGCGATCGTAATCGGGCAGTCGAGAATAAATAGGTTAGGTCGACCAAATAAGAAACGAGAGATGTTTTAGGGATGTTTGAGGATGATCTGAATCCAACGGTGATGACTGAGCAGGTCGGGTTCGGGTAAGTTTTCGGACGCACGTGAGGGGTTTGACGAAAGGTCAACAGAGGCGAACGGGAAGCAGCACTACCAATAGATGCAAGTTTGAGAACATGACGGCAACAAAGTGCCGATGCAATGCGAATGATGCGATGATGAATACAACAAACAAATAAAACACACGGCAACAACAAAATAACTGGAAGGCTTCTAGAGCGTCAATCTCGGGGTGTTACACCCACTACCTATTGATGATAGTTTTCCTGATGAACAATTAGATGCAGTAAATGTTTCTCATAACACTCCATGGTATGCTAACTATGCTAATTACATTGTTGCTAAATACATACCACCTAGTTTCACAGAATAACAAAAGAAGAAAAAATCTTCTATGATTTAAGACATTACTTTTGGGATAACCCACATCTTTATAAAGAAGGAGTAGATGGTATTATTAGACATTGTGTACTTGAGCATGAACAGAAACAAATCCTACGGAAATGTCATTTTGAAGCTTATGGAGGACATCATGCGGGAGATAGAACTGCTCATAAGGTATTGCAATCTGGTTTTTATTAGCCCCGTAAGTTTGTTTTATCTTGTGATGAATGTCAAAGAATTGGTAATATCAGTAAGCGTCAGGAAATGCCTATGAATTATTCACTTGCTGTTGAACCATTTGATGTTTGGGTTTTTGATTATATGGGACCTTTTCCTTCCTCTATTGGGTATACTCATATTTTGGTTTTTGTTGATTATGTCATTAAGTGGTTAGAACCTATTCCAACTAGTAGCGCTGATCATAACACTTCCATTAAAATTCTTAAAGTATTTTCCCAAGGTTTGGAGTCCCTAGATATTTAATTACTGATGCTGGTTCACACTTTATTCATGCTGCTTTCCGTAAAATGCTTGCTAAATATGATGGCAACCATAGAATTGAATCACCCTATCATCCTCAATCTAGTGGTCAAGTTGAACTTAGCAATAGAGAAATACAATATTATAAAAAACTATCAATAGGTCCCAAAAGAATTGGTCTAAGAAATTAGATGATGTAATTTGGGCCTAGAGAACATCTTATAAAAAACCCATGGGTATGTCTCCTTATAAAATGGTTTGCGGAAAAGCTTGTCATTTGCCTCTTGAGTTAGAACATAAATCATATTGGGAAATTAAAGAACTCGACTATGACTTCAAACATGCCGGTGAAAAAAGGTTATCTGATATTAGCTCACTAGATGCATGGAGAACCCAAGCTTATGGAAATGCCAAACTATTCAAAGAAAAATTTAAAAGATGGCATGATAAAAGAATCTAAAAGCGGGAATTCAAAGTTAGAGAATATGTTCTTTTGTACAACTCTCGTTTTAGATTCTTTGAAGGAAAACCTCTCTCCAAATGGGAAGGACCATATATTATTGAAGAGGTTTATCGTTCCAGAGCTATCAAAATAAATAATGCCGAAAGGTACTAAACCGAAGGTGGTCAATGGGCAAAGAATTAAACACTTTATCTCAGGTACGCCTATTAATGTTGAAAGCAGTATTATTCAAACCATGACACCGGAGGAACAAATAAAAGAAACTTCCGAAAGACTCCAGAATCGCGAAAAAAGAGGAGGTACGTGATACGGTAAGTAAACGGACTCCGAAAAATCTGCAAAAATATTTTCTGTAATTTTTGGTATATTAAGAAAATAGGAAAATAAGAAATAATCAGGAAGGCAACCAAGGAGGGAACAAGACACCAGGATGCGCGTGCCTTGCCTGGTGCGCCCAGGTGGGTTGTGCCCACCTCGAGAACCTTCCCGAGTCCGTTTTCCCCTCGGTTTGCTTGTTCACAAGATAAAAAAATTATATACCCCCCAAATGTATTGACCACTGTATCACAGAGAAATTTATGTTCTTCTTTCTTGCTGCTTTCCGACAGATCTATATCACCATGGCTGCTCTGAGCTCCTCCAAGGACAAGTTCTTCGAAAGGGTAATCAACCCCTACTTGTCGGAGGTTGTGAAGCACCCTCAAACCATCGAGATGCATGAGGGATGCTCCACATTCAGGACGTTCAAGGGCCCAAGGGGAAGGGAATCGTGGAGGCCAGGCTTGATGCCATGGAGCAAGAGGTCTTCAAGTGCAAGGGGATGGTGGAGCGCGAACTCAATGCCAATCACCTCATGTTTACGTATTTCACCCGTGATCTCAAGGTGGATGGCCAGTCCATGAATGACTTCGTCTTCACCCTCAACGAGCAAATCAACTATCTGCAAAGCCAAATCTATGATCTCCAAAACCAAGTCTTTGAATATGAGGCAAGGTTTAAAGGTATGAGTTTGGCTGCCAGTTGCAGGACTCGCGAGACGCACGCTTCCTCTTATGATGGTGAGCCACTGCCATGGAAACCGGAGGATAAGCTCGCCACTACCTCATCACCACCACCTCCTTCTTAATCACCAAAGGAGACTTGAGTACATGATATGGGCACTCCCCTTGCCTTGTGCTAAGCTTGGGGGAGGTGCCCTGGTATCATATCACACCACCTTCTTTGCCTTTATTTATCCTAATTCGATATTTAGTTTGATCTTTAATTATCTTCTGAATTAGTTGAATAAAAGTTTAGTTCAATCTATTTTTAAGTGTTTCCTTATTGATCTATCTATCTAGGTAATCGTGTGCGAGATATATAATAAAGATTAGTTCGAGTTTTGCTTTCTTTAGTTTTATGTTTCAATCAAAATAAAAGAAAATAATGAAAAATATCCTATGCTAATTTTATGGTAAGTAATGTTATCACATAAAGAAAAGTACAAGTGGTAAAATTTGTTGAAATTTGACAAACACAACATTGGTCAATGATGCAATTCATGAAAGAATTAATAAGGGAAGAGAAGATTCACATGCAAATACACTATCTTGGACATCTTTTATGATTGTGAGCCCCCATCAAAATATTATATGCCAAAATTGTTGACGTTGGACAAGGAAGACAACGTAATGATTTATGCTTGTTCATATTCACATAGAAGTTATATTGTCATAGATCCTGTAACATGTGGTGCTTGCTCAATATCTTTGCTAGCCAAAAACTCCGCACTAAGTAGAAATACTGCTTGTGCATCCAAAAACCCTGAAACCCAAAATCTTGTTTTGAGAGTCGACCATACCTACCTATGGATTGAGTAAGATCCTTCAAGTAAGTTGTCATCGGTGCAATAAGGCAATAAAAATTGCTTCTAAAAGTGTTAGATCATTTAGTGTAAGAGAAAATTGAGCGTTGTACGAACTTGTGATGGCAAAGTAATAAAGGCGACAGACTGCATAATAAAGGTTGCTATCATAAGGGGCAATATAACATGACCTTTTTTTTTCACTAAGAGATTAAGCATACAAACCAAAAAGCGCATGACAACCTCTACTTCCTTCCGCGAAGAGCCGAAAACCCACAAGTATAGGGGATCTCAACAATTTTCGATGGTAGAGTATTCAACCCAAATTTATAGATTCGACACAAGGGGAGCCAAAGAATATTTGTAAGTATTAGCAGTTGAGTTGTCAATTCAACCACACATGGAGATTAAATATCTGCAACAATACAATCAGTAGCACGGTAATATGACAGTTTTGATAGCAGTGATAACAGTTGTAGTAACAGTAATAGTGATAGCAATGATTTTCGTCCAAGAAGAATGCTAAGGGAGTCATTGGGGAATCATCGGACAATGACCTCAACACTCTGAGAATGGCGGAGGTGCGGTCGTGCGAATGGCCGCATAATGCCTTCATGGAGGAGGCTGGGTTCCATCAAGAGTTTGCCCAATTCATGGTGAATTCCGGGATAACTAACTTCCTCGCAGATGAGTGTGACCAACACCACCTCCTCATGAACTGCTTTGTGCAAAATTTTCATTTTTTGAGTAGGAATAATCCTCCTGAGGTGCAATTTAATCTATATGCTGAAACTTGCCAGGTACCGCTCACCGACTTTTGTGACATATATTTGATCTCTTCTCGTGGGGAATTAAGGGAGCCTAGGCCGGCGGAGTTTATGGACTTTCTCCTCACTTTGACAGTGGGGGATGAGAGGTGTGTCGAATGCCACTGCCACTAGTTTGCAGTTTCCTTCTGTGCATTACTTTGCTTTATTCATCATGAAATGTTTAACTACTAGGGATAATGCCACTCGCTATTTTACATCGTGCACTACACAATGATCACACCTTTAGCCTAGGGGCTATTATTGCACGTCGTCTGCACCTCAACAGAACTAAGGGCAAAATTCATGGTGGTATTTATGCCCCTCGCTTAGCGAGTCATTTTAATGTTCGGATACACCAACATGATTATCCTTTTTCCCGAGTTTATCTAGATCACCAGGCGATGGAGGACCGCCAGTTAATTGATGCCTCTGATTCTTTTCATAACATTCGCTTCAACTTAATTTTCAGTGTAGATACCTGTGATGTTATCCCGTTCCATGTACCTACTTTGTTTGATTTTGTTGCTAGGGGCGGATACTGGGTCTTCCCTAAGGACATTATTGCCTACCAGAACAACCATGCGGCGACAGAGGAGGAGCCTCGGGATTGCGACGCGCAGGTGCCGCCACCACAGAACAACTATATGGACCGGATGGCTACTACGGGTGGTGATTATCTAGCTAGGCCAAAAGGTTGGGGGAGTACGTATTTCTACCAACATTATATTCATGTTCACACATTTCATTCCAGTTGTCGGTGTTCACACCTTTTCATTTTAATATCCATGCTAGATTTATTTTCTTGCTTTCTACTTGTGTGTTTGAAAAACTTTGAGAAAATCCAAAAATATTTCTTGCTTCTTTTCGGTTTTCCTTTCTAGTTTAATTTATTTGTAGTATTAAAAGAAAACCAAAAAAGATTTCTCCATTCTTCTTTTGCTTGTTGGGAGCTTTCCCGTGTAAATAGTTTTTCTCATTTTTTACTTTCTTTCTTTAACTTGCTTTCTTTAAGAAAAACTAAAAACTCCAAAAATATTTTAGTGTGTTTCTTTGAAATTCTTTTCTTTTTATTGAGTCGTACCAAGCAGAAGACCACAATGAAAATGTTGAGTGGCTTTTATGTGTGACTGTTGATTTAATACAGAGCCCATATTACCTTCCACTACAAAAAAAGACACATATGTGACATTTTGGCCCAAACGGAATTTTTTCTGTCATGCTTATGAAACTTCTATGACGATAATTGTGACAAAAGCACGGATCATCATAGATGTGTTGGGCTCCTACTTCTATGACAAAAAATCATGACAGAAAATGGGCTTTCCGTCTTGGGCGGGACGGAGACGCAGCTGCATGACATTCTTTGAGCCGTCCATGACAGAAAAAATCATGGTAGAAGCGAGGGCGAGGAAAATATCGGGGGGGAGTTCCCGGTTACGGTGGGTGGTCGGGGCTGAGCAATGCACATAGGTTTGCGCATTTCTCTCATGTACGCATGTGTGTGCGAGCCATTGGCTAACTGAACCCGAGCTATCGCACATTACTGAACCCGAGTGATGATCCCTTGGTTGTTAACTGAACCCGAGCGATTCATTCGCTGCTTACTGAACCCGAGCGATTCCTTCGCTGCTGCTGCTAACTGAAGCGAGCGATTGATCACTGTTGCTGCTTATTGAAGCCGATCAAGCCCCCATGCGATACGTAGCCAGCCGGTGTTGGGTTGCCTCTCGATGAACATTGACCATTGTTACCGTGCGCGCGGTATGTAGAATGAGTCGAGATGTGGTGAGTCGAGCCGGTTGGTTGCATGTGGATGAAAAGTTCCCAATGAGGGTTGGATGAACAGGACCCCGTGGTAGTAGGTTGTTGCCGCTGGATGACCAGGACCCCGAGGAGGCCGCTGCACCCCAGTCGGTTGGGGGTGGATGAACAGGACCCGTGGAGGCAATCTGAACAGTAGCCGGTGGAGGCTGGATGAATAGTAGCCCATGGAGGCTAGAGGAGGTCGAAGGTGGATGAACAGTAGCCTGTGGAGTCTGGAGCAAGGCAGTAGACGGTGGATGAACAGGACCCCGTTTCACCGTAGGCGCTCCAACACAAGTCTGTTTCCTCTATTTTGCGGTACGCCACACCACTCATGATCAACAAGACCCCGTTTCGTCCGTATGCACTCGAACAGAAGTCCGTTGTTTTGCGGTATGCCAGACCCTTCTTGATGAACAGGACCCTGTTTTAACCGTACGCGATCGAACAGAAGGCCCGTTTCCTCCGTTCTGTAGTATGCCATACCTCATTTTGGTTGTTCCGTCCAAGCCGGTTGGATCCCGATGAACACAACGTATTCCAATCCAGTCGGTTGCCTCGCAATAAACACGACGTTGTTTCCTCCATTCTGACCCAGTCGGTTCGCTACCGATGAACAGGACGATGTCGCTATACGCGTTCGAGACCATGCCCTTATGTACGTACGTAGCCGTATTTTCTTTCTTGCAACATGGATATACGTATGTGTACACGCTATTGACGGGACTGTGTGACATGCTACGTCTGCGCCTCTACTACAACACGTGTCGCTCCTTACTCGGCCACAGTTCATCGCTACAGAAATACCGATCGACCAGTATGTGTGTACACGTTCGTGACCAGACAGACAACGCAACGTACGCTTCGACCGGGTGGGTCCTAGCTGTTGCTTGCGTGTGAAGATATAGCTGGTGGGTCCTAGTTGTCAAGGGGAGAATATATCTTTTCTAGTAGTATGGGCGCACTTCCTTGCGTGCGAAGATGTAGCTGGTGGGTTGATACGTCTCCATTGTATCTATAATTTTTGATTGTTTTATGCCAATATTCTACAACTTTCATAAACTTTTGGCAAATTTTTATACTATTTTAGGACTAACATATTGATCTACTGCCCTGTGCCAGTTCCTGATGTTTTTTGTTTCGCAGAAATCCATATCAAACGGAGTCCAAATGCGATAAAGACTTACTAAGATTTTTTGGAATATATGTGATTTTTGGGAAAAAGAATCAACGGGAGATGATGCCCGAGGCGGCTATAAGGCAGGGGGCGCGCCCCAGGGGGTAGGGCGCGCCCTGGGCCCTTGTGGCCACCCCATAAGGTGGTTAGGCCCTTCTTCGGCCACAAGAAAGCTAATATCTGGATACAAGTTGTGTTAAAATTTTAGCCCAATCAGAGTTACGGATCTCCTGGAATTTAAGAAACAGTGAAAGGCCGGAATCAGGGAATGCAGAAACAGAAGGAAACACACACACACACACACACACGCACACGCACACACACACACACACACACACACAGAGAGAGAGAGAGAGAGAGAGAGAGAGAGAGAGAGAGATCCAATCTTGGAGGGGCTCCCGCCCCTCCGCCGCCATGGAGGCCATGGACCAGGGGGAAACCCTTCTCCCATCTAGGGGGAATGTCAAGGAAGAATAATAAGAAGGAGGGGGGCTCTCTCCCCTCTCTCCCGGTGGCGCTAGAACACCGTCGGGGCCATCATCGTGTTGACGATCTACACCAACAAATTCACCGCCGTCATCCGCAACTCTCTCTCCCCCTCTATGCATCAGTGTAAACCTATTCTCCACGCTGTAATCTCTACTTAAACATGGTGCTCAACGCTATATATTATTTCCCAGTGATGTATGGCTATCCTATGATGTTTGAGTAGATCCGTTTTGTCCTATGGGTTGATTGATGATCGTAATTGGTTTGAGTTGCATGTTTTATTATTGGTGTTGTCCTATGGTGCTCTCCATGTCGCGCAAATGTGAGGGATCCCCGCTGTAGGGTTTGCAATATGTTCATAATTTGCTTATGGTGGGTGGCGTGAGTGAGAGAAGCACAAACCCGAGCAAGTAGGTTGTTTGCATATGGGAATAAAGAGGACTTGATACTTTAATGCTATGGTTGGGTTTTACCTTAATGATGTTTAGTAGTTACGGATGTTTGCTAGAGTTCCAATCATAAGCGCATATGATCCAAGAAGAGACAGTATGTTAGCTTATGCCTCTCCCCCATATAAAATTGCAATAATGATTACAGGTCTAGTTATCGATTGCCTTGGGACAAATAACTTCCTTGTGACAAAAAGCTCTCTACTAAAACTAACTTAGTTGTATCTTTATCTAAAAAGCCACTAGTTTTTATTTACGTGCTCTTTATTATCTTGCAAATATGTCCTACAACACCTACAAACTACTTCTAGTTTCATTCTTGTTCTAGGTAAAGTGAACATTAAGCGTTCATAGAGTTGTATCAGTGGTCGATAGAACTTGAGGGAATATTTGTTCTTCCTTTAGCTCCTCGTTGGATTTGACACTCTTACTAATCAAAAGAGGCTACAACTGATCCCCTATACTTGTGGGTTATCAAGACCTTTTTCTGGCGCCGTTGCTGAGGAGCAAAAGCGTGGGGTGAATATTCTCGTGTGTGCTTGTTTGCTTTATCGCTACGTAGATTTTATTTGTTGTTCTAAGTTGTTCTCTATCTTTAGTTATGGATATGGAACACGGAATAGCAATAAAATTAGGTGTACTTGCTACTCATGGAGATGGGGAACCTCCTAAAACCCTTGATGCTCGTTATATGAAAAATATTGAACACTACTTAGATAATCCAGAGAAAACCCTGTTCAACTTTATAATGGGAGACACGTTGGATCAATGTGAATACTTTAGGGATTATCGCTTGACTCAAAAGGGAAACTATTATGGGATCTCATATGTTGCATTGGTATGCTTGGAATTTATGCCAGAGATATGATTATACTTGTTTCTCTAGGATGAAGGCTCGACACCTTCCCTATTCCTGTAGATTTAATGATAATGAAACCCTAGCTTCTTATGCTAATGGTATATATGATTACTATGATGAGGAACGAATAGAAGAATTTGTTTCTTTTAAGGGTGCTTATGAAACTGAATCTTTGTTTGAAAAGTATGAAGCTTTTGATGATGATGTTTATAGGCCTGAAAACTTTGCTATACTTAAATATTGCTATGAGAATTTTGTATATAATTCCGATATTGATGCATTTATTAAGAAAGTCTCCGCTGTCCAAGAAGAGACTAATATTTTGCAGGAATATATGGTAGAAGAAAATGATGACACTATGAGCTCATTAGATGAAAAAGATGACCAGGAGAGCGAATAACAAAAGGAGGAAGAGCGGATTAGCTACCCTTGCCCACCTTCTAATGAGAGTAACTCTTCAACTCATACATTGTTTAATTTCCCTTCGTGCTCATCGAAGGATGAATGCTATGATGATTGCTATGATCCCTTCAATTCATTTGAAATATCCCTTTTTGATGAGCTTGATGCTTGCTATGCTTATGGCAATGATGCCAATATGAATGATGCTTATGGAGATGAACTTGCTATAGTTCCTTATGTTAAAAATGAAATTGTTGCTATTGCACCCACGCATGATAGTCCTATTATCATTTTGAATTCTCCCAACTAAACTATATCAGAGAAGTTTGCGCTTATTAAGGACTATATTGATGGGTTGCGTGCTACTATTGCACATGATGATTTTGATAAATTTAATATGCATGTGCTTGCTGCTCCTACTTTCAATTATTATGAGAGAGGAACTACATCTCCGCCTCTCTATATTTCCAATACGATAAAATTGCAAGAAAATGCTTATTCTATGCAATGGCCTTTACTTTGTGTGCCTAAATTGTTCTTTTATGACATGTTGAGGCATAGGGAGAGATTTAGACTTTATTGTTGCATGATATATGTTACTTTGTGCTCACTACTAAATCACAAATCATTGTTAATTAAAATTGGCTTTCATATACCTTGGGATCCGGGTGGATCCATTACTTGAGCATTATATGCCTAGCTTAATGGCTTTTAAGAAAGCGCTGCCAGGGAGACAACACGGAAGTTTTAGAGATTCATTTATTTTTGTTGTGCACTTTCATATAGTTTAAAAACAAAAAATAAAGAGGGGAATCTAAAACTTTTTCAAAAAAAAGTGAAAGTGAGAGAGACGAGCATTGTTAAAGTGGGAGCATGCCTTGAACTTTGTTCGTGCCCATGGAAACATTGTGAATATTAATTACAGAAACTTTTCAACAAAAATAATTATCCCCTTGTACAAATCCATTGTATTATAAAAATAATGTGCTAAGATTTTCCTTTAGGATGATTAGATTGCTTGTTTGGTATGCGTAGTGCAAAAACAGTAACTTTAGCTGTAGCGCGTGAAGTTCCATTTTTTACTGGAATGTCGAATGTTTCTGAAATTTTTACACTGTAATGCTATGCAAAAATTTAATTTTTTTCCTACTTTTTCATAATTTTGGGAGTTATAGAAGTATGGTAGGTGTTCAAATTACTATAGACTGTCCTGTTTAAAACATATTCTGTTTTTGATGCATTGTTTTGCTAGTTTTGATGAAACTATCGATTTTATCGGTGGTATAAGCCATGGAGTAGTTATGATACAGTAGGTACAATGCAAAAACAAAATATGAATTGGTTTGCAACAGTACTTAAAGTGGTAATTTTCTTTATTATACTAATGGATCTCACGAGGATTTTGTTAAGTTTTGTGTGATTGAAGTTTTCAAGTTTTGGGTGAGATCACGATGGATGAAGGAATAAGGAGTGGCAAGAGCCTAAGCTTGGGGATGCCGAGGCACCCCAAGGTAATATTCAAGGACTCCCAAGCAACTAAGCTTGGGGATGCCCCAGAAGGCATCCCCTCTTTCTTCTAATGATCATCGGTAATTTTACTTGGAGCTATATTTTTATTCGTCACATGGTATGCGTAAATCTTGGAGAATCTTTTGTGTTTATTTTTCCTTTTTAATAATGCACCATGCTAGTATGGGATAATCCTTGGTTGATTTATAGAATGCTCTTTGCACTTCACTTATATCTTTTGAGTATGGCTTTATAGAATGCTTCATGTGCTTCACTTATATTATTTGAAGTTTGGATTGCCTATTTCCCTACACATAGAAAACCACAATTTATAGAATGCTCTTTTGCTTCACTTATATTTGTGAGAGCGTGGGCATATCTTTTGTAGAAAGAATTAAACTCTCTTGCTTCACTTATATCTATTTAGAGAGTTAACAGGAATTGGTCATTCACATGGTTAGTCATAAAATCCTACATAAAACTTGTAGATCACTGAATATGGTATGTATGATTCCTTGCAATAGTTTTGCGATATAAATATGGTGATATTAGAGTCATGCTAGTGAGTAATTGTGGATTGGTAAGAATACTTGTCCTAAAGTTTGTGATTCCCGTAGCATGCACGCATGGTGAACCATTATGTAACGAAGTCGGAGCATGATTTATTTATTGATTGTCATCCTTTGTGTGGAGGTCGGGATCGCATGATGGTTAACTTCTACCAACCCTTCCCCTAGGAGCATGCGCGTAGTACTTTGTTTCGATAGCTAATAGCCTTTTGTAATAAGTATGTGAGTTCTTTATGACTAATGTAGAGTCCATGGATTATACACACTCTCACCCTTCCACCGTTGCTAGCCTCTCTAATACCGCGCAACTTTCGCCGGTACATTAAACCCACCATATTCCCTTCCTCAAAGCAGCCACCATACCTACCTATTATGGCATTCCCATAGCCATTCCGAGATATATTTCCATGCAACTTCCACTGTTCCATTTATTATGACACGCATCATCATTGTCATATTGCTTTGCATGATCGTAACATAGCTAGCATGATGTTTTCATGGCTTGACTGCTTTTTGATGTCATTGCTATGCTAGATCATTGCATGTCCCGGTACACCGCCGAAGGCATTCATATAGAGTCATACTTTTGTTCTAGTATCAAGTTGTAATATTCAGTTGTAACTAAATAAAAGTGTGATGATCATCATTATTAGAGCATTGTCCCATTGAGTAAAGGATGATGGAGACTATGATTCCCCTACAAGTCGGAATGGTACTCCGGACAAAAAAATAATTTAAAAAAGAGGCAAAAAAGAGCCCAAAAAATTAAAAAAAAAATAAAAAAATTAGAGAAAAAGAGAGAAGGGACAATGTTACTATCCTTTTCCACACTTGTGCTTCAAAGTAGCACCATGTTCTTCATGATAGAGAGTCTCCAATTTTGTCACTTTCATATTTTACTAGTGGGAATTTTTCATTATATAATTTGGCTTGTATATTCTAATGTTCACATCTAAGGTGCACTTGCGATAAGATTCCATCATCCTATACCAAGAATCTTTTAAATTTTCTCCTTGCCTTTGCTTGAAGTGAAGAACTTCAAACTCGGGAGACATAGGAGCGGATAAGGAACTAGACATAATGACAAGCAAGCAAAAGGCAAGTGAAAAAGAGAGGAGGAGATTGGCAAAGAGAGGGAGAATAAAACGGAAAGGGTGAAGCGGGGGAGAGGAAAACGAGAGGCAAATGACAAATAATGTAAATGCGAGGGAGATGGGTTTGTGATGGGTACTTGGTATGTATTGACTTGAGAGAAGACCTCCCCGGCAACGGCGCCAGAAATCCTTCCTGCTACGTCTTGAGCTTGTGTTGGTTTTCCTCGAAGAGGTGAGGGTGATGCAGCAATAGTAGCATAAGTATTTCCCTCAGTTTTGAGAACCAAGGTATCAATCCAGTAGGAGGCTCCACAAAAGTCCCACGCACCTACACAAACAAACAAAGAACTCGCAACCAACGGAGTAAAGGGGTTGTCAATCCCTTCACGACCACTTGCGAAAGTGAGATCTAATAAAGATAGTATGACAAGATAAATATATTTTTGGTATTTTATAATATAGATGCAAAAAGTAAAGATGCAAATAAAAGTAGATTGGAAGCAAATATGATAAGATATAGACCCGGGGGCCATAGGTTTCACTAGTGGCTTCTCTCAAGATACCATAATTATTATGGTGTGTGAACAAATTACTGTCGAGCAATTGATAGAAAAGCGAATAATTATGAGATTATCTAGGCATGATCATGTATATAGGCATCACGTACGCAACAAGTAGACCGACTCCTGCCTGCTCTACTACTATTACTCCACACATCGACCGACTCCTGTCTGCATCTAGAGTATTAAGTTCATAAGAACAGAGTAACGCATTAAGCAAAATGACATGATGTAGAGGGATAAACTCAAGCAATATGATATAAACCCCATCTTGTTATCCTCGATGGCAACAATACAATACGTGCCTTGCAACCCTTTCTGTCACTGGGTAAGGACACCGCAAGATTGAACCCAAAACCAAGCATTTCTCCCATGGCAAGAAAGATCAATCTAGTAGGCCAAACCAAACTGATAATTCGAAGAGACTTGCAAAGATAACTCAATCATACATAAAAGAATTCAGAGAAGATTCAAATATTATTCATAGATAAACTTGATCATAAACCCACAATTCATCGGATCTCGACAAACACACCGCAAAAAGAGTTTACATCGAATAGATCTCCACAAGAGAGGGGGGGGGAACATTGTATTAAGATCCAAAAAGAGAGAAGAAGCCATCTAGATAATAACTACGGACCTGTAGGTCTGTGGTAAACTACTCACAACTCATCAGAGGGGCAAGGATGTTGATGTAGAAGCCCTTCATGGTCGATTCCCCCTTCGGCAGAGTGTCGGCGAAGGCTCCAAGATGAGATCTCGCGGATACAGAAGGTTACGGTGGGGGAAATTGTGTTTCGTCTGCTCCCTGGATGTTTTCGGGGTACGTAGACTTATATAGGAGGAAGAAGTACGTCGGTGGATGCCTGAGGGGCCCACGAGATAGGGGGCGCGTCCTATAGGGGGGACTCCCTCCTATCTCGTGGGAGCCTCGGCTACTTCTTGACTTGCACTCCAAGTCCTCTGGATCACGTTCGTTCCAAAAATCACGCTCCCGAAGGTTTCATTCCGTTTGGACTCCGTTTGATATTCCTTTTCTTCGAAATACTGAAATAGGCAAAAAACAACAATATGGGCTGGGCCTCTTGTTAGTAGGTTAGTCCCAAAAATGATATAAATGTGTAAAATAAAGCCCATAAACATCCAAAAGGGGTAATATAATAGCATGGAACAATCAAAACTTATAGATACATTGGAGACGTATCAAGGGGGCTCTCTCCCTCTCTCTCCCGACGGAACGCTGCCGGGGCCATCATCGTGACGACGATCTACACCAACAACTTTGCCGTCGTCATCACCAACTCTCTTCCCCTCTATGCAGCGGTGTAACACCTCTTCTTCCCGATGTAATCTCTACTTAAACATGGTGCTCAATGCTATATAATATTTCTTAATGATGTATGGCTATCCTATGATGTTTGAGTAGATCTGTTTTGTCCTATGAGTTGATTGATGATCGTGATTGGTTTGAGTTGCATGTTTTATTAATGATGCTGCCCTATGGTGCTCTCCATGTCGCGCAAGCGTGAGGGATCCCTGCTGTAGGGTTTGCAATATGTTTATAATTTGCTTATGATGGGTGGCGTGAGTGACATAAGCACATACCCGAGTAAGTAGGTTGTTTGTGCATAGGAATAAACAGGACTTGATAATTTAATGCTATGGTTGGCTTTTACCTTAATGATCTTTAGTTGTCACGAATGTTTGCTAGAGTTCCAAACATAAGTGCATATGATCCAAGAAGAGAAAGTATGTTATCTTATGCCTCTCCCTTATATAAAACTTCAATAATGATTACCGGTCTAGTTATAGGTTGCCTAGTGTCGGGGGGATGACCCTGGGTAGGCCCAAGACGGCGAAACAACGCTTCAAAACATCGGGGCGGCCAACGCCCCTCAGTCCGACTGCTCCGGCCAGCTTGCAACCCAGCCGCTCCAGAAGGCTCCCGGTTCGGCTCCCCGGACGGCTCGCCACCCGGCTGCTCCAACCTGCTCCCCGTCCGGCTGCTCCAGCTGACCTGCTACGCGAAGTCAACTACGGCGTCTCGTCTGACAAGACACCGACAAGACGGCTGTGCCCGACACTATTGAGCAATAGTACCGCACTATAGCCTGCATCACGCATAGCCTAGCTCTCAAGCTATACATGGCTTGAGATGTAAGCTACTCACTGCAGCTTACATCTCAAGCCACCAACACCCATGCCTACTCCTATATAAAGGCACACATCCATCCATCCAAGGGGATGGACAAGCTCACCCACGCCACACTAGCACGGCCACTCAGCCATGAGCATACATGCCTAGGCACTCATATACACGTATATGATACAGCTCCAGGAGCAACTCTGTATTGCGATGTATCACAGATATATACAGACATGCAGGAGTAGGGGTATTATGTCTCCGGAGAGCTTTGAACCTGGATAAACCACCACGTGCAGTTTGCCTAATCCTGTCCCCGGATATTCCACTACAGCCTTGCTCCACCCATGATAAGCCACCCCGTGGCATCTGCCGTGACGCGGTACCCCTTGCTTACTCCCGCAAAAATACCACGACAGTTGGCGCCCACCATGCGGTAAGCTCCTGCTCGAACCGCGATCCAGGCGGGACCATCTTTGTCATCATCACCACGGCGTCGCCGTTGTCTCTCCGGTAGCGCTCGGGGGCTTGACATCGACACGTCCCCAGGACGACCGCACGAGGCGGCGCCCCCTCGTAGTCGGCCTCGCCCTCTTCGTCATCACCACCACAATGTCGCCGCTGTCTCTCCGGCGCTGGTCGGGGGCTCGACCTTAGCACACCCCCTGCGCGACCAAGCAGAGTGGTTCGTCGTCGTCGTCTGCCTTCGGTCTGCGCGCTCGCTGCTCCAGCCCTTGCTCTGCACTACCTCCGTCCGCGCATGCATCCTCCTCACCTTCCCACTTCAGTTGGCCGCGTGCCTGCATTTACCGCTACCTGCTCACACTCATCCGCGAGTGCCCTTGCTGCAGCTGCTCCCGCTCTCTTATAAACCGTATAAGCCTCATACTCCAAGTACACTGCACCGTACGCAACCCAGACGCAAGTCAGATACCAGTTAGACACTTCCTGTATAGTGGCTAGATAATCCCACGCCATAGTACTACGCTAGCCAGATAATGGCCGGGTAGTGGTGGTACACTTCCCGGACCCTGCATGGACACTAACCATACTATGGCTTGTCGCCGTCCATCTCGTCGTGTGCTGCTCCAGCCAACTGCGTCATCTGTCACGCTCCTCGTCCTTCCCACCATTGCCGCGCCACGCTGCCGCATCGTGCGCGCTATAGCAGTATGAACCAGGCAAGCGTCCTGCAACGCCACCGCCCCGACCGGGTGCTCCCCTAGTGCTCGTCCTCGCCCAGCACGTTGTGCTTCTCCCCCTCACCCTCTCCAGGCACGAGCGCGCGACACTGTCCGCGGCCACCCCCCCGTTGTCGGCTTCGCTACGTCCCCCGGCCACGTCCGCGTCTCCTGCGCGTGTCGGCCGCCTTCCGCCTGCCAGCTCCGCGGCGGCCTCCCCGCGCCAGTTCCGCCCGCGTCAGCTCCCAGCCGGCCGCTTCCACGTCCCCGGTTGGGCTCGTCGGCGGTCTGGCTCACCGCTGCAGCCCACGGCACGCCGCGCAGCCCTCCATCACCACACGCCTGCCCCGGGCCGGCTACCTATCGCCGCCCCGCGCCCGTGCCGCCTGGCCGCGTCGCGCCATACCCGGCCACACCTGGCCTCCAATGTCCGCGCCCCCGCGCCCGGTCACCTCGACCGCGTGGCCGCTTGCTACATCTTGAGCTTGCGTTGGTTTTCCTTAAAGAGGAAAGGGTGATGCAGCAATAGTAGCGTAAGTATTTCCCTCGGTTTTTGAGAACCAAGGTACCAATCCAGTAGGAGGCTCCTCAAATGTCCCACGCACCTACACAAACAAACAAAGAACTCGCAACCAACGCAATAAAGGGGTTGTTAATCCCTTCACGACCACTTGCGAAAGTGAGATCTAATAGAGATAGTATGATAAGATAAATATATTTTTGGTATTTATAATATAGATGCAAAAAGTAAAGATGCAAACAAAAGTAGATTCGAAGCAAATATGATACGAGATAGACCCAGGGGCCATAGGTTTCACTAGTGGCTTCTCTCAAGATAGCATAAGTATTACGATGGGTGAACAAATTACTATCAAGAAATTGATAGAAAAGAGAATAATTATGAGATTATCTAGGCATGATCATGTATATAGGCATCATGTCCATGACAAGTAGACCGACTCCTGCCTGCATCTACTACTATTACTCCACACATCGATCGACTCCTGCCTGCATCTAGACTATTAAGTTCATAAGAACAGAGTAACGCCTTAAGCAAGATGACATGATGTAGAGGGATAAACTCATGCAATATGATATAAACCCCATCTTTTTATCCTCGATGGCAACAATACAATACGTGCCTTGCAACCCTTTCTGTCACTGGGTAAGGACACCGCAAGATTGAACCCAAAGCTAAGCACTTCTGCCATGGCAAGAAAGATCAATCTAGTTGGCCAAACCAAACTGATAATTCGAAGAGACTTGCAAAGATAACTCAATCATACATAAAAGAATTCAGAGGAGACTCAAATATTTCTCATAGATAAACTTGATCATAAACCCACAATTCATCGGATCTCAACAAAGACACCGCAAAAAGAGTTTACATCGAATAGATCTCCACAAGAGAGGGGGAGAACATTGTATTGAGATCCAAAAAGAGAGAAGAAGCCATCTAGCTAATAACTATGGACCCGAAGGTCTGTGGTAAACTACTCACAACTCATCGGAGGGGATATGGTGTTGATGTAGAAGCCCTCCGTGGTTGATTCCCCCTCCGGCGGAGCACCGGCGAAGGCTCCCAGATGGGATCTCGCGGATACCGAAGGTTACGGCGGTGGAAATTATGTTTCGTTGGCTCCCTGGATGTTTTCGGGGTACATAGGCTTATATAGGAGGAAGAAGTACGTCGATGGCCGCCCGAGGGGCCCACGAGACAGGGGGCGCACCCTGCCCTCTCGTGGCCGCCTTGGCTGCTTCTTGACTTGCACTCCAAGTCCTCTGGATCACGTTTGTTCCAAAAATCATGCTCCCTAAGGTTTCATTCCGTTTGGACTCCATTTGACATTCCTTTTCTTCGAAATACTGAAAGAGGCCAAAAAACAGCAATACGGTTTGGGCCTCCGGTTAGTAGGTTAGTCCCAAAAATGATATAAATGTGTAAAATAAAGCCCATAAACATCCAAAAGGGGTAATATAATAGCATGGAACAATCAAAAATTATAGATACGTTGGAGACTTATCAAGCATCCCCAAGCTTAATTCCTGCTCGTCCTTGAGTAGGTAAATGATAAAAACAAAATTTTTGATGTGGAATGCTACCTAGCATAATTCTCAATGTAATTTTCTTTATTGTGGCATGAATGTTCAGATCCAAATGATTCAAAATAAAAGTTCATATTGATAAAAGAAATAGTAACACTTCAAGCATACTAATCAAAGTAATCATGTCTTCTCAAGATAACATGGCAGAAAGTTCATCCCTACAAAATCATATAGTTAGGCTATGCTCCATTTTTGTCACACAAAGATGTTCCCAACTTCTATACTCCCGATGAAAAGCCAAGCAATTGTTTCATACTTAAATAATCTCAAACTTTTTCAACCTTCACGCAATACATGAGCGTGAGCCATGGATATAGCACTATGGGTGGAATAGAATATGATGTGTGGAGAAGACAAAAAAGGAGAAAGTCTCACATTGACGAGGATAATCAACGGGCTATGGAGATGCCCATCAATTGATGTCAACATGAGGAGTAGGGATTGCCATGCAACAGATGCACTAGAGCTATAAATGAATGCTCAACAAAAGAAAACTAGTGGGTGTGCACCCAACTTGCTTGCTCATGAAGACCTAGGGCATTTGAGGAAGCCCATTGTAGGAATATACAAGCCAAGTTCTATCATAAAAAATTCCCACTAGTATGAAAAAGACAACTTATGAGACTCACTATATGAAAAACATGCTGCTACTTTGAAGCACAATATATGAGACTCACTACATAAAGAACTAGGTGCTACTTTGAAGCACAAGTGTGGAAAAAGAGATAGTAACATTGCCCCTTTTATTTATTCTCTTTTTTTTCTTTTTCTTTTTTTCTAGGCCTTTCTTTTTTTTCTTTTGGCCTTTCTTTTTTTTCTTTTTTGGGCAATGCTCTAATGATGATGATCACACACTTCTATTGATTACAGCGTATGAATTACAACTCGACTAGAACAAGATATGACTCTATATGAATGCCTCCGGCGGTGTACCGGGATGGTGCAATGAAACAAGAGTGACATGTATGAAAAATTATGCATGGTGGCTTTGCCACAAGTACGATGTCAATTAGATGATCATGCAATGACAATATGACAAAAGTAAAGTCTGTCATGATGATGATGATGAATGGAACGGTGGAAAGTTGCATGGCAATATATCTCGGAATGGCTATGGAAATGCCATAATAGGTAGGTATGGTGGCTGTTTTGAGGAAGATATAATGAGGTTTATGTGTGATAGAGTGTATCGTATCACGGGGTTTGGATGCACCGGTGAAGTTTGCACCAACTCTCAAGGTGAGAAAGGGCAATGCACGGTACTAAAGAGGCCAGCAATGGCGGAAAGGTAAAAGTGCATATAATCCATGGACTCAACATTAGTCAAAAGAACTCATATACTTATTGCAGAAATTTAGAAGTCATCAAAAATTAAGGACTATGCGCATGCTCCTAGGGGGACAGATTGGTAGGAAAAGACCATCGCTCGTCCCTGACCGCCACTCATAAGGATGCACAAGCCAGGTACACTTCATGTTTCAAATTTGCTACACAACTTTAACCATACGTGCATGCAATGGGACTTGCTAACTTCAACACAAGCATTCTTCAAATTCATAATCACCCAACTAGCATGACTCTAATATCACTACCTCCATATCTCAAAACAATTATCAAGTATCAAATTGATCATAGCATCCAATTCACTTCCTATGATAGTTTTTATTATACCCAACTTGGATGCCTACCATTCTAGGAAATACCATGAGTTTTTAAAAGACTCTCAAAATAATATAAGTGAAGCATGAGAGACTAGCAATTTCTACAAAAATAATTCACCGACGTGCTCTAAAAGATATAAGTGAAGCACTAGAGCAAAAACTATCAAGCTCAAAAGATATAAGTGAAGCACATAGAGTATTCTAGCAAATTATAATCAAATAGGCTTCTCCCAAAAGGTGTGTACAGAAAGTATGATTGTGGTAGACTAAAAATAAAAGACTAATATAATACACGACGCTCCAAGCAAAACACATATCATGTGGCGAATAAAGGTATAGCTCCAAGTAAAGTTACCAATGAACGAAGACGAAAGAGGGGATGCCTTCTCAGGGCATCCCCAAGCTTAGGCTTTTGGATATCCTTGAATATCTTGGGGTTCCATGGGCATCCCCAAGCTTAGGCTCTTGCCACTCCTTATTTCATAGTCCATAAAAGCTTTACCCAAAACTTGAAAACTTCACAACACAAAACTCAACATGAAATTTTATAAGCTCCGTTAGTGAAAGAAAACAAAACTACCACATAAGGTACTGTAATGAACTCATTATTTATTTATTTTGGTGTTAAACCTACTGTATTACAACTTCTCTATGGTTTATAAACTATTTTACCAGCCATAGATGCATCAAAATAAGCAAACAACACACGGAAAACAGAATTTGTCAAAAACAGAACAGTCTGTAGCAATCTGTAACTAACACAGACTTCTGCAACTTTAAAAATCCTACAAAAATAGGAAGTCCTGGAAAATTTGTCTATTGATCATCAGCAAAATGAATGAACGCAAAATCACGTTTCTCTGATTTAACAAAACTAAATTCGTGCGTGCAAAGTTTCAGTTTTTCAGCAGAATCAAATCAACTATCATCATAGGTTATCCTATAGGTTCTACTTGGCACAAACACTAATTAAAACGTAAAAACACATCTAAACAGAATGTAGATACAAGATTTATCTAAACAGGAACAAAAACAAAAAACACAAAGAAAATTGGGTTGCCTCCCAACTAGCGCTATCGTTTAACGCCCCTAGCTAGGCATAAAAGCGAAGATAGATCTAAGTAGTGCCATCTTTGGCACTAAATTCATAAGTAGCTCGCATGATAGATTCATAAGGTAATTTGATTTCTTTCTTGGAAAGTGCTCCATGCCTTTCTTTAATGGAAATTGGAATCTAATATTCCCTTCCTTCATATCAATAATCGTGCCAATCATTCTAAGGAAAGGTCTACCAAGAATAATAGGGCAAGAAAGATTGCAATCTATATCAAGTACGATAAAATCTACGGGCACCAAATTTCTATTTGCAACAATGAGAACATCATTGATCCTTCCCATTGGCTTTTTAACGGTGGAATCTGCAAGGTGCAAATTTAAAGAGCAATCATCAAGATCATGGAAACCTAGAATATCACATAAAGTTTTTGGAATCGTGGAAACACTAGCACCCAAATCACACAAAGCAAAACACTCATGATCTTTAATTCTCATCTTTATAGTAGGTTCCCACTCATCAGTAAGTTTTCTAGGTATAGAAACTTCCAAATTAAGTTTTTCATCATAAGATTGCATCAAGGCATCAACGATATGTTTGGTAAAAGCTTTATTTTGACTATAAGCATGAGGAGAATTAACAACGGATTGCAACAAGGAAATATAACCTTATAAAGAACAATTATCATAAATCAAATTCCTTGAAATCTGAGATAGTGGGTTCAATACTATTTAAAGCCGTGACCTCTCCAATCCCACTTTTACCAAATTTAGCATCAAGATCTAAAAACTCCGAATTCTTGGGACGCCTTCTAGGTGAAGTTGACTCATCATCAGTCCCATAATTATCAAGATTCATATTGAAAAACAAAGATCTAATAGGAGACGCATCAATAACTTTAAGATCTTCATCATTATTTTCATGGAAACTAGAAGAACACGCCTTTACAAAGCAATATTTCTTAGCACGCAATCTAGCAGGTTCTTTCCTTGCACTCGTCAACGGAAATTCCCATGGCTTTGAGAGACTCATTGATATCATGCTTAGGAGGAGAAGATCTAAGTTTAAGAGAATCAATATCAAGCGAAAGTCTATCAACGTTCCTAGCCAAATCATCAACTTTGAGCAATTTTTCTTCAAGCAAAGCATTAAAATTCTTTTGAGAGATCATAAATTCTTTCACACTATTCTCAAAATCAGATGGCATCTTATTAGAATTACCATAAGAATTATTGTAGGAATTTCCAGAATTATTAGAGGAATTACTAGGGAACGGTCTGGCATTAAAGTTTCCTCTATAAGCATTGTTTCCAAAACTATTCCTACCAACAAAATTCACATCCATAGATTCATTATTATTCTCAATCAAAGTAGACAAAGGCATATCATTGGGATCAAGAGGAGTATTTTTAGTAGCAAACAATTTCATAAGTTCATCCATCTTTCCACTCAAAACATTGATTTCTTCTATAGCATGCACTTTTTTACTAGAAGATCTTTCGGTGTGCCATTGAGAATAATTAGCCATAATATTATCAAGAAGTTTTGTAGCATCTCCTAACGTGATTTCCGTAAACGTGCCTCCCGCGGCCGAATCTAAGAGATTTCTAGAAGCAAAGTTCAAACCGGCATAAAATTTTTGTATGATCATCCATAAATTCAAACCATGAGTAGGGCAATTGCGAATCATCAATTTCATTCTTTCCCATGATTGGGCAACATGCTCATGATCAAGTTGTTTCAAATTCATAATATCGTTCCTAAGAGTGATAATCTTAGCGGGAGGAAAATACTTAGAGATAAAAGCATCTTTGCACTTGTACCAAGAATCAATACTATTTTTAGGCAAAGACAAAAACCGAAATTTAGCATGATCTCTAAGTGAAAACATAAATAACTTCAATTTAACAATATCGTTATCCGTATCTTTCTTCTTTTGCATATCACACAAATCAACAAAGTTGTTTAGATGAGTAGCGACATCTTCACTAGGAAGGTCGGCGAATTGATCTTTCATAACAAGATTCAGCAAAGCAGTATTGATTTCACAAGACTCAACATCATTAAGAGGAGCAATCGGAGTACTAAGGAAATCATTATTATTATTATTCGAGAAATCACACAATTTGGTATTATCTTGTGCCATGGCAAAAAGTAATCCAACACACAAGCAAACAGAAAAAGGCAAGCAAAAGAGAGAGGAGGAGATTGGGAAAGATAGGGCGAATAAAACGGCAAGGGTGAAGTGGGGGAGAGGAAAACGAGAGGCAAATGGCAAATAATGTAAATGCGAGGGAGATGAGTTTGTGATGGGTACTTGGTATGTCTTGACTTGAGCGAAGACTTTCCTGGCAACGGCGCCAGAAATCCTTACTGCTACGTCTTGAGCTTGCGTTTGTTTTCCTTGAAGAGGAAAGGGTGATGCAGCAATAGTAGCGTAAGTATTTCCCTCAGTTTTCGAGAACCAAGGTATCAATCCAGTAGGAGGCTCCTCAAAAGTCTCACGCACCTACACAAACAAACAAAGAACTCGCAACCAACGCAATAAAGGGGTTGTCAATCCCTTCACGGCCACTTGCGAAAGTGAGATCTAATAGAGATAGTATGATAAGATAAATATATTTTTGGTATTTTATAATATTGATGCAAAAAGTAAAGATGCAAATAAAAGTAGTTTCAAAGCAAATATGATAAGAGATAGACCCGGGGGCCATAGGTTTCACCAGTGGCTTCTCTCAAGATAGCATAAGTATTACGATGGGTGAACAAATTACTGTCGAGCAATTGATAGAAAAGCGAATAATTATGAGATTATCTAGGCATGATCATGTATATAGGCATCACGTCCATGACAACTAGACCGACTCCTGCCTGCATCTACTACTATTACTCCACACATCGACCGACTCCTGCCTGCATCTAGAGTATTAAGTTCATATGAACAGAGTAACGCCTTAAGCAAGATGACATGATGTAGAGGGATAAACTCATGCAATATGATATAAACCCCATTTTTTTATCCTCAATGGCAACAATACAATACGTGCCTTGCAACCCTTTCTATCACTGGGTAGGGACACCGCAAGATTGAACCCAAAGATAAGCACTTCTCCCATGGCAAGAAAGATCAATCTAGTAGGCCAAACCAAACTGATAACTCGAAGAGACTTGCAAAGATAACTCAATCATACATAAAATAATTCAGAGGAGATTCAAATATTTCTCATAGCTAAACTTGATCATAAACCCACAATTCATCGGATCTCGACAAACACACCGCAAAAAGAGTTTACATCGAATAGATCTCCACAAGAGAGGGGGAGAACATTGTATTGAGATCCAAAAAGAGAGAAGAAGCCATCTAGCTAATAACTATGGACCCGAAGGTCTGTGGTAAACTACTCACAACTCATCGGAGGGGCTATGGTGTTGATGTAGAAGCACTCCATGGTCAATTCCCCCTCTGGCGGAGCGCCGGCAAAGGCTCCAAGATGGGATCTTGCGGATCCAGAAGGTTACGGCGGTGGAAATTGTGTTTCGTTGGCTCCTTGGATGTTTTCGGGGTACGTCGGCTTATATAGGAGGAAGAAGTACGTCGGTGGCCGCCCGAGGGGCCCATGAGACAGGGGCGCGCCCTATAGGCGGGGGAGCTACCCTCTCGTGGCCGCCTCGGCTGCTTCTTGACTTGCACTCCAAGTCCTCTGGATCACGTTTGTTCCAAAAATCACGCTCCCGAAGGTTTCATTCTGTTTGGACTCCGTTTGATATTCCTTTTCTTCGAAATACTGAAATAGGCAAAAAAAAAGCAATATGGGCTGGGCCTCTGGTTAGTAGGTTAGTCCCAAAAATGATATAAATGTGTAAAATAAAGCCCATAAACATCCAAAAGGGGTAATATAATAGCATGGAACAATCAAAAATTATAGATACATTGGAGACGTATCACCGCTCTACCTTGCTGACTCGCCACTACAGCCGGGTCCCCCCTCCGGCTCACTGTATCGCCCCGGCCTCCCCTGTTGGCTTTTGATCATTGCTAGACCAAATCCATCGAAGCAACCTGTACGTGAAAGCTAGCTAGACAAGCAAGCACATAGGCACCTTAATCGATGACTAGTAGCCACCGTAGGTTAGCACACGTACACATACGTGGAAGCTTCAACTCAACTTGGCAAACTCAACAGGAAACAGATCGGTAGACATATTTGATGGCTACAGGGGCGTGTCGCTCCTGGCTTTCTCTTTATTGCTTTTCGTTGTCTCGTTGTGGAACAAAGGTTACAGGGGTACGTACCTATATATAAGCTAGCCAGCATAAGCTAGCCTACTCCGTGTCTAATTCTAATCCTACACAGAGACATACACATACACGTGTAGTACCCGTACAGATATGGAGACAAGCCGCGTTTAACTCTAACATTCACCCCCATAAACAGGGCATCCTCATTATGTCCCGGATCCCAGACACGATTGATGCTACTTATAGGCATTGCTTTCTCCATTCTTCGTAGCATTCCAGGGACTGACTTTAATGCCGTCAGCTCATCCGTAAGTTGACGTCAACACTCTCTTTTGGTCGCATCTTGAAACTTCACCTGTTCTTTGATGCTTTATAGACTGTATATCGGATCATCGAGGAGACATCTTTTGAATCCGTGCGAGACCAAACTTCGGTCTAACATTGAGTTCCAAGCTCTTGGCGCTTGCTTCCCGTAAAGTGCCTTCTTGAGTTTGTAAACTTTCCCTTCTTCGTCTTTCTTCTCATAGTCGAGGGGTTGTTCCACATACACTTATTCTGTGAGGTCACTGTTGAGGAAAGCGGATTGAACATCCATATGATGAGCCTTCCAATCCTCTTGTGCTGCCAAAGCTAGGAGCACTCTCACCATCTCGATTCGAGCAACCGGTACGAAAACCTCCTCATAGTCAACTCCTTGATGTTGTACGTAGCCCTTTGCAACGAGTCTTGCCTTGTACTTCACAATGGCACCCTTCGTGTCCTTCTTTAACCTGTAAACCCACTTCAAACCTATGGCCTTTTGGTTTGGATGTCGGGTTACCAAAGTCCACGTGACATTGCTCTCGATCGCCTTCATCTCGTCATCCATGGCGTGCATCCAACTTGAACTTTTGCTCGCCTCTACGAAGTTCGCCGGGTCCTCAACTCCGAGTAAGCACAAATCGGAGTACTCGAGTGTAACTGGCTTTGCGTACTTGTAGATTTTTTTGAGGGGCTTGTAGTGACGAGGCCCAGAAGAATCCGTCGTGGCTTGTGAAGTGGGCGACACAAATTGTGTCAGCGTCGATGCACTTGAGGAAGACCATTGAGTCTCGGGCGTGGTAGATGCCGGGTCATTGGCATCCGCGTCATCGGCGTAGTCGTCGTGATCGTGACCATCATCTTGATTGTCATCATCACTATGCGCGTCGTTGCCAAGATCTCTACCCGTGTCTTGCACGTCGTTGTCACTATCACCTTGCGACCCATGCGCGTTGTCGTCGGTGCCGGCATCATGGTGATCACTACCATTGCGGTCACCTTGGCTGTGCGTCTTGCCAACCACTTGGACATCCTCCCCTGCATCTTCATCAGTTGGAAATTCAACTGTGAATATGTTGTTGTTTGGAGCATCGTTGGCTGCTGCGCTCCAATTCCACGCTTGATTTTCTTCAAACACGACGTCACGTGAAATTCGTAGACGCTTGGTTCGTGGATCATAGAAGCGGTATGCCTTGGTGCCGGAACTACTCTCGTATCCGATAAACACCATCTTGGTGCTACGATCGGCAAGCTTTGAGAGATGCGGCTCCGCCGTCTTCACATGCGCCACGCACCCGAATGTCCGTAGATGAGACACATTTGGCTTACGTTCGTAAATTGCTTCATACGGAGTCTTGCCGATCACCGCCTTCATTGGAGCCCGATTGAGAAGATAGACTGCCGTCGAGACAGCTTCTCCCCAAAATGTCCCCGGCAAGTTCTTTCTCTTGAGTAAACTTCTCACCATGTCAACGATGGTTCGATTGCGCCTTTCAACAACCCCATTCTGCTGTGGTGTATAAGGTGACGTGAGGAACCTCTTTATGCCAATATTCTTGCAGTAGTCATTGAACTCATTCGACATAAACTCTCTGCCGCGATCTGTCCATAGAGCGCGAACCTTTAGCTTGTGTCCATCTCCATTGCAGCCTTCAGCTTCTTGAACGCTTCAAACGCCTCATCTTTAGATCGTAGGAGAACGACCCACATGTATCTCGAGTAGTCATCTACCACAAGGAAGAAATACTTCTTTCCTCCGTGAGTTGCTTGGGTGATAGGGCCACATAGATCACCATGGAGCAGCTCGAGTGCATCACTTGCACGATAGGTAGACTGAGGAGGGAACGGCCTGCGGTGCTGTTTTTTAACCAAGCACCCATCACATACTCGATCAGCATGGTCGATAAACGGCATCCCAGATACCATCTCCATCTTCGACATCTTCTTCAAGGCGTAGAAGTTAACGTGTCCAAATCTGGCATGCCATAACCATGAATCATCATCACTGTTGGCGAGCCAAAACTTTGGTTGAGATTGATCAAGGTTGAGAATATAGAGCCTGTTCCGCATGCGATTCACACATGCTAGCACGTTTCGGAGGTTGTCGAAGATCATCATGACTCCATTCTTGATATCCACCTTGCATCCATTCTCGTCAAGTTTCCCGACAAACATGATGTTGTTGCGAAGCCGTGGGATGTAGTACACTCCGATGAGTATGCGATGTTCTCCTGTGAGACCCTCGAAGAGGACAGAACCTTTCCCGCAAATCTCCACATTTGAACCATCATCGAACTTGACCGAGCCTTGAACATCATATTCTAGCTCGAGGAACTTCTGCTTGCACCCCGTCTTGTGGTTACTAGCACCAGTGTCTAGATACCACGACACGTTCTGGCTTCCGGATAACTTTGGTGTTACTTTTTTCTCGTGAAGTAGCACCTTCCGGTTTGGTTTCAAAACCACTGTTTGGACGAGATCACAAACTTTGGCCATCAGAAGATCTGGACGTTCGTCTTCTTGCCTCGCCAAATTTGGCTTGATCTCACGCTTGTTAGGCTCCACGAGATCACAAACTTCGGCAATCAGAAGACCTGGACATTTGTCTTCCTGGTTCACCAAATTTGCCTTGATCTCCCTCTTGTTAGGCTCCGGACAATCCTTCGCAAAGTGACCCATCTCGTTGCAGTTATAGCACTTGACCTCGGACATATCCAAGTTCTGTGGCTTCCGCTCTTTAGACCGGTCCGCCTTACCATGACCTTGCGGCTTGCCTTTTCCTTTGCCTTATTCGGTTTGTCCACCGCGCTTTGTGTTGCTTGAGCCTTCGCCAACATTGTGCCTTCCTTTGCTACTTGGGGACTCCCAATATGCGCGTGAGTACATGAGTTGGTCATCACCTCCTCCTTTGCCTTTTCGACAACAATGAGCATTCTCTTCTCACGTCCGCAAGCGTCCGATCGCCTCCGTTATGGTCATGTCATCGATGTCGTAAAGCTGCTCCAGCGTGCTGATGATGTACGTGAATTTATCAGTCACCAAACTAAAAAACTTCTCCACAATCTCGGTCTCCTCGAGCTTTGCACCAAGCGCCCGGATCTCTCCCACCAATGTAGTCAGACGCATGGCATAGTGGTTCACCGATTCAGTTTCCTCCATCTGCAACTTGTGAAATTGACGCTTCAGTACTTGTGCCCGAGCCTTCGTGATGCGATCTTCTCCAATCCTCATCTCTTTGAGTGTGTTCCACGCCTCTCTTGCTGTCTCGAACTCCGCCAATGTCATCAACACGGAATCCGGCACAGACTGGGCTATGGTGGCCATGGCACCTTCATTGCACTCCTTGTCGACGTCATCGTCCGTGATGGCCTCCCACACTCGAAGGGTTCGGAGAATAATCTTCATCTTCACCGCCCACATGCCATAGTTGGCGTCGGTGAGCATCGGGTATTGGATGGGGATGTTGCGATGCGCCTGTACGTTGGCGCCGCCCGTTCTGCCACCACAGGTTACTGACATGCCACCCTTCTTCACCTTGTTCGCCTTGGAACCGCCATTGCCGGACTTGATCGACTCCTTGTCGCTGTCCGTCATCGTAGATCGTAGATCGTCGAGGCTCTAGATACCAATTGTTGGCTTTTGATCGTTGCTAGACCAAATCCACTGAAGCAACCTGTACGTGCAAGGTAGCTAGACAAGCAAGCACACATGCACCTTAATCGATGACCAGTAGCCACCGTAGGTTAGCACACCTACACGTACGTGAAAGCTTCAACTCAACTTGGTGAACTCAATAGGAAACGGATCGGTAGACTTATTTGATGGCTACAGGGGCGTGTCGCTCCTGGCTTTCTCTTTATTGCTTTTCGTTGTCTCGTTGTGGTACAAAGGTTATAGGGGTACGTACCTATATATATATATATATATATATTAGCTAGCCAGCATAAGCTAGCCTACTCCATGTCTAATTCTAATCCTACACGGAGACATACACATACACATGTAGTACCCGTACAGATATGGAGACAAGCCGTGTTTAACTCTAACACCCGCGCCGTCTCCGCATAGGGCCTTCCGAGCCACCGGCTCGTGGACCCCGCCCCAGGCCTCCTGCGCTGTCTCCGCGCCCGGCCTGTCGTATTCACCCCGCGGCCAGCTCCCCGTGCCTCTGTCGCGCCGGCTGCCCCGGCCGGCTCCGCCTCTAACCGCTTGCCCTGCCCCGCAGCCGGCTCAGGGTCGCCGACGCTGCCCCACCTTGCGGTGCCCAGCTCCTACGCCGCCTCCCCTGGCCCGCCACACGGCTTGTTGGCTCTGCCACCCGGCCTCCTGCCAGCTCTGCGCCGGCTTCTGCTGCCCAGCTGCACAAGCCGGCTGCCTGCAGAGAAAAAGAAAGAGAAGTTGCATCCGCCTGCCCACAGTCGTCCAAAGAAAAGAAGAGGGAGTTTGCGTCCGGCTGCCCATAGCCGGCTGAAGAAGAAAAAAATGTTCGGCTGCCCGTCTGCCTGCTTCGCCACTCGGACAACCAACCGTGACCCGCGTCATCGCCCGGCCAGCCAGAGAGCCCGCTTGGCCGCCTCCTGCTCTGCTGCCCGGCCGACTGGAGCGCCTCCCGATCGCCCGTAAGCTCGGTCCGTCCGCCCGAAGGCCACACCTAATGGGTGCGATGCGCTGGCAGTCTTTGACAACCTTCATATCATCTACATGAAAACCAATGTGAGCTCCTCACCCGCATAATTTTGCACCGCGCAAACAAAAACGGATAACCTCAAGCGATGCTCAGGGGGCTATCTCCGCATTTTTCTGAAGCTGCTTAGCTGTTCGCCCCGGGCCCAGCTAGCTGCGGCCCGGAGGATGGTCGATTGGCCTGAGACGTTCATTCCCACAGATGGTTTAGTAGCATGCACAGTACCAAAGGCTCACTCTTCGTCTCAGCTACAGACCGCAGCGCGGCTGTCCGGCTAGCAGGAGCAAACGCTAGAGGCCACCCACGCGAAACACATCCGGGGCGAAAACAGTTCGGGCGACCTAGCGGTTTGCTTTATGAGTATCTGCTCGGTCGAGTCTACTCCCGAAAATCTGTGTACTGTATGCTTCACTCCATGGCCCACTCTCAGCCACCGACTGCCGCGCGGCTGTCCAGCTAGCGAGAGCACAAGCCAAAGAGCGGAGGGCACATGGAAAAGACTAAAGGGGGCTCGGAAACGTCCGAGTCGGCACCCTCTGCATAAAACTTGCACTGCAAAAACCAAGCATTTAATATTGTTGCGCCCGTCTAACCTTGCTTTTTGCATGATCACCTCCATGGGCAACCCCCCTCCTCGCCCGGAGGCTCGGAGGCTACACCCAGCGGGTGCGCCGGCACGCCTCACTGGGAAAGCGCCATGCCGGCTACAGGCTAACGATCGGCTACCTCTGCTATATCGACTGCAAAATCCCTCCGTCCGACTCTTCGAGTTGGCCAGAGGCTCGGAGGCTACACCCAACGGGTGCGTTGGCGCGTCCGCACTGGAAGCAAGTCGCGTCGGCTACAACCCGCAGCCAGCTATCATCGACAACATCAGTCTGCATCCGCGCCCGACAACATCAGTCGGCGGACTCCGCAACCGCGCCCGACCGCATCAGTCGGCGGACTCCGCATCCGCGACCGACAGCATCATTCGGCGGACTCCGCATCCGCGCCCGATAGCATCAGTCGGCGGACCCCACGTCTGCGCCCGACAACATCAGTCAGCGGACTCCGCATCCGCGGCCGATAGCATCAGTCGGCGGACTCCGCATATGCCCCGATAGCATCAGTCGGCGGACCCCGCGTCCATGCCCGACAGCTTTAGTCGGCGGGCCCCGCGTTTGTGCCCGACAGCTTCAGTCGGCGGACCCCGCGTCCGTGCCCTGCAGCTTCAGTCGGTGAACCCCGCGTCCGTGCTCGACAGCTTCAGTCAGCGGACCCCGCGTCCGCGCCTGGCAGCGCCATGCGCCCCCCAACAGGCATTCGCGCGTGGCAGTTTTCCATGACTGTCAGGCGGCACGGACCTCACCGGAAAAGACAAAACAACAAGACCCTCCGCCCAACTTTTCCAAGTTGCACAAAAGCTTGCAGGCTACACCCAGCGGGTGCGCTTGCACACCCTCACTCGGAACATGCCACGCCTGTCGCACGCCCGCCGCCAGCTGACACCGGCCCCTTGATGCCATCGTCAGCACCAACAACCGCGAAAACCCTCCGCCCAACTTTCACAAAGTTGCCCAAAGGCTCGGACGCTACACTCAGCGGGTGCGCTCGCGCGCCCCCGCTGGAAGCAAGCCGCGCCGGCTGCGGTCCGCAGCCGGCCGTCATCGCAATCTTCTACATCAACACCCGCAAAAAGCCTTCGCCCAACTTTCCAAGTCGCGCGAAGGCTCGGAGGCTACTATCGGGGGGATGACCCCCGGGTAGGCCCAAGACGGCGAAACGACGCTTCAAAACATCATGGCAGCCAACGCCCCTCAGTCCAACTGCTCCGGTCGGCTCGCCACCCGACCGCTCCAAACGGCTCCCCGTCCAGCTGCCCTGATCCGCTCGCCACCCAGCTGCTCCAATCTTCTCCCTGACCGGCTGCTCCAGCCGGCCTGCTAATCAAAGTCAACTACGGCGTCCCATCCGACAAGACATCGACAAGACGGCTGTACCCGACACTGTTGAGCAATAGTATTACATTATAGCCTGCATCACGCATAGCCTAGTTCTCAAGATACACATGGCCTGACATGTAAGCTACTCACTGTAGCTTACATCTCAAGCCACCCACACACATGCCTACTCGTATATAAATACACACATCCATCCATCCAAGAGGATGGACTAGCTCACCCATGACACACTCACACGGCCACTCGGCCATGGGCATACATGCCTAGGCACTCATATACACGTATATGATATAGCTCCAGGAGAAACCCTGTACTACGATGTATCCCACATATATACGGACATGCATGAGTAGGGGTATTATCTCTCCGGAGAGCCCCAAACCTGGGTAAACCACCGCGTGTTGTTTGCCCAATCCCGTCCCCGAGTATTCCACTGCAGCCTTGCTCCATCCACGATAAGCCACCCCATGGCTTCTGCCGTGACGCGGTACCCCCTGCCTGCTCCTGTGAAAATACCCCGACACCTAGGGACAAATAACTTTCTTGTGACAAAAGCTCTCTACTAAAACTAACTTAGTTGTTTCTTTATCTAAACAGCCCCTAGATTTTATTTACGTGCTCTTTATTATCTTGCAAACCTATCCTACAGCACCTGCAAAGTACTTCTAGCTTCATACTTGTTCTAGGTAAAGTGAATGTTAAGCATGCGTAGAGTTGTATCAGTAGTCGATGGAACTTGAGGGAATATTTGTTCTACCTTTAGCTCCTCACTGGGTTCGACACTCTTTCTTATCAAAAGAGGCAACAACTGATCCTCTGTACTTGTAGGTTATCATGGGTCCCGGCTGTCGGGAGGGAAATGTTTTCTTTGCAAAATACAGAGTCCCTTTCGGTGGGTCCCTACTGTCAGGTGGAGGAATAATTATTTTATGCGTAATAGGAGGCACTTCCTTGCTGCGGCCGTGGACCCAGTTGTCAGCCTCTCCATGTACAGTCCTCTTCTGATGGAAGTCATTCCTTGACCACGTTGACCACGTCGCGCCGAGAGCACCAAAGCGGTGGAAGACGACGAGGCCTAGGAAGGGGACAATGTGGAGCCAGGGAAGACGCGGCAATGGATGCCCACATGGAGAGGAGTACAAGGGTTGACTGGTTCGGCTGCGGTGTGAGGTTGCCGGAGCCACAGAATAACAGGGGTTGTGGGTGACTAGAGGGATGGCCTATCCGACGGTTGGAGTAGAAGGGGGCGGTGAGACCTGCACGGTAGCACAGCCGGCCATAGGAGGCAGGAGCAGGCGGCACGACCCATGATGGTTTGGGAGGCTGGAGCAAGAAGACCAGAGGTTGAAGAAGCACGACAGTCGTTGGATGGACATCGTATGGTCACTGCAGCGAGAATCGTTTATATTCACTAAGTTGACAAAGCCCTGCGACTTAGTAGGCCCACAAGTCAGCATCCAAATATGGTGGGTCCCACCTAGCAGAGGGGGTCTTCATTATTTTGTGCATAATAAGGAGGCACTTGCGCACGAAGAGATATAAATGGTGGGTCCGAGCTGTCAGGCGGGGGAATGTTTTTTTCGCAAAATACAGAGGCCCTTTTGGTGGGTTCCCGATGTCAGGTGGAGGAATCATTATTTTGCGTATAATAAGGAGGCACTTCCTTGCTGTGGCCGTGGACCTAGCTGTCAGGCGGGGGAATGTTTTTTTCGCAAAATACAGAGGCCCTTTTGGTGGGTTCCCGATGTCAGGTGGAGGAATCATTATTTTGCGTATAATAAGGAGGCACTTCCTTGCTGTGGCCGTGGACCTAGCTATCAGCCTCTCCACATACAGTCCTCTTCCAATGAAAGTCGTTCCTTGACCATGTTGAGCACGCCGTGTCAAGAGCACCAAGGCGGGGATGACGGCGAGGCCTAGGAAGAGAATGACCAGGAGCCGGGTAAAGACTCGGTAGTTGTTTCCCATGCGGAGGGGAGTACGAGGGATTACTGCTTCTGCTGCAGTGAGGCTACTGTCACCAGAGAATAACAGGAGGTCTGGGTGAGTAGAGGGATAGCTAGGCAAATGATGGGAGTACGGTGGGGCGGTGAGGCCTGCGCGGCAGCACAGCCGGCTGCGGGAGGAGGGAGCAGGCAATCTCGTCGGGTCTTGTTTGAGCGGCTGGAGCAGGAAGAGCAGAGATTGAAGAAGCACGACAATCGTTGGATGGACATCCAACGATCACTGCCCTCGTGTGTTGACTAAGTTGACATGGCGTTGCATGAGCGTCAACCTTTTTTTAGGAAAGCATACACGTTAACCTATAGTAGGCGCACAAGTCAGCCTCAAATCTATGGAAACAACATACAACCCATCTTCCATTATTTCTAATAATTTACAGGCCATTTGCTAATTCTAAAGTTTTTCTGGAGTCCATATTCTTTTTGTTAGCATTATAGCCCATATTGTGGCCACAGTTAAAAAATTATACGAAATTTTTTGCATATTTCGGTGCGGTCCGAGCTGTTTTTAATCCCGAAATTTCGAATCACAATCAAACTAATTTGAAGAATATTATATCAATATAAAATCCAAATAATTTTCCACGCATAAAATCCAATGGAATTCAAAATCTCAAAATGAAAAAAAATGAAACTAATTGCTGGTTTGATGTGTTTTAAAAATGTACATCCCATTTCTCATTGCTGATAGCCCATTTTCTGGGCAAGCCGAATGAAGCTGTCCTCGTCTTGAAAGATTTGTAGCCCAGTAGGGCTGACAAAGCAAGTAGGCCTCGGTTGGGTATTCTGCAAAATAACAAAAAAATTGGGCTAGCCATTTTCAGAAAGAAAAAAAACTACTGGGCTAGTCTTGTGGTAAACATAAAAGAAAAGGCTGGCTAGACAGGCCAGAGAGCCCCGCCCAGCCCAGTTGACATCCCTACTTCTGTCACAAGAAATAACTAGACAAGCTGCTGGGTCCCTTGTGTCAGCCGCTCGTTGTGCAATTCTCTCGTTTATTGACTACGTTGACAATGGCATGGGACCCAGATGTCTGAAATCCATTAGGAGGAACTTTTTTGGCTTGAAATAAGGAGGCACTTTCTTGCGTACTACCATGATCCTGGTGGGTCCCTGCTGTCATCCTCTCCACATACAATCATCTCCTGATTATGTAAGCGTCAACCTAGTAGGCTCACAAGTCAGCCTCTAAACCCGTGGTGGACAAATGCAACCCATTTCAAAAAATAACAGCCCATTCCATACTTGAAACGGAAAGTTCAACAATCAGAGCAAAGTAACAGGTCTGATCCGGATATAGAGACTGAACTTCCATGTTGACAACCATCATAGCTAAGTTAACTATCTACTCCCACTTATACTCTAGTAGTGTACAAGTACTAACTTACTCTTAGCTAACTAGACGATGCCGCCCGCCATCTGCGGTACACGCTAAATGCCGGCACCAGCATCCTCCTCCCCGCCTCAGACTTTCCAGAGGTGCGATAGGGCATGTCGCTCGCGCACGTTGGCCCTTTCCATGCCGGCGTGGTCCACCGAAGCTTCGGCTTCTAAGCGAGAAACCCACTTGACGAGCTCATAGTAAAATTTGGCGTCGCGAACGCGTTCGTGCCCGACAGCCTCCAGCGCTATTTGCGAACGTCGGCCTCCATGTAGTCGACCAAGTTGTGGGTGCTCTGCTCGCGACTTAGAGCGTCGGTGCGCTGCTGCTCCATGCTCCGTTGTCGGCGCAAACCGGTGATAAGCTGCTCCTCTGTGAGGCGGTCGTGCTCCAACAAGTTCGCATACTCCTCATTGCCATCTAAATACCGGTAGAATGCCTCCTCCCTCCGTCTACCTTCCGGTGAAAAACCGAACACTAGTTTCGGCGGTGACCGCCTCCGGTGTCGCCTATTGCGGACGGGCGGGGGTATGACGGACGTGGCGAGAGCGAGGGCAAGTGGCGAGCGACGTCGGTCCGGTGGGGGCTTATGAGGATAGGGCGCGTTGGGTGATGTTGCTACCAGAGAAGGTAGGTGAACCAGCGTCTCGCGGGAAACGCGACGGTCATCACGGTCATCGGAATTCAATGCATAAGCAGGCATGGCTTAGCGTGCCAACTTGCCGTGGAAAACTAGAAAATCTGAAATTATGACTATGTCGTCCTGTCCTATCCCGTCAGTGGTGCGTTCCATCCGTGCTGGGTCGCACATTGGCATGACGGTCAAACGATTGAGCTCGATTCATCCAGATGAGGTACGTGTGTGATCATCTGGTTATTCGCGTAGGATCGAGTCGGTCGGATAGTGTACATGTAGGATCGCAATAGCTGATGAACGTTCGCTGGGAGATAAGGCATTTGCGAACGTTTTAGCTGGTAGTTTCTTTAGATTCGCATGGCATTTTCTTCAGAACAGCATGTCAGTTTCTTCAGAGGTAGGCATTTTTATTCAAAAAACTGCCACCTTCGGATCTTGCGTCGCAACTAAAACTGCCAAGAGCGTATTAGTAGGCTAGCTAGTGATCGATCTGTAACTTGTAAACCCTAAGTGAATAGAAATAAGGAACAGCTAGTAACTTGTAAACACTGAGAACACAGAAATAAGGATCATGTTGTGCACAGTAGTAAGAGCCAATCCATTCCAAATGTTCACACGAGACTCACAAGCCTAGCATTGTAATATGTTCACATTAGTAGCCCAAATTCGCAACCAACTAGTACGATTCCCATACATAAGATCAACATGTTAATGCATCTCAATGATTCACAGATCATATACAAATATGTAGCTCCAAATGCAAAGATCTATTTGTTCTTCCTACTAACATGGGTGCTTCTCTAGGCCAACATTAAGTACAGAGTGAAAGACAAATTTGTTTGTGAAGTCTACAAATCCTCTTGCAAATGTAAGTGGTTTCACCAACAGCTGGAACTAAGAGAATGAACCACACGTGATGGAGGAACATCCACTACAATATGATTTGGTCTCCTCTCGATCACACGGCGATACTATTTTCGGAATACAAACTTTAACTTAGGCAAAATGATGCCCATTGTATCATCAGACCAAAGCAATGAAGCACCTAGTGTTGGCTAATAAATAGTACAGTACTACTTTTGTGCAACCGATGAAATGACTATCCAATCTTTTTGTTTCTATTTTCAAATGGCACTGCATGCAGTGACTATACTATTCTCTTGTGCAGTTCCACCAAAATTGCACTCACTTTGTTTGTTTGCCAAATAGCAATGGGAAGACATCTATCTGCACAAATATCAAGCAGCTAGTAAACATATACCCCACCTTGTATTTTTGGTTTAAACACGTCTCTTCTGCTTAGCATCTGCCATGTTTTGCACTGTACAATTTGATGATGTCATGTTTTGCTCTCGACAATTTCGTACTGAATTGATTTGCTGGTACATAGCAGAAATATAGTGCCTATTCTTCATTAGACCAAGGATATCCATGTTCGAAGTGATGGAGGAGGTGAAATCGATACAACCGAAATTGAGCATCCAATCATTGAATCATGTCTAGCACCTCCAATGTAGGTCCACCCTACCAATAAATTCACATGCAAATCACAAATATTACTATATAATGACAGTAAAAAAAGAGTAGCAAGATAGTAGCAAACCATGTACCTTCGTAATGAATAGCTCATAGTGCCACCAATTGGATATAATGGTTTGGAAGAAATCATGCTCCTAATGTTGAACCATTTGGACTTTTTGTGCAGTTCCACTAAAATCGAGCATCCCTGTTTGCACAGATATTGTAAGTGTGATTACTATAAAAGTGGTACTAATTGAAGCATAGACTCACAAATATAAGCATTCCAATTTCTTAATGGGAAAAGCAACTAAGCACCTAGTGTTTGCAAGACAATTTCAAACCACCTGTTTGAAGGAATAAATAAGGCAACAACGACTCATGTCAGGAAGGCATACATATATTTTCTTAAAAACTGAACCATTCCTGACCTTTCCTCTTCTTTTAAGCATATTTTGTGTAGTTTATATAAAATAAAATGCCATCACTGCCTTGACAATTCAGTGACACTGTACAAAAGAAATGACTTACCATTACATCATGATGTCACGTAAGTAATCGACAGGAATTAGAGACAAACATATAGAGCTCCTCCAATAACATAATGAACATTAATTTTAACAAAGGTGTGACTAACTTTACCGGCATAATTTGAGTGAACTCTACACCCTCTGTTCCTTAATATAAGATGTTTTGGCAGTTCAATTTAAAGTACCCAAACATCTAGTATTTAGAAAAACAGGTAGTAGTTTTCTTGAGCACATATCTGGGAAAGCTTGCCACACTTTATATATGTCTATACGCTAATACAACACCATTCGAATAGTACAAATATACACTAATCCAGTGGCTAGTGCGACAGTAGGGTAGTTTTCTTATTACGGGGTATAGTATAATGGTTTTACAGAACATATTTCCATAAGCTAGCACTGGAAGATTTCTATAAGTATTAACAATACAAAATGTAAAGGTAACAAGTTTCAGCATTCGTATACTAGTTGTGCAACAGCATTAAACCAAATACAAAATCTGAAGGTAACTAGCATTATTAACTAATGATAGTATAAAAAATTGCAAACCATGTACCTTCAAGGTAAATATCATTTCGAACTCGAGGGGACTTGAAAATTGCTATCCCAACCTTGATAATCGATCAAACATAAAAACTTGATCAACTGAATCAAGAAAACAGCCAGAGGAGGAGGTGCCCACTCTTGACCTTTCCTCTTCTCTTCATAATTTTTGTGCAGTTTAACCAAAATAAAATGACATCAGCGCCTTGGCATTTTGGCGACACTGTACAAAAAAATTGACTTATCTCATGAAAGTGAGGTATGTAATCTATAAGCATTGACAGTGCAAAAATCTGAAGGTAGTAACAAGTTTCATCGTTGGTATACTGGCTGTGAAACAGCATTAGAATGCCTTAGCTGAAAAATCTTTAATACATCTACAATCAACAGCTAACCCTGAAATAAACCAGTGACATTAAATGGCATTGCTTAAATTTGTCGATGGCATTAGACTAAGTGTGGCATTAGTTAAATGTGGCATCACTTTAGTAGTAGCATTGCTTGACTTTATCGTTGGCATTATCCTAATAGCAAAAGAGTGGTAATAAGATCATGGGAGGCCCATTCGGACAGTGGGCGCACCAGTACGATGTACCTCCACGGACACATAGAGTGGTGAGGGAGGTATGGTTTCCCAGAGCAACAAATATCCAGGCAGCATATGTGGATTACGTCCCATTTTTGTTCTCTTTAGCCTCCTTTTTCCTATGTGAGGACAACAAACTGATCGACCTGGTCATTCTCTATTGCATTGTCATGCCTTTCTACCATTTTTCACCCTTTTTCAACCAAGAGACACGAGACTCGTTCCTTAGCTACTGATTTTCCCCTTTTCAACCTAGATGCGGGTTCGATACCTAGTCTTTTTGACAGTACTTCCTCACTTCCTTTCCTTATTCAACCCAGACATGGATTAGTCTACATGAAGTAGGATTTCCTTTAATAGTGCAAATTAAGGTTTTCGTTTGCGTGACCAATGGAGCAGAGGATAGAAAATTAGGGAGATGGTGGAGTGGAAAAAGATCCACATGCAGCGACGTGCTAGATGGGGCAATAGAACAAGGGTATGGCTCGAAAAGAGGTAGCATACCTGAGGGTCAGCGGGAAGTGGCTTAACTCGTGGGCGTCCTCCTCCGCACACACTATGACAGCGAGCTTGGGGGTGGAGGCCATCCCGCGCGGGCGCTAGGTCTAATAGGACAGCCTTGTCGTCAGTGCGTGACCATGCTCGCCGGCGACGAGTGCGTCAACACTGCACGTCCTTTTCTTCCCCGACGGATCTGTGACCACCAATGAGGAGAGAGAGAGAGGGGCACTGCCATCGTTTTTAGATTTGGAGAGAGGGTGACAGTGTGAGAAGCAAGTGAGCAACCCTTAGCAAGCAAGCGCTGAAGCTCCAACCTATATATCTTTTTTGATACTAGTACTAGAGGTGGAGTAGTGGTAGAGTAGTTTATATTTTCTCTGCATACAGTACCGGTTAGTCATGCTTCAAAACTGAATGACACGCCATTAAAAAGTAAAGTCGACAAATAATGCGGCACCTCGGGCCAACGCGGCCAGATCGCATTTTGCACGAGAAATGACACACCATGTTTCGTTGACATGTGGTCCAGTTCCAACATGTCAGTGAGACGACGGCGAGTCTTTTATACAATTTTCGAACGGACGTCTATGTAGGACGGGCGCCTCTTCCTGTACTGTGGCAACCGTCCACCGCCTCTTTCTCTTTCCCTCTTGATTTGGAACTACTGTCGCACGCTCTTCCTCCCTCCACTTGCCTTCACCCTTCCTTATGCCATTGTTCGATCGTCTTCTCCATGGAGGCAGCAGGCCAGAAACGGACCCGTCATTCTTGCCCTGATCTGAAAGATGATGGGGTGGAGGAACCCATTGATTTGTTGTGACATCATCACCTCGGCTAGCATCGCAGGTTCATTCAAGACCATTCTCGACTGAACAAATAACATCATTACAAAGAACCCAAGGTTCCAGGAGCGGTTTGATCTCCTCTATCTTCTTTGCCATGACCCTGCTCGCTAGCGCGCGGACGACGGAAGCCTCGCTTTCTGCAAGTTGATGCCACTTGACAATGATACGTATGATGTTAAGATGCCATCGCTTAAGGGTAAGGCCTGGGTAGGCGCAAATGGATATTGAGTTGTCTATATTGGGCACAACTGCGAGTGGGAACTTGTGAATGTGTACACTCGTCACCGGGTTCCACTTCCAAAAATCTCAGAGTGCCCTGAGGTTGAGCACACAGATGATCTACGTACGTTCAAATACGATCATGGTGACTATCGTCTACAGAATATAGCAATTTATTGAGTTCCGAACCGCTCTTGGGATTACACAAACTATGATGTTGTTGCTATCTTTGACAAGCTTGTTGCTGTCCTTACTTCCACGCCTCGATGGATATTGCTCAAAAATCAATTTTTGTACACGGATGAGTACTGTGATGCAATTCAATACGAGCGTCTTGTGTTTGCTGCCACCACTCATGGCACTGTTTTTGCATGGAATCCTTATGGTTTCGGTATGTTTGTCTTCCGCCATAATTAGAATTGTTTCATCCCCATGCATGCGAGTTAGTATCCCCGTACTAATTAACCTTCTTGTGTTTCCAAGGTCCTGTGAACATTACACCACCTATACTTGAAAAATTTTATAACCAAGGGGGAGATGATGATGGTGATGATCACGAGCATGAGGATGAGCGGGACCTACATACTTAGTGGCACCTGGCAACTTATTCCGATGGATCACCTCTTCTTGTCTGTATACAGGGCACTACTGATGTTACTAAGGAAGCAGGTGTTGTCTCCCATGGTAGCACTCTCCGGACCTATTCCAACATCCATTGCAGGGTATTCGGGATGGATAATTGGTTCAATATTGATAGTCTTGGAGAAAACTCATTCTTCCTTGGAGTAAACTATCCAATGATGGTGAAAGGCGATCCAGCTGTTGTTGGCACAACATTACTACCATTTATGAGAATCAATTGTATATATACATCGGACATTTCTATGGTTCCCTACCCTGGATATCGCAATATGCATCCTAATATAGGCCGCTTCAGCCTAGATGATGAGTCATGCGTTGGTCTCGATATTGACAATAGCTGGCCCTTCCCAGAGGCTTACTTATGGTTCAAAGCAAGTGTTTACAATGCCTAGGATTGGTTGAGCTGAATTTCATTTCATTGCTTGTTATTTGTTGTGTGATAAAAACTTTAGTATTTACTAGAATGTTTTGTTGGAAATAATCTGTAATCCAACATGTATCCTCGTTTTCATTATGTGTTGATGACTTGTTGTATGTAATGAATGGTACTGATACGTCCATTTTGCAACATGTTTTCCTACTATTCATTATGTTGTTTTATTGTATAATAATGCCTTTTGGAGTAATTCTGATGCCTTTTCTCTCATAATATGCAAGGTAAACACCAAGGGGAAGAATTCCGACAGCTGCAAATCTGGACCTGAAAAAGCTACGTTAAGCTACCTATTCTACACAACTCCAAATGAGCTGAAACTTCCCGAGGATTTTTTATGGATTATTTAATAAATATTGGAGCAAATAAGTACCAAAGGGGGGCCACCAGGTGGGCACAACCCACGTGGGTGCGCCAGGAGGCCCAGGCGCGCCCAAGTGGGTGCTGCCCTCCTCAGCCCACCTCCGGTGCCCATCTTCTTGTATGTAAGTAATTTTGACCTAGAAAAATCAAAGGAGGACATTCGGGATGAAGAGCCACCGCCTCGAGGCGTAACTTGGGCAGGAGCACTTTTGCCCTCTGGTGGAGCGATTCCGCCGGGGAATTTCCCTCCCGGAGGGGGAAATCATCGTCATCATCATCACCAACAACTCTCCCGTCTTCGGGAGGGTTATCTTCATCAACATCTTCACAACACCAACTCCTCTCAAACCCTAGTTCATCTCTTGTGTTCAATCTTTGTATCAAAACTATAGATTGGTGCTTGTGGGTGACTAGTAGTGTTGATTACATCTTGTAGTTGATTACTATATGGTTTATTTGGTGGAAGATTATATATTCAGATCCATTATGCTATTTAATACCCCTCTGATCTTGAGCATGTTTTTCATTTGTGAGTAGTTACTTTCGTTCTTGAGGTCACGGGAGAAATCATGTTACAAGTAATCATGTGAACTCGATATGTGTTTGATATTTTGATGATATGTATGTTGTCATTCTCTTAGTGGTGTCATGTGAACGTCGACTACATGACACTTCACCATATTTGGGCCTAAGGGAATGCATTGTGGAGTAGTTATTAGATGGTGGGTTGCGAGAGTGGTAGAAGCTTAAACCCCTGTTTATGCGCTATTCCGTAAGGGACCGATTGGATCCAAAAGTTTAATGCTACGGTTAAAATTTATTCTTAATACTTTTCTCGTAGTTGCGGATGCTTGTGAGAGGGTTAATCATAAGTAGGAGGTTTGTTCAAGTAAGAACAACACCTAAGCACCGGTCCACCCACATATCAAATTATCAAAGTACCGAACACGAATTAAGCCAACATGATGAAAGTGACTAGATGAGAATCACGTGTACCGTCAAGAACACTTTGCTTATTGTTTTGGCCTGTCCTTTGCCTCAAAAGGATTGGGCTACCTTGCTGCACTTTTGTTACTACTATCATTACTTGCTCGTTACAGATTATCTTGCTATCAAACTACTCCGCTACTTACAATTTTAGCACTTGAAGACATTACCTTGCTGAAAACCGCTTGTCATTTCCTTCTGCTCCTCGTTGTGTTCAAAACTCTTACTTATCAAAAGGGTACAATTGACCCCATATACTTGTGGGTCATCAGATACATTTGCATATCCATGTGATAAACTCAATTTATGAATGGTTTTCGAGTCACTTCTTGGATGTGAGTACCGTAGTAGTATAGCCAGCATCCGGTTATATGAAGTTGCCACATAGAGCCAACCTAATAGTATGCTACTGCAATAGTTAGTCCTAGTAGTAGTATACCATCAACTAGAGCTAGGTGTCGCACGGAGGCCGGGAAATATGGTGATAGCGTGAGGTGGGCTTGTACAATACGTATCATGTTGGCACAGGGCTTGTCGTGTTTCCTACTCCTTTGGTCTAAATGTGGAGAAGATTTGGTCGAGTTCTTCCTCCTTTTGCCGACACGTGGGACATCCAGCATCAAGGTCGTGTCATGTAAGAAAATGGAGTGCTAGTTGAAGCCACGTGATGTGCATCTTGGGTTAAACTGTAAATAGAATCTTACTCTTGAGTAACTCCAAAAGCGGCCACCAAAGGTCTTCGTTGGATTTGTTTTTCATCACCAGCACATAGAGGTGAAAGATGTGCAAGTTCAGTGGGTTCTCTTGCATTTTCACTGACATATGGGACCGCATGTGAGCAAACAGACGATGGGCACACTCCGCGCATCTGCTGGCTGGCTGAGAAGAGAGAGAGAGAGAGAGAGAGAGAGAGAGAGAGAGAGAGAGAGAGAGAGGAGACTCGGTGTCAAAAATGGTGGATCTCGGGTAGGGGGTCCCGAACTATTCGTCTAAGGTCGATGGCAACAGGAAGCAGGGAACACGATGTTTACCCTAGTTCGGGCCCTCTCTATGGAGGTAATACCCTAGTTCCTGCTTGATTGATCTTGATGAATATGAGTATTACAAGAGTTGATCTACCACGAGATCGTAATGGCTAAACCCTAGAAGTCTAGCCTATATGATTATGATTTTGCCCTATGGACTAAACCCTCCAGTTTATATAGACATTGGAGGGGACTAGGGTTGTATAAAGTCGGTTATAGAGAAAGTAATCTACATATCCGAGTCGCCAAGCTTGCCATCCATGCCAAGGAGAGTCCCATCCAGACACGGGAAGAAGTCTTCTGTCTTGTATCTTCATAGCCCAACAGTCCGGCTCATGTTAGTAGTCTGGTCGTCCGAGGACCCCTTAATCCAGGACTCCCTCAGTAGCCCCTGAACCAGGCTTCAATGATGAGGTGTCTGGCGCGCAGATTGTCTTCGGCATTGCAAGTCGGGTTCCTTCCCCGAATACTCCAAAACAGTCTTCGAACACAGAAAGTGTGTCCGGCTCTGCAAAACAAATCCCACACACAACCATAGAGAGTATAATATTTCACGAGTCCAATCCGCTGATAACTCTTTGTAGCGTGACATCACGTCACCGCCCAGCCATTATTCGAACCATTTTTTAGCTTGCCGCTCCATATTTCGAGATGCGGTTTCATTAGCACGTCTTGTCAAAGCAGAGATCGTGTCCCCTTATTCTGGGATTCTCATCAACACGGGCGTGGATAATCCAATCGTTCGGTTGGCATGATTCCTTGGGAATATGCATGTTTTAAGGCCTAGGAGGGGCGTTTGATATTCATTGCCTTTATAAAGGGGCTAAGACCTGTCTTTTCTTCCTTACACCAAGCCTTCCTTCAACCTCTCCCACCTCGAGTTTTAGCACCCAAGGTCCAAGTTAATCGCTTTGCGCTTCTCAGTCATGTCCGGACCTAGCCCTCAAGGCTAGTGGGTGGCTTCTTCCATCACAGAAGAGGATATCGCGAAGCTCCGGGAGGCAAGATACCTGACCGCGGAAATACTCCACAGGCTTACTGCTCAGGGGTAGGTTATTCCTACCCCCATATCTGGCAAGAGGGTTGTGTTTATCTCCCACTTCCTACGAGAGTTAGGTTTGCTCTTCACCCCTTCGTTCGAGGGCTCATGTTTTATTATGGGCTAGATTTTTCATGATCTAGCTCCAGACTCCTCTCTTCACGTCTCAGTGTTCATTATTACGTGCGAGGCCTTCCTCCGAATTCCCCCACACTTCGGCTTGTGGCTCAAGACCTTCAATGTGAAGCCGAAGGTGGTCAACGGGAAACAGCCGAAGTGCAGCGGTGCTGCGGTGAGCAAACTTGCCAATACTACTTGGCCAAAGGTCTCCTTTACAAAAACTTCCGACCTGTGGGAGCGGGAGTGGTTTTACATCACTAAACCCTGTGGTAACAAGTGGGCAGCTACACCTACGTTCCGTTCTGGCCCTCCGTTACATCTTGCCTCATGGATTAATAAGGGGCTGGACTGGAGATCCGTTGATGAAGTGAAGACGCTGCAAAGCCGCATTCGGAGCCTCGTTGAAAAGGACACTGACCTCATCAACATAATCCAAGTAATGCTAGTCCGTCGGGTCCTACCGTGCTAACGACGGCCTCTCCGTATGTGGGATTTCAATCCGGAAGGATCACGAACCCTTCAGCACTTCCCGGCATGACGCTCAGAGGAATGTGGAAATTATTTTTCGGGACACAGAAACAGTGGCCGGATACTATAGAGGACATCAGCCTTGACTGCAATAATCCGGATACCCCGGTAAACATTCGACTTCCGAACACAACTTAATTAAATTTCTCATAACACCGTATTAAGGAATCCATACTTTGTCCAGGGCTGGACAAAGAAGGCGGAGAGAATTAGGTGTTCGGCCCCTCTTCCCGAAGACTCAGCTTATCCGGTGTTAACAAGGATGCTGGCTCCGGCGCCATATCAGGTGCCGGCTAAGACTGGGATTCCCACTTCCGAAGATGAAAGGGAAGGAGAAGCTGACATCCCCTCTCCCCATGTGAAGAAGAGGACCGCCTCCAAAGATTAGAAATAAAGGCTTCTAAGGAGGGGAAGATATCCCTCTCAGGGGGTTGTAGTTCGGGAGGTGATGTTGACACGCAGTCCCTCTGTAAAGATTGGCCTTTAGCTGAATCATAAGTGAACAAGGGTGTTTTAAACATGTCCCGTTCTTTCCTGGTTGCAAAGCTAACATTTAAAATATATGTTTGTAGTCCGGCATGCAGCCTTCCTCAACAGTCCTCCTCCTCAGGGGATCTTCTTCCAGATATGATGGAGAGAGAGACGCCCCGACAGATATCCCCGCCCGATAGGGCAGACGACGCTGAGGTGTCGTCCCGGAGGATCTCCCCCGATCAAGAAGTGGTGCGAGGGATAGTGAAGACCGGGCTCGAAGGCGACACTTCGGCCGTCCGGGGTCCGGGGTGTGCGGCTCCTTCGGGGACCAACAATAAAGGCCCCAGACTATCCTTTTTTCGAGGGACGGTGCAATCTTCTCCAAATCCGAAGGTGCCGGATACATTGTTGGACGCATTGCGACATGCGTCGATCTCAGAGGAACATCATACCTTGATGGGTACGGTGATTGAGAGGGTTTTGTCCGCGAAGAGCGGATTGAATGAAGCCCTTACGAGCCTGCTAAGAGGCTTCGAGGTACGTAATGTAATATTTTTAATTGTGCTATAAATGGAAAAATGTGCTTTTGTATAGATAGTAGCCCCTGAGACTCTAGTTGGCGTCCAAAGGGAGGCGATTAGAGGATCAAGAAAGATATGCCTAGGAAATTATCTGACTAATTGGAACACAGGTTTTTACATCCCTGGCGACTGCCCAAACGACAGAGTTTGCAGATCTGAAGCAAAGAATTGATGTGGCGGATGATGACATCACGCTTATTAACAGGCGGCTCGACGAGGCATAAGGTATGTTTTTGGGGAAATCAGTATATGCAAGTGCTATAATATGAGCATGACGCTGAGAATTGCATACTGAAATATGCATAACTGCAGATAGTGCCGCTGTAGTCAAGACCCTTTGGCTGAACTTGCCCGGGCCAAAGAGCAGTCCAGGATGAGTAGTGCGGCTGCCGAAAAGGCAACTGCTGAATTAAAGGCTGAACAGGCTGCTCGACGTCAGTGCGAGGAGAGGATATCTACTATGGCACTTGAGCTAAAAGATGCCGCTAGCCGCTGCCAATTTCTTGAGAAAGATAACAAAGACAAAGCGGCCGATCTTTACAAGGCCTTACAAGAGGCGAGGGAAGCATGGTCCAAGTCTAGAGCGGCTCGGGAGGAGATCCGACAAGCTAGGGAGATCGCGGCTGGTAAGCGTTTCTTATTACAAACTAAATTTGGCGATCCGAAGTATGCCCCGCTTAATCAGATGTGAATTTCTCTAGACGCATTTTTGGACTTGATGAAGAGTGTCTCCGATGCGACGCAGTTTTTCCACACGCAAGAAGGACATGCGACAGAAAAGCTTTTCTGGTCGCAATTCAATATGCCAAAGCGTCCGCTGTTGAACGAACAGATGGCCTAGTGGGCCGAGCTCCAGAAGATATCCAGATCTGCCATGAAGGACGTCATAGTCCGTTTGTGGCCAACTGCGCCTATTCCGAATAGTTATTTTGGTTTGGTGCAGCGGCTTGTTGATGTGGTGCCGCGTATCAACGCTGTTAAGCGGTCAACGTGCATAGAAGGTGCACGGATGGCCCTTGCCCGCGTCAAGACATATTGGGCGAAGATGAAGGCCACTGATATTGTAGCAGAAAGTCCACCCAAGGGCGAGGACCATCACACGCCAGAGCATTATTTTGAGGATGTCCTAGAGGGTGCCCGCTTGATAGAGGGTCAGTGCTCGAAAGATATTATGTTCGAGTGAAGTGTAACCACAATTGTAAACACAAAATTATGAAATATTTGGGCTATGTTTTTATACTTTTGCCCAAAAAGTTTTGAGGTGCCTCTTGTGCGGCCGTTTTTAATATAATCTGGAAGTTTACCAGTCATTGGCTTCAGCCCCCTCGCGTATAACGCGGGGGTTTTTGGAAAAGCACTTGAATCACTCTTGACCCAACATCTTGGTCCATTATGGAGGTGTCAATGCGGCGAACCAGGAAATCAGACTATAGGGCTTTAACACTTTCACTTAGCCATAAGAGTTTGATGGTGGGGCTACGATATAACCCCTGCTATGTACGCGGTTATCCGAATATGGTGCATTTGCATACGTAACCAGAAGAACGGTCCTTCATGTAATACGGAAGGAATCGCGAAGATTCCGGTGAGTCATCGAGTGGTTGACCAGCTCTCGCCGCATCATGACAATCAGTTTTCGGCTTTCTCTACTGAGGTGCTCATTCGAACGAACCAGGACACAATTGCTATGTCTTGAACTTGCATTGGTTTTCCTTGAAGAGGAAAGGGTGATGCAGCAAAGTAGCGTAAGTATTTACCTCAGTTTTTGAGAACCAAGGTATCAATCTAATAGGAGGCTCCTCAGAAGTCCGACGCACCTACACAAACAAACAAGAACTCACAACCAACGCAATAAAGGGGTTGTCAATCCCTTCACGGCCACTTGCGAAAGTGAAATCTGATAGAGATAATATGATAAGATAAATATATTTTTGGTATTTTTATCATATAGATTGGAAAAGTAAAGATGCAAATAAAAGTAGATTGTAAGCTTATATGATAAAAGATAGACCCGGGGGCTATAGGTTTCACTAGTGGCTTCTCTCAAGATAGCATAAGCATTACGGTGGGTGAACAAATTACTGTCGAGGAATTGATAGAAAAGCGAATAATTATGAGATTATCTAGGCATGATCATGTATATATGCATCACGTCCGTGACAAGTAGACCGACTCCTGCCTCCATCTACTACTATTACTCCACACATCGATCACTATCCAGCATGCATCTAGAGTATTAAGTTCATAAAGAACAGAGTAACGCATTAAGAAAGATGACATGATGTAGAGGGATAAACTCATGCAATATGATATAAACCCCATCTTTTTATCCTCGATGTCAACAATACAATACGTGCCTTGCTACCCCTGCTGTCACTGGGTAAGGACACCGCAAGATTGAACCCAAAGCTAACACTTCTCCCATTGCAAGAAAGATCAATCTAGTAGGCCAAACCAAACTGATAATTCAAAGAGACTTTTAAAGATAACTTAATCACACATAAAAGAATTCAGAGGAGATTCAAATATTTCTCATAGGTAAACTTGATCATAAACCCACAATTCATCGGATCTCGACAACCACACCGCAAAAAGAGTTACATCGAATAGATCTCCAAGAAGATCGAGGAGAACTTTGTATTGAGATTCAAAGAGAGAGAAGAAGCAATCTAGCTAATAACTATGGACCCCAAGGTCTGTGGTAAACTACTCACAACTAATCGGAGAGACCTTGGAGATGATGTAGAGGCCCTCCATGGTCGATTCCCCCTCCGGCGGAGCGCCGACGAAGGCTCCAAGATGGGATCTCGCGGATACAGAAGGTTACGGCGGTGGAAATAGTTTTTCATGGTGCTCTTGGATGTTTTCAGGGTCCATGGGTATATATAGGAGGAAGAAGTAGGTCGGTGGACGCTTGAGGGGCCCACGAGGGTGGGGGGCACGCCCACCTGTAGGGGGCGCACCGGGCACCCTCGTGGCTGCCTCGCTTGTTTCTTGACTTCCACTCCAAGTCCTCTGGATCATGTTTGTTCCCAAAAGATTGCTCCCAAAGGTTTCATTCCATTTGGACTCCGTTTGATATTCCTTTTCTTCGAAACACTGAAATAGGCAAAAAACAGCAATTCGGGTTGGGCCTCCGGTTAGTAGGTTAGTCCCAAAAATGATATAAAAGTGTAAAGTAGAGCCCATAAACATCCAAAACGGGTAATATAATAGCATGGAACAATCAAAAATTATAGATACATTGGAGACGTATCGACAATCGCAGTAGTTCTCCCTTTACTACCCTAGCCGATAGAGCGGAATGTAAGGTAGTAAGCACAGGAGCCGGGCAACCCAACTATTGACCAAAGACATGATTCGGAGCTGATGCATATAAGGCCAAACTCGTGACGCCGAAGTGTGCTGTAAAGTTCCTCGGACTTGAAAGCTGAGAAATAGGGGCACTTTACAGGATTGAAATAAAGAGAACGGTCTACAAAAAAGCTTTTGGACCTCCTGCCGCACGTGTGTGCTGCCTTGCCTTGGTTAAAGGACTTCTCAGCAAATATAATTACCTGTGGTAAAAGATAAAGAATGGTTAGAAAAAGAAAAAGACTATGAAAGTGCGGATAGTATTATGTGTCTGTCCACATTGTGCCTCCGCCAGTAACCAAGGTATTTTAAGTGTATAATTAAGCGCGCGGGACCACCTCCAGTGTCCGGGGATCCGAAGACCACCTCCAGTGTGATTGAGCCCGTACAACGGGCCTCTAAAACTGGTATGACTCCTTTAAAGGTAGTTTTCATGGGCTTGATCCTTGAGGGACCAATACCCATTTTGCGCACTGTATCCTGATAGAGCAGGTTCAGGATGCTTCCGCCGTCCATGAGGACTCGCGTCAGATGGAATCCATCAATGATTGGGTCGGGCACCAGTGCGGCTGAACCGCCATCACGGATACTAGTCGAATGATTGCTGCGATTGAAGGTGATCGGGCGGGACGAGCATGGGTTGAATTTTGAGGTGAGCGGATCCATCGCGTAGACGTCCCCGAGCGCGCGCTTGCCGTCCCCTATAGGTATGTGCGTCGCGTATACCATGTCTATTGTCTTTACTTCAGGGGGAATTGTTTCTGACCCCTGCTATTTGGTTGGCGAGTCCCTTCATCACCGCTGTCGCTGGGTGGCCCGTTCACCTTGTGTTCGACATTAACCTTGCCGACTTGTTTAAAAACCCAACAGCTCCTGTTGGTATGATTGGCTGGTTTGACGGGTGTGCCATGAATCTGGCAGGGCTGATCCAGTATCTTGTCTAAATTGGATGGTCTGTCTTTGTTTGCCTTGAATGGCTTTTTCCGTTGACCGGGTTTGGGGCCACTGAATCCAGCGTTGACTGTCGTGTCTTGCGCTCGTTCATTGTTGTTGTGACGCTTGTTTTTATTGTGTTGTGGCCTGCCGTTGCCATCTCGAGCTTCGGAAATACCCGGATCATCAGTGTTGTTGCTTCTACGAGCGAGCCAGCTATCTTCTCTCGCACAAAAACGGGTCATCAGAGTGGTAAGGGAAACCATGGATCTTGGTTTTTCTTGACCAAGGTGGCGGGCGAGCCACTCATCTCGGACGCCATATTTAAAGGCCACAAGGGCTTCAGCGTGCGGACAGTCGACAATTTGGTTCTTTTTATTAAGAATCTAGTCCAGAGCTTCCTGGCAGACTCCTCGGTTTGCTGGATGATGTGACTTAGGTCATCGGCGTCTGGAGGCTGAACATATGTAACTTGGAAGTTATCGCGAAAGGCATCTTCCAATTCTTCCCAGCTACCGATGGAGTTCTTAGGGAGGTTGTTCAGCCAGTGCCACACTGGTCCTTTTAGTTTTAGTGGGAGGTATTTGATGGCATGGATGTCATCACCGCGGGCCAAGTGGATATGGAGGAGGAAATCTTCAATCCATACAGCGGGGTCTGTTGTTCCATCGTATGATTCGATATTCATGGGTTTAAACCCTTCCGGGAATTCATGTTACATTACTTCATCAGTGAAGCAAATGGGGTGTGTGGCGCCTCTATGTCGGGCCATGTCACGATGTAGTTCGGAAGGAGTTCATCTGCGGTCATCGGCACGGGCGTGGTTATGTTAGTCTCGTCCGGCTGGATGGCCATCTTCGCGCATCCGTGCACGCCCCCAAGATCTATAGATCGATCTGATCTGACCTGCTCTGTTTTCCAAGTCATGTTGCAGGTCATATGTGTATCCCCGAGTTGTTGTGTCTCTCTTTTTACGGCGAGTTAGTGCGGGCTGGTGTTCGGCTTTAGTTGCCGCTTTAACCCGACCATGTGGTGGTCGGTCAGCCGCATTATGCACTAGTAGGACGGGCTCCAGCGCCTTGTCATCAAATTGGGGTAACAATTTGCACTCAGGGTAACTTTTGGTTGGGCGCTCGAGGCCGTATTTTTCAGCTGCTAGGACATTAGTCCATCTATCGTTGAGCATATCTTGATTAGCTTGAAGCTGCTGCTGCTTCTTTTTCAAGCTCCTTGCAGTGGCTATTAACCGGCGCTTAAAGCGCTCCTGATCGACGGGCTCCTTGGGCACGATAAAGTCTTCATCACCGAGGCTCACCTCGTACTGGGAGAGCGGAAGGTAGTTACTGTCCTCCAAGTCTTCATTCATGGCCTGTTCATCAGGGCTAACTCACCCATCTTCCGTTCATCCTGCTCGGAGGTTGGCTCAACGAGGTCTTCATTGTCTTCGGCATCGTCCGGAGTGTTATTTTCTCCTATGCCGATATTGCCGCTTTTTGCACGGCGTGGTTTAGAGCGGCGCCACTGACGTCGGTGCTTGGGTTGTACTTTAGGAGGCTTATCCTCGACTGGTTCCTTTTCATTATCGCCATTGTTCTCTTTGGGTGAATCCACCATGTATACGTCATACGAGGAGGTGGTTGTCCAGCGCCCTGTAAGCGGCGGTTATGTGCCTGCTCCTCTACGGCATTGTCGTCCATACTATCGATGTCTTCGAAGTCGTAATCGAGCATGTCGGTTAAGTCTTCGACGATGGCTATGCAGTGGGTGGTGGGTGGGAAGCGAAATTCTTCTTCAACAGCTTCCAGTTCAAGCCGGATATAGTTCGGCTGACTGTCCCCTAACAAGGAGAGGGCTTTAAATGAGTTTGGCACATCGCCTAAAGGTGAGTGCCGGAAGATGTCCGCGGAGCTGAACTCAACGGTCGGCGCCTGATCAGGTTTGATGGGCGCGGATGCACGTGGTTCGGAACCTATGGCTGGAAATGAATCTGAGGTTCCGGAGACACAGGGCTTACTCAAGGTTGGATCTATGTGCGGCTCTAACACCGCTGAGTCTGGGGCTTCAGTGGCGGGGTTGAGCTTCCCGTCCTCGGATGGCGCAGTCTGCTCCGGATCTAGGGCCAGTGTAGTTGCAGGCGCTATCTCCTAGGCACGGTCCGATGAAAGATTTAGGCCATGTCCATCGTGGCGGCAGGGAGCGGTTGTCATGAGCTCGAATCCGTCGAAGATCAAGTCACCGCGGACGTCGGTAACGTAATTCAAGCTTCCAAACCTGACCTGATGGCCAGGAGCGTAGCTGTCGACCTGCTCTAGATGGCCAAGCAAGTTGGCCCGCCGAATAAGAAGATCTGTCCAGGGGAGGAAGACCTCCCCCTGGACTGCGTTGTTGTAGATGATTGATGGAGCCATCACAAACCTTTCGGAGACGACACATCGGAACTCTCAATGAAAGCAACAATGTCGGTGTCAAAACCGGCGGATCTCGGGTAGGGGTCCCGAACTATGCGTCTAAGGTCGATGGTAATAGGAGGCGGGGGACACGATGTTTACCCAGGTTCGAGCCCTCTCTATGGAGGTAATACCCTACTTCCTGCTTGATTGATCTTGATGAATATGAGTATTAGAAGAGTTGATCTACCACGAGATCGTAATGGCTAAACCCTAGAAGTCTAGCCTATATGATTATGATTCTGCCCTATGGACTAAACCCTCCGGTTTATATAGACACCGGAGGGGACTAGGGTTGTACAAGGTCGATTACAGAGAAAGGAATCTACATATCCGAAGCTTTCCATCCACGCCAAGGAGAGTCCCATCCGGACACAGGAAGAAGTCTTCTGTCTTGTATCTTCATAGCCCAACAGTCCGTCTCACTACAAAAAAAAAGACACATCCGTGACATTTTGGGCCGAACGAAAAAAATTTCTGTCATGCATATGACACTTATATGACGATAATTGTGACAAAACCCGGTATCATCATAGATGTGGTGGGCTCCTGCTTCTATGACAAAAAATCATAACAGAAAATGGGCTTTTCGTCCTGGGTGGGCCGGAGACGCAACTGCATGACATTCTTTGGGCCGTCCATGACGGAAAAAACCATGGTAGAAGCAAGGGGGAGGAAAATTTCGGGGAGTTGCCGGTTACGGTGGGAGGTCGGGGGCCGAGCGATGCGCGTTTCTCTCATACACGTGCGATGCGTTGGCTCTAACTGAACCCGAGCGAGGCGTTGGGCTCTAACTGAACCCGAGCGATTGCACTGCAGGCTACGCGTTACTGAACCCGAGCGATCAATCGATGGCTATTAACTGAACCCGATGGAGCAATTCCTTCACTACTGCTGCTAACTAAAGCC